>NC_056741.1:322223411-322525911 GCF_019279795.1 Protopterus annectens | reverse complement strand
GTTTGTGGCTCCTGATGCAGAAAATGCTGTGCCAGCAGAGTGTAATTTACATAGAGCAACAACATTTTTAAGAGAAAGATACACAAATACACACAGCAGTTTATCATAGGTTGTGCATGTGTGGCTGGGCAGAAATTTAAATACTTATATAAAAGACAGCAGTTTTAAATTCCAGGTCTTGTAAGCAGTACATGTCCTGGAATAATGAGACTGAATGTGTGAAAATGAGGCTTACATATGCTAAGTTCAGGAAAATTAGAGTATCCCCTTTTCTGCAAGGTATGTTCGTCTTTGGGTTAGGAAACACAAACAGTGGTAGTGGCGAGCAGCGACTTTAAAGGAGAATTAGAGCTGTTGACATTTGCTGTTCTCCTTTTTTTATAATTCCATAACTCAAAATTACAGTTCTTGGGTTTATAGTAGGGAGCGTATATAAAAATAAGATACACTGTGTGACACTGCCAGCCCAGCTATCTGGAATTTTGTAAATAATTCTATGTCATTTGTGAATATTTATATGATTTATACAGAACTGTATGTTATGCACTGAGCTTCAAGAATGTAACCACAGCATACCCTGCTGAAACATAGAAGATTAACTTGCAAAACTTTATGAAAATAAGTTGAAATTAATTGCTTTACGATGTGCTATAAAAGTTAATGAAGCAAAGAGATAGGATGTTTATAGCTAGAAGTTTCTTTCTGTTGTCTTGAGAGAAGTAATTACTAGGTCTAAAATGTGAAAGTGTTTAATTGTTTTACAACTTTCAAGTTCTGCAAACTTCAGAGAGATGTATTTCTCACATAGAGATGTTAAATTTTGTTAAGTTTCTGTTAGCCTTGGAACTGAAGGCAGGTGGCAAAGAGAGATGTCATCCAAGCTGACCCAGCAGTAATGTTTGATAATAATTTAAGAACTCTCTCAGGTAAAGACTGTGCATTTTGTATCTTGTCTTGGACCTAGTAAGAACATCCACTCATTTGCATTTGCCTTGCTCTGTATGTAAGTTATTTAGGGCATAGTATCTTTTAGATATAGATAGGAATATAGTAAGGATTAGTTTAGATATTTTCTGTATTTATTTGAGACTGTCCTGCAGTGTTGTTTTAAAATATTTCCTTTGATTCTGTAGTTACTGTGTTGAGTATTTTCTTGTTCTTTTATTATTTATTATTAAATATATTTAAACATATATTTGTGAGACATATTTAAGCTATGAGAGTACTTGCATATGTATTTGGTGACACTGTACAGGCCACTCCTAAATAGCCTTGCTCTTGGTCACACTTATTTGGATAATAGTAACATTACATAGTAGGATTGGTCACCCTTTGTAAGGGCCTTTTAGTAGCTGATAAGGAGGGGTGGTGGCAGTGATAACTACCTTATAGTCTGGACAGAAGGGGGCATAGCTGGTATACCTATGCCAGCTTGGGCAGGGACGTTAAGGACTGGTTGATCAGAGTGTGCTGGAGGTCTTGGCTTGACCCCTCAGCTGAGATCTTAACCCTATAGCTGTGCCAGTGTGGAGTCTTATTGGGGATCTGGAGAAAGAGGGAGAAACCAGCCCCAGACTGACTATGATCTATGTGTGCTCTTAAGGGAAATTGTGCTTTACTGTGTGCGTACTTGTCATTCTCCCATTGTGTACATCCCTCACTGTTGCCAATGGGGAGGATTGAGGCTCCTTGATTACTGGGTGAGTGCAGGGGCATCGCATATTAATTGGTGGACAGTGGTGGGATATCCACATCACATTGGTTGACAGTTGTGAGTTAGCCACATGACATATTAATTGGCTTGTAGTTGTGTGGATATTGAATTCCTGTAGCCTGTGTACAGTGGTCACCGAAGATATTTGTACTCTCATCAGCCATGCAGTGAACATTCAGAGTTCATATCACAATTGTTTTATTTTTTTGTTAGCTTAGTTAGTCAGGGAGAGCAGGCAAGCATGTCAGCAAAGGAGTATGGCAAGCTGACAAGGAGCCATTTGGCTGAGATATGCTAGGCTAAAGGACTGGTGCATGCCAACCTGACTAAAGCAGACATGACTGGAGCTTTAGTCACAGCTGCATCGCAGAATAGCAACCAGGAGGGCAATCAGACTGGCAGTGGAGATGTGCAACTGTCAGAAAATGGACAGCTCAACCTTTCCACAGAGGACTTAAAAATCCATCTGGAGTTAGAGACCTGAGCTAGAGGCCAAGCATTTGGAAATAGAGGCAGCAGAGAGATTGAGACATCTAGAGACTGAGGAAAGAGAGAAACTGAAATGTTTGAAGGCTGAGGAAAATGAGAAACTGTGACACCTGGAAGCTGAGGAGAAGGAGAGGCAGAGGCAACATGAAAAGGAGATGCTGACTCTTCGCCATAGTCATGGAGGTAATGGAAAGGGAGTAACCACACCCCAGAAGCAACAAAAGTCGGTAAATGTATTCAACAATTTAGAGAGGGGGGCTAATTTTGATAGTTTCATTCATATGTTTGAGAGGGTACGTACTCAGTATAATGTTGACCAAGAGCTCTGGGTACGGTTCCTGACCCCCTTACTCCATGGTAAAGCTGTAACTGTAATTTCTAAACTATCTGATACTGATTGTTTAAATTGTAATGTTGTAAAGAACTGTCTTTTAGAATGTTGTAAGTTAACACCTGAAGCTTATAGGAAAAAAGTTTTTTGAGCATAGAAGCAAGGCAGATGAAAGTGTGTGTGAATATGTTGCTGAACTAAGCACTTATTTTCATAGGTGGGCGAGTGGATGTCAGGTCACCACTTTTGAAGGGCTGGCAGACCTTTGGTGAGGGAATAAGCCCTTAGCACTTTGCCTGAGGACATGAGAATCTGGTTAGCTGAAAGACAATGCACTACTGCAGCTGAATATGGGAAGAAGGGAGACCTATACCTAACAAGCAGGGCATCACTGCACAGGAAAAGGACACCCAGTGCTGCTGATGGGTCTAAGGGAACCCATGGTGGGCAGCCCAGAGTGCCCCAACAGAGTCCACCCATAACAGGGGAAGCCACTAGTCCAGGTGCACGTCCAGGACCAAGGGTTAAATGTTTTAAATGCAACCAGTGGAGGCATGTAGCATATAGATGTCCACAGAGGCAAGGTGGGGAGCAAAAGGTGGGAGAGCCAGTAATTGGGAATGACAAAATGCCAACAGTAACCTGTCTTGAGACAACAAGGGTACCCAACTACCACAGGAGGTTATATCCTATCTTAGTGAATGGGAAAGAGGCCATTGCTAAGAGAGACACAGCCTCTGACCTAACCATTGTTAAGCCTGTAAAGGTTACAGAGGAGTACTACTTGCTTGGGCAGCTTACTCCAGTCAGTGCTTAAGGGGGGACCCCATTCCAAATACATTTGGCTAGAGTTCACCTTGATTGGGTGAGTAGAAAAGGAAGCAAGCAAGTAGGTGTGTTTGAGGATATCCTTGCAGATGTCCTGATAGGGAATGATTTTGATAATGCAGTACCCTGTGTTCATGCAGTTACACACAATCAGGCTTGGAGACAAGCATGTGGGTTTGGTAACCTGGGGGAGACCCATCCAGGACTGGTGAGGTGGTTACTTCAGGGAGGGAGCTACCCTGTAACAGTGACTCTGAGTTTGAGCCACAGCTGCTTGTGGGTACTGATGTTCCCTTGGACAGAGTGACTCCAAGGGCAGATGTGAGTAGTAGTACCCAGGCTGACAGGCACCACTGTCAGAGAATACCAGACTTCCTGTGGAAGGGGAGCATAGAAGGGTTACAAAGAGAGAGTTGAGACAGGCTCAGCTCTCAGACCTTGCATTACAAGGCCTGAGGGGAGGTAGCTAGTGAGGCACCTAATTCTCAGTGGAAGGGAGAATCTGTATACTGGGACAAAGGGTTAATGTATAGAGTGTGGAACCCTGAGGGAGGGGTGGAGGGTGAGAGAATACAGCAGTTGGTAGTGCCAGAACCTACTGTCTGGCACTTTTGGCCATAGCCCATGATATGGGTCTATATTAGATAATCGAACATTTGAAAGTTCAACTACCATATGGTCAACACCGTATCACTGAACTTTCAAAAGTTTGAATGTCTAATAAAAAAAAATAAACTACACAAAACACGTACCTGAACACTCTAAGCAGGGGGGCAAGCCCCCCTGCACCCCACACCCCCGCTATTTAAATATACCAACTCCGAGAGCGCACTAAAGTGCAGAAAAGGGAAATCTTCCCATTCTGCACTGTACGGAGATCTCTGTTACAATGATCGAACATTCAAAAATCCGATCATATGGTGTCGACCATATGAGATTCGAAATTTTGAATGCTTGAACATTCAATATAGATCCCATGATATTCCCTTTGTAGGTCATATGGGCATAAAGCACACAAAGAGACATGTTATGCAGAACTTTCATTGGCCTGGGATTTCCAGAGATGTAACTGGGTACTGCAGGACCTGTGAGCAGTGCCAAAAGGTAGGCAAGGCAGGAGACCAGGTGAAATTTCCTTTGTTGCCTTTTCCTATGAATGAGGAGGCATTTCAGCAGGTAGCTATGGATATTGTGGGGCCTCTGCGTACCCCTAATTCCCCAGGGAAAAATATATCCTAGTGGTAGTAGATTATGCTACCAGACCAGGGTTAGATTTGTTGTACCTAAATGCCATTCTGAAAGTACCTGAATTCAAAATGCTCACCCATCAGATAGTCCTAGACCTTCTTCCTGACCACTTGTTTCATGGTGACTTTACATCTGAAGGATGCTTATTATCATCACATTCTAGTTTTCCCAAATTCAAGTTGAACCTACAAAAGTCCTGTATCAACACGCTCCCAAAGAATTATCTTCCTTGGGTGTATGATGGATACAGGAAAAAAGTATGGCCTTTCTGACCGTTCAGAACATTTTCAGGGATTATCAAAAGAAGCTACCTCCACAAGACAGATTCTCAAAATTCTAGGCCTCATGACATCAGTGAACTTTGTGATACCACTGACTAGACTCCACATAAGAAAGATTATGTGGTACTTAAAAAAAATTGTTGAACTCAGCACCTGCTTCCCCTGGAGTTTCAGGTACTAGTGCAGGAGTTTTGGAAATGAAAGTTATAGTGATGGAGGGATTGGATGTCTCTCATTCCAGGCCTGCCCTTCTCCCCACATACCCCAGTTCATTGAGTCCAGATGGGCTTGTCAGATTTTGCATGAGGAACAGTGTCTGAGGGACTTAGTTAATAGGATCCTTCACATGCTATAAAGCACATAAATGTCAAAGAAATAATAGTAGTGATTCGGACCTTAAAAGTTCTTCACCACTAATAGTCTCCAGATCCCATTTTATTGGTCACAGACACCACAATCATGTAGTACTTGAATAAATAAGGGAGTACAGGGTCACACCTTCCTTGTCAGTTGGCAATGATGGCATGGGAGCTAACCTTACAGCATTCTCTGATGCTTCAGGCCTTGTACATCCCTTCATAGCAAAAACCTCATGGCAGACAGACCAAGCAGATCCTGGATGGACACTCAACGAGTGGAAACTCAGGACAAGGGTCTGTCTGGATTTGGTCCAGATGTGGGGAACACTCCATATATCTCTATTTGCCTCCTTTCAAAACAGACAGTTTGAAAAATTTTGTTCAAGATATTCTTGCAGCCTTGTTGGAGGATAGAAGTATTTTCGTTTCCTTGAACAAAAACGTTTCTTTATGCTTTGCCTCCATTTTCACAAGTACGCAAGTTACTTCTGAAGATTCTGAAAGAATTACCAAAGATCATTCTAGTGTCCCCATTTTGGCCCAGTTACAGTTGGTTATCCCTTTTAATGGAATTGGATAAGGGAAATTACCGTAATCTGCCTCACAGTCTGGATCTGCTCACACAGTGTCAGGGGCAACTCCTGCACCCCAACTTAGAGGAACTGCTACCGACAGCCTGGAAGATTCTATCTTCATACCTTTCAAGCACTTGTTCCATGAGGATGTGCAACAGGTATTGAAGGAGGCAGGAAAACCTGCAAGTAGAAAATCTTATGTTTACAAGTGGAAGAGGTTTTCTAAGTGATGCCTAACCGATATCAGAGGGCCTGTTATGGTGTTTACCCCTCTAGTTTTAAAATGTTTGTGTGTGCTACTGATGGCTTATCTTATGCATCTGTTGAGGTGCATCTTGCAGCCATCTCAGCCTGTCTACCCATGGATCACCTTTTTTCATCTCTTTTTGTAATCAAACAGTTTACACAAGCAGTGTTGCACTTGAGACCCTCCTTGAAAGCAAGTTCCTCCTCCTTGGGATCTCAACTTTGTTCTTGATAAATTGATCTTACCTTCTTTAGGACCTGCCTTTCAGGCAGATTTGATGTTCATCACTTGGAAAACTGTTTTCCGTATTGCTGTCATCTGCAAGGTGAGTATCTGAACTGAAAGCTGTCATTGTGGGCCAACCTTATCTGATTTTCCACAAGGACAAGGTTGATGTACATGCTAATCCTATTTTCTTGACAACATTGGTTTTTAAATTTACCCTGAATCAAGCCATCAGTCTCTCGGTTTTCTTTCCTAGAAGCAAGGGAGAGAAGATTCTGCATACCTTTCATATGCGCAGGCTGACCAGGTATTACATTGACAGAAGTAAGCCCTTCAGAATAACTTAACAGCTGTCTATTCCCTATTCTGGGAATAGGAATGGTCAACCTGTTTCTAAGCAAACAATTTCTCATTGGTTGTCCTCTGCTGTTTTTGTTTTGTTACTCCCACCATGGTAAATCTATTCCAGGCACAATTAAGGCACATATCACCAGAGCCTTATCCTCTTCAGTGACATACTGGAAAGAAGTGGACTGTAGAAGCATTCTATAGGCAGTAACTTAGTTCTTTGTTTATACCCTTACAAAGCACTACAAACTGGATTATTTCTCAAGCTGTAGAGCAGGGTTTGTGAGGATCATTCTCCAGGGGCTCCTGGATTCTTATCCTCCCAAATCCTAGATATGGTAAGCTTTGGACATCTAACCATATGTCACTGAGGCAGTGTGAATGATGAACGTAGTACAGTTGTGTAAGTCCTACTTACCTTGACAGTAGTGAATATTCAAATTTCACACTGCCTCATTGGCAGCACCCTCCCACCATCCCCCCTTATTTTGTATATAGTTCAGTAGCATCCAGCCTTGTTGTGTTGTTTATTGGCTTTGATGATTTGTGTTGGTGGTTTGTGACTGCTAATTTGTTGGTTGGTGGTTTTTGGTTAAGTCTTCCTTCTGGTTCTGTTTGGCTCTTCCTACTTTGCATTAAAAGCCTGAATAACTGATATTTGGTGACAGGTGTTAGGCTTTCCCTGATTGGAGGGACTTAGCCAATCCCCTCTCACAGAGAGTCAAGGAGGGGACTCTAAGCTCTAGAAAGCTGCCAGTGTGGGTTTGTGTTCAGGCACAGAACCCATATGCTACTGAAGCAGTATGAAATTGAATTATCTACTGATGTCCTTCTGTTGTGGAGAGATCCCCGCCATAGGTGACCTGATGTCGGCCAGTATACAAAAGACTTCACTACTTTAGGGTGCATGGTACATCACACACAGGCTGTGATCGGATGTCGGCCGTAAACATGATGTACATGTGCCCCATACTCAGAACTTCTCTGCCACCAGATCCGAACACCAGATTCCAGCGTACAGTCTGACTTCGAGTTGTTTGTGATTCTTCAAATTTCAGATAAGTGGGCCACTGGAGAATATTTTTTGACTACTGTCTTTGGCTAGTGTTCATCATCCAAGTGGGGCAAGTGCCAATGTGGATGACAAATTCCACACAAGCTAGCCACCTCCAGTGGTTGTTCTGCCTAGGCCCAAACCACGACCACAAAAAATGCTCTGTTTGTCAGATGTTTGTCCCAAAGACATTAATGAGTAGGTTATCCTCAATAGCTATATACCTTGAGAATCAGTACTTAAAGCTGCTAGCAAAAAGATCTATGGAGGCATCCTCAGGGCCTGAAGCCGAGACGATTTTGAAGTGGAAGGCCAAAAGGCAAAGACCTGACCTTTCTGCTGCACCTCTGGATATAGATATCTCTCTTCAGGTGGAGGACAGCCCAGAGACATGTCTGGTTCACAGCTCAGTGGTTGAGCATTTATAAGCTTCCTCTTTCTAATAGGGACATAGGAGACAGACCAGGGGTAAATTACAGTTCAAGCAAAATAAAACAGCTCAATTACATCCAAATAGTTTATTTTAAAACCGATAAAACGATAAGTAGCAGCAAAATTACTAACCACAAAGCTTTCGGATTACTCCTTCAGTGTGATACTAAACTGCTAAACACATCTATATTTAATAAAAATTCAAAAGACATAATGAATGAGGCAGCCAACTGGATAATAAATTCAATTAAGAACACAATTTGTTTAAAGAGCTGATGCAAAATAATACATGTTATAACTTGATATGCATAATGTTATTTCTTTACATACATTTTATATTTTCAACCATAGCTGTTTGTGTTTTAAAACAGGTTTAATAGATATTGTAGAGTTTAAACTAGGAAATCTGTCAGCTTGCAATTTAACTATTCAAGTATATTCCTTAAGATGTAGGTCATTATTTTTATCTCCTCCCCTTATATTTGTAAAACATATGTCCATGACTCTGAATACAAAACTATGTGTATTATCTGACTCCATAACATGTTTTGCTATTGCATTTGTTAAGATACATCTTCTAGTGTCAGATTTATGTTCTATAATATGTTCACGTAGTTTTCTGGTTGATTTACCAACACAGAAGCTAGAACACTGTTCACAAGTAGCAAAGTATACTATATTAGTTGTATAACAAGTGCTGTACAACTAAACAAAAAGGATTTTTGTGTAATGGGATGTATAAATGTATTATTTTTACAAATAACATTACATACTGAACAACTTAAGCATGGGAAAGTGCCCTTTCTATTTAATTCACACTGATGGCGGAAGTCTTTGTAACATAATTTACTTTTTAAGTTGGATGAATTCTTGTAAGCAAACTTTGGAGTAGATGTAATAAATTTATTTAATTCTGGTTTAGAGCCATCAAAATTTCCCAATTATTGTAAATAATTTTCTTAACATCAGCTGTGCATCTACTATATGTAGTTGTATTGCGTAAGGTGTGTATTCTGCTATCATTCCCAGATACAGTGTTAACAGTGTTAGGTGCTGAAACATGTGGTTTAGCTATGGTTTGCCATTGTTCTAAGATTAATCGTTCTTCTTTAGTTAATAAGTTAGCATCATAACCTCTCTGTTGAAATTCAAGATTCATATCATACATTTATTCCATACATCTAGTATCATCAGTATTCAACCTACTGGCTCTATATTACTGACTTTTAGTAACACTTTTAAATACATGACTAGGCTGCATACTTTTTCTATGTAAATATTTATTTTTATTAGTGGGTTTCTTGTAAATTTGAGTAGATATGACACCATCTATTAAATTCATGGTCAGCCTTAAGCATAGGCGAACTAGGCAACCGCCTAGGGCGCCGTACCAGCCAGCCTTGTAAAGGGCGCAATTTGTGTTTATTTAATTTAGTTTTCTTATTATGCAAACGCATAATAAGAAAAGTAAATTAATTAAAACTAATAAATAAACCGTAGGGTGTCTGAATCACAGAGCAAGGGGGAAGCGCGAGCGCCCTTCCACTTTTATACCTGCAGGCTGTCCAGGAGGCTTCAACAATTACCATAAAAAAAAAATCTTCACTCCACAATAGTGGAGTCTTCTCCTTTAAGGAGGGACATGCATGCATCACATGCACATACTCCAATGCTGATATAAAGACATTCTACAGTTGCACACGGTAATTAAAGTAGCACTTCAAGAGAGGGGTTAATTCTGTGTGTACACATGTGGCTGTTCAATTTAAAAAGTCAGTAAATAAGTGTATGTGTCTGTGTTGTTTAAACTGAGTTTCTATATGTGAGAAAAAGTGTGTGTGTGTCTATGGAATTTAAATTTGTTGTTCTGTTTGTATGAGAGATAAAGTCCGTGTGTTATTGTGTAAGAGAGTATGTGTGTGTATGAGAGAGAAGGTGAGTGTCTGTGTGTTGTATGAGAGAGGAGGAGTGTGTGGAATTTAAAGTAGTTGATAGTTGATATATGTAAGAGAAGGTATGTGTGTATTGCTTGGTGAGAGAGTAGATGTGTGTGTATTGCTATGTGAGAGAGTAGCTGTGTGTGTGTGCAACATACCTCTCAACTGTCCTCATAAAATTTGTAGTTCTGTGGTAATTCACAGAAGTGAAGTCACCTAAACAATGATTTTATATATGTATCAGCCATTTTCCTAGACCTCTCAAAAGCATTTGATATGGTCTCCCACTCCATTCTACCAGACTCACTAACTTCAATATCCTTCACCTCCTCTACTATAGCCTGGTTCAGAAGCTACCTGTCTGAGAGGCAACAATCAGTCCAGTGGAAAGGAACTCTGTCTACACAACTTCCAACCACCATAGGAGTCCCAGAGGGCTCTATACTGGGCCCGCTATTGTTCTCTGTTTTCTCAAATAACCTCAATAGCTCTACACAACATGCCACACTCATACAATATGTGGATGATTCAACCCTGATCTGCTCCACCTCATCTCCCACCACCCTACATACACTTACTCAAGATACCTTTAACTCAGTAGAAAAATGGATGTCAGGTATCCAACTAATTCTGAATCCCAAAAATACAAAACTGCTACTATTTACCCCTAATAGATAAAAAAAACCCTCTCCTTTACCATAACATCTAAGGACGGCATCGCCATCTCCTCTTCTAAACACAACAAACTTCTGGGCATTGAAATAGACAATAATCTCCACTTTGATGTTGACATCTCACATACCATAAAACTAGCACACAAAAAACTAGGCTCCCTATACAGGCATAAGTCCTTTCTCTCACAAAAAGCAAGAGTCACTCTTGTAGAAAGCCACCTCCTCTCAACTCTGTTATACGCAGCACCAATCTTTACCCAAATCAGACAATGTGACCTAGACAAACTAGAGTCATGCTGCAATAAAATAGCCAAGTTTGCTACTAACTCAACCTATAGAACCCATCACTGTGCTGCACTAAAAGAACTAAAATGGCTTGAGCTACCACAGCTACTTAACTATCACCAGCTGGGCACAGCCTACAATATTCTCAAATATCCTGAAAAAAACCCCTCATTATCCAACCTACTTACTGTCTATACTGCAAACTTGTACCTAAGATCCATTGAAAAATCTCTCCTCTCCATCACGAAGGCTAACAATAATGCAGGGAAAGCGCTCTACTCCCACACCGTTGTCAGAAATTGGAACTCTCTTCTCCTATCCGTGTCCACTGCCCCCTCCACATCCATATTCAAAAACTCCCTCAAATCACATTTTCTTAGTACTTGGTTATGCCCTTGTATCAAATAACTGATCACATGCTGGATCTCTGATTCCTTGTAGGCTTGGTCATCTGAAAGGGTACTTTTAACTGTAGAATCTTACTTGATATATTTTCTTCTCTTACCAATGTATAACTGACATTGTCTTTTTCCCTATGTTCTATATCTTCTTTTACCTGGAGTGTTTTATTAATTTCTTGTTATATTACTATGCTCAACATACATGATGTAACCTGTTTTGTGTATTATGCTAGATGTACTGTATTTGTATAACTTGATGCTGGAGCTTTTCTCCCCGGGCCTCCGCTGAAAATGGACCTGGTCCAGTCGGAATTTCCCGGTTAACAAATGTAAAGTAAATAAATAAAATAAATAAGAGCAATATGTATAATCTGCCCCTGTTTGGGGGCCTTTGCCCCCCCCCCATTATTTTAGCCTTTGTTCAGATTTCTTGTGCTAAGGGATTGAGAGGTATGGAGGCATGGTATGTAATGTCCTAGATGCCGATTATTTGTTGCAATTTAAGGGGGGATAGGGGTTCTGCATTCCTTAGTGTGCCCTCCTTTAAGATGCCTAGTAACTGTGAACTTGTTGTCTGTTTCTCAGTCATTCTCTACTGCAATATTACCAGCATACTCATTTTTTCTTTAATGCAACATAGGCAATTAATTCTCCAAGGGTAGCAAGCACTGAATTTATAGATGAAACAGTGAAATGTAAAGTTGTTTGCCACTAGCAGTCTGTTCATTAGTTACAAATCTCTTTAATGTAGAATTATTCTGATGACTTTTACTTCTGCACAGATTGTGCTTATTGACTGATACTGATGGGTTGAAACGACAGACGTTTGCGGGGCCTTTTGTGGCTAAAATGCTCTGAAATGGGCAGTTTTGTCATTGGGTCATACGTTTTGTTTCATTGCTTACTGGAAACAATGTTCAAAACTACAAATTTAAAACACACTCTGAATGTAAATGTTTTCAATTTGCAACTAGCTGTTTTTTGTTTATCAAATGGCACACTGTTGTAGAATCTGAAAGCAGTGATAGTAGCATAATTGCCTTTGGTGCAGAAGCCTGTGGATTCTGCAGTGCCCATATATGATTGTTGATTATTTGGTGCATTGTAAGGGAGATAGGGGTTCTACACTCCTGAGTACGTCCTTTGTATGAGATGCCTAGTGACTATGAACTTGTTAGTCATTTCCTATTGCAATATTACCTGCTTTCCAATTTTTTAATGTAATACAGGCAATTCATTCTTCAAGGGCAGCAGGTACTGAATTTGTAGATGAAACATTGATATGTAAAGTTGTTTGCCAGTAGGAACCTCTTCTTTAGTTACAGATTTCTTTAATGTGGAATTTACATGATTTTGCTTCTGCAGAGACTGTGTGTATGGAGTAATACTAGTGGATTGTAATGACAGAAGTCTTGAGTGGCCTTTTACGGCGGAAATTTTCTGAAGTGGGCGGTTATTGGTTCATACATTTTGTTTCATTGCTTATTAAAAGAATGTTTAAAACTACAAATTTAAAACACATTCTAACGAGTGGTGTTGTATTATACAAGGAATATAATTCAACACAATCAGGAAGGTGAATCAAACAAGAAATAAGTGTATGCATGCCCCTAAAAATGTGTGCAAGGAGTCTGTTTTGAAAACAGCCCAAAAGTAAACTTAATTCTCCACTGGCCAGATGCATTTTCTATGATTGTGGGTTTTACCATTTCAATGAATGTGAGTTTCAAGGACAGAAAAGTTTACTGCTCGTTTTCACTGCAAGACTGCACTGTTTGTTTAGCAAAGGGCTAGCTGTGTTTGTGCTATTTTACTTTAATATCTGTAATCACTGTAGAAGCAAATAAGAGAACAGTATGCATGGTAACTGGTGAGAAATAACCAAATAATGGAACACTGGAATAGCTGAGGAGGGGGTTGCTGCAGGACGGGCTGCTCTGGTGGGGTCTATTACCCTGCCTAGGGCCATATTTGACCACGATCCGGCTGTGGTATGTAAAGTAGAAAATATGTACACAAAGATAGTTGCTGTTTAACTACATTATAAGGCATCTTTTTCTTCCTATGCATTTAAATAATTTAAGGAAATGACTGGAGTGGTTTTCTTGGGGAGTGACCCTGTGGGTGTGGCTCAAATAGGGGTGTTTCATGAGTATGGTGTGGGTGGAGCTTAAGGGGCACCGGAGCACTACTTCGCCTAGGGCGCCATTTCTGCTAAGGCCAGCCCTGATTAAATTCACAAGTATATCTAAAAAATGTATTTCACGCAATGAACTAGTCATTTCAAATTTTAAAAAAGATGTAGTGTTATTCAGGTATACAAAGAATTCATTCAACAATTCCTGGTTACTTCCCCACACAGAAAGCACATCATCTACAAAGTTCTTATAAAATAAAATATAAGGTCTGAAATCAATAGGGCAGTCATAGACATATTTCTCTTCCCATTCGTTTAAAATTAAATTGGTATAGGTATTTGCAATCAGTGTTCCCATTGCAATACCTGTAGTCTGATAATATACAGTGTCATTAAACAGAAAAATATTATTATTCAAAGTAATATGTAATAATTCACATAATGTTTCTATTTCTCTAGCATTAGATTCAGTATATTTACATAAAATATCTCTAATTGTATTAATTCCAAACTCACTGGGAATAGCAGTAAAAAGAAATGTTATATCTAATGTTACTAGACAATAAGATGAAACATTTGTGTTTTGTTGCCAAATAAAAAGTTTACCAAGAAAGTCACTTGTATCTTTGATATAACTCTTAACATAAGATAGTATGGGACTTAACTTAGTTTGTATATATAATGATATAGAGGTCTCATTAGAGGGTTGGTAAGAGATTTATGTAACTTCAGCAAACCATACAAAATAGGTGTTTTAGGGCATGGAGTAGAAAAATAATGTAGTAATTCTATAGAAATATCATTATTAACTTGTAATTCAAATAAAGACATGTTCACTTTACTAATAGATCGCATATTAACATTAGTAACATTAGATATAAAATCTCATTTTACTGTTATTCCCAATGAGTTTGGAATTAATGCAATTAGAGATATTTTATGTAAATATACTGAATCTAATGCTAGAGAGAGATAGAAACATTATGCAAATTATTAGCTATTACTTTGAATAATAATAATTTTCTGTCTAATGACACTTTATATTATCAGACTACAGGTATTGCAGTGGGAACATCGATTGCAAATGCCTATGCCAATTTAACTTTAAACAAATGGGAAGAGAAATATGTCTATGACTGCCCTATTGATTTCAGACCTTTTATTTTATTTTATAAGCGCTTTGTAGATGATGTGTTTTTTGTGTGAGGAAGTAACCAGAAATTGTTGAATGAATTCTTTGTATACCCGTATAACACTATATCATTTTTAAAATTTTAAATGACTAGTTCATTGCATGAAATACATTTTTTAGATATACTTGTGAATTTAACAGATGGTGTCATAGCTACTCAAATTTACAAGAAACCCACTCACAAAAATAAATATTTACATAGAAAAAGTATGCACCCTAGTCATGTATTTAAAAGTGTTACTAAAAGTCAGTTCTATAGAGCCAGTAGGTTGAATACTGATGATACTAGATGTATGGAACAAATGCATGATATGAATCTTGAATTTCAACAGAGAGGTTATGATGCCAATTCATTAGCTAAAGAAGAACGATTAGTTTTAGAACAACGGCAAACTATAGCTAAACCATATTTTTCAGCACCTAACAATGTTAACACTGTATCTGGGAATGATAGTAGAATAAACACTACATATAGTAGATGCACAGCTGATGTTAAGAAAATTATTTCCAGTAATTGGGAAATTTTGATGGCTCTAAACCAGAATTAAATACATTTATTACATCTACTCCAAAGTTTGCTTACAAAAATTCATCCAACTTAAAAAGTAAATTATGGTACAAAGATTTCCACCATAAATCACGGAATCAGTGTGAATTAAATAGAAAGGGCACTTTCCCATGCTTAAATTGTTCAGTATGTAATGTTATTTGTAAAAATAATACATTTATACATCCCATTACACAGAAATCATTTTCTTTTACTTGTACAGCCACTTGTTATACAACTAATATAGTATACTTAGCTACTTGTGAAAAGTGTTCTAGTTTCTATGTTGGTAAATCAACCAGAAAACTATGTGAACATGTTATAGAACATAAATCTGACACTAGAGGATGTATCTTAACAAATGCAATAGCAAAACATGTTATGGAGTCCTATAATACACATAGTTTTGTATTCAGAGCCATGGACATATGTTTTACAACTATAAGGGGAGGAGATAAAAATAGTGACCTACATCTTAAGGAATATAATTGAATAGTTAAATTGCAAGTTGATAGATTTCCTGGTTTAAACTCTACAATATCTATTAAACCTGTTTTAAAACGCAAACAGCTATGTTTGAAAAAATAAAATGTATGTAAAGAAATAACATTATGCATATCAAGTTATAACATGTATTATTTTGCATCTAGCTCTTTAAACAAATTGTGTTCTTAATTGAATTTATTATCCAGTTGGCTGCCTCATTCATTATGTCTTTTGAATTTTAATTAAATAAGGATGAGTTTAGCAGTTTTGTATCACACCGAATAAGGAGTAATCCGAAAGCTTTGTGGTTCGTAATTTTGCTGCTACTTATCGAACCATTTGGACGTAACTGAGCCATTTTATTTTGCTTGTATTGGACTGATTTTGAACGGCAAGTGCATTACAAGCTTAGTTTTTTCTTTGACTTTGTAAATTACAATTCCCCACCCACTGATCAAAGCTGAGCTTAAATAATGCAGGGAGGAACTCTGCTTCACATGATGTACAACCTGTACCACAGAAGAGGTAGTGTCTCAGACACATACCTGCATTTCTGAATGCCAGTTCAGAAATGCACATCATTATTTCCTGTGTGGTAAGCTGGCAAGCTGCATGCTACAGTTCTTAAAAACAAGAGAGAGTTTTTACAACTTTTTTTCTTTTTTGCTGTATAGCTTAGAGTGTGGTGCGGCGGTGGGAATGGATCTGGCTTGCTGCACCAAACTATTGGAGTGGACCTTTGTAAATTTTTTTTTTTTTTGCATGTTAGAGCTGAGGGGGTGCTACACCAGATCAGAGATGGTATAGGACCCAGGTATGGCCCTGTTAGCAGTTATGGTAAGTATGTCATTTATATAGCTGTAGTTTACATGTTATCCCTCTATAACTGTAGTATTTTGGTTGCTGAAAAAATAAACGTATATGGTGGGTTTACAAAAGAAATGCTTTGCTACCCAAGGTTTCAGACTGCTTCCCTCTGCAGATTAGTGTGCTA
The DNA here is from genome assembly GCF_019279795.1 of Protopterus annectens. NCBI lineage: Eukaryota > Metazoa > Chordata > Ceratodontiformes > Protopteridae > Protopterus > Protopterus annectens. Next base: position 322,509,127 of record NC_056741.1, on the reverse strand, counting down.
TAAGTGTTGTAGATATCAGTTTCTTGTGTTTATATAGGAACTGTATAATTTTCTTTCAGAAGTAAGCAGTCTTTCAGAAACTATTAGGTAGCTGAGAGTTTAGATTCTCTGCATTATTCATACACAAAACTAATGTCTCTCTTGTTTCAAAGCATTCTAGGTACAAATGCCCTGATGAGCTCAAGCAGAAGCTTTGAGAGAAGTAAACACGAGTCTGATTCCTCGTCATTTGATGATGCTGGACAAGCCTATGTTGTAGGTCAGAATAATAAAATGTGTATATTTATGACATTATCTGCATGCACAGCTCTCATATGATTATCATGAGTAATATGGATCTGTGTATAAGTTGTCTTTTTTGTTTGAAGTCTAGTTAACTTGGAACTGTCTTACATAGTCTCAGTACTCAGGTCTCTTTCCAATTAGTATCACTATAATCCCTTTACTGGGACACAGAAACACAACCAGTGTCAGTTGAAGAGTTTCTTAAACTGAAATCTGTCAGAAAGTGGAGTTTTGCCCATTAGTGTGGTGTAAAACTTTTTACCAGGTAATAAGTTGTTTTGTGTGTGAGTTAGAGAAAAAAAAACCTTGAAGTATGATATTCATATATTGTGGTCGTTATTAAGGCACCCCAATAAAAGCTCTTCTGTGATGTGATTTCCAGCCACCGTCCACTTTGAAAATTTCAAGCAACTCCTTACCCACTTGTCCTCTTCTTGACTTGTCCACTTAATGGATATTTTTTTTCTCTCTTTTTTTTTTCTGTCCTGCCTGTCAACTTTTAATTTTACTTTTGGGACTTAAGCCTATATGATCTCTAGTGGTGGGGGAATCCCCAAATCCATTAGGGAGAGAGCCATCTGGAGAGACATCATTCAGGCTTACACTGGGGAGTTTGTGCTCTTGCCAGCGTGCTTTGGCAGCGAGAGTTTTTTGGGGGGGCAGGCAGGGAAGCGTGCTACCTACATCACTACAGGGACTCTAAATATCCTCCCTATTGTGAGTGCATGCTCCTGAGCACCTGCCAGTGAGGGCTAACACCAAGCAGGTGCATAGAGAACAGTAAACCACTCTCAGGATGCCCACTGCAACACCACCCCCATGGGAGATTGTGGCTGTGCATGTCCTGTCCTCATTGCCCATGGCCAGAGATGGACACCTGCCAGCATAAATGCCTGAGCCACTGTTTGAAGTGAGGTCACCTGGGCCATAGTCTGAAGTTTATCCATCTGTGCCACCAGTGCTACCTCATACTGGATAAAATATTGGCAGTTAGAGAGGGAACATGCACTCAGTGCTTCATTTCTTTCCTTTTCTTCCTGCAAGTACTCACAGCCTGCATTCAGAACAGAACTGTGGTTTGCCCTGTACACTTCCAAAATGAGTTTTGTTTTATTTTTTACCACTTTTGAACCTTTTTGATATATATATATATATATATATATATATATATATATATATATAGTCTCATAGCTCCTTCCAGAGAAATACATTTACAAAGCAAGCTCATAAAAAGCTGTATATAGTCTGCCTTGCCTAGAAAACAAGACCAAGGGATGTCATTCAGGGAGCTGTCAGGGATTTTGTACAGCTCGACCATATAATGGAATCAGAATTATAAAATAAAAATAAAACTTGACTAATTCGCTGTGTGGAAGATTTTTTTGTTCACATATTAAAATATATTTTGTACTGAGATTTAGCAATTTTTTTAATTATTTTTCTTTGTATTTGTCCCACCCCCCACCCCCCTTTTTAGCCAAGGATTTCAATAATTGTTTATTTATTGTTTAGTTTATTTAACATTTGTTGACGGGGAAAGTCTAACTTAGAACAAAGGCAATTTTCAGCGGAGGCCTGGGGAGAAACGCTGCAGGCACATGTCTTTGTAACATGGGAGGAAACCCACATGAATGCAGGGAGGACATGCAAACTCTGCACAGAAGGCACTCCAGCTGAGAATCGAACCAGAAAACCTCTTGCTGTGAGGTGACAATGTAACCCCTGCACCACTGAACCGTCCACTGGGCAGTAGGTGACCTCCAAAGAGACTTTGGGGGGACAAGATGGCTGTGATGCACACTGATTAACAGTTTGATTAGAGCTCTCCCAGACTGAAAACAGAAATTGTGGAAAAAAGCAAACAAAAGCTATCGATTTGGGCAAAATTCAATCACTTGTTAGTCACTACATTGCCTGGATGTTGGCAAAGAAGAAATTTGTAGAAAGCAAAAGGAAATCAGCTAAAAAAGGATAAGAAAAAAACTCCGGTGTGGAAGAGCCTTACAGCTGTTCAGCAAAAAGCAGTTCAGGTTTCACCACTGGTACAGGAGATGCTGCCAATATTACAATTATTTAAAACATAAATCAAATGCATTTAGATGTGTTTTTATATTCAACAGCTTGTCTTATTTTAAAGTCAAATGACGAAAGGCTGAAAAGAACAGAGGAAGCTGTAAGTAAGTATTCAGATGAGCTGATGAAACTAGAAATCATAAGATGAAATGAAGAAAAGAATGTCAGAAGATGAGGCTTCTCAAGAAGTTGTTGTTGTTGTCTTTCAGCTTTTCCCAGTTAGGGGTCGCCACAGCTGAACTCCAGTCCACTAATGATAGACAGTAGATTTTTACAAATGCCGAGGTGCCAGCTCGACGTTCAGCCTTCAACGAAGGCACCCCCATTTATGCATGTCTTTCGAACGCCCACCCAACCGCGGGGAGGACATGCAGACTCCACACAGAAGGCACTCCCCGCACTCCAGCCGAGAATTTAACGGGAGAACCTCTTGCTGTGAGGCAACAGAGGCTTCTCAAGAAGAACTGTTTCAAAAAATAGAAGAATTAGAAGGCAGAGTATGTAGAGAAAACTGAAATTTTCTGTTACACCAGATAAACTGAAAGGAATAGATTGCTTCAGTTTTGTGAATGTACAAATAAACAACTGGACTGATTCCTCATTTGGATTTGTTAATTGAAGGGGCACACCATGTCTAGTCTCCAAATTTGGCCATGAGAAATCAACCCAAAACCTGTATTAGTGAAGATGCAGTCATACTAACAGAAAAAGTTGCTACTAACAAAACTGTGGAAGAAGGGAAAATTATCAAAATTTGTGAACACCAGAGTGTTTTCAGAAAATGATTCTTCATTGTACACCATGCAGAAGAGAAGTAAGTTTATCCCTGCAGTCAGAGGATGCTGAGTCAGGTGTGTGATTTATGCTACTGATACCCAGGGTTCTTCAACAGATCCAAAAGGACTCAAGCTTTCCCACACACTAAATTTAATCATGCAAGGCAGGGTTTATTTGATGCACCCCATCCTGAAAACACTTCAGTTGACTGTTAAGATTATAGACTTTTGATAACTTTTAGGCACCACTTTCATTTTTAAAGAGGATGCACAGCAGATATTAAAGGTGTAAAAATGCTACTAGAAAATCATATATGTGTAAATGAGAAAAATTTCTTAGTTGGTGCCACTGCAAAAACCAGGACCCTTTCAAGGCCTCAGTGTATCAGGTTCTTGATTATTTGTGTGAATTGTTGTCCTCTGCCCTCTCTTATTCTTCTGTCAAGATTCATCTTTCAGCCATTTCTGCTTGTCTACTCTTCAAGTCATGCAGATGTTCTTCTTGTTTCACTGTTGCAGTCAACACGTTTGGGTTATCCCTGCCAGGGTAGTCCTCAGTCAGCCCGAATACCAGAGGGCTAGTATTTCTGCGTCGGTTGCTGTTGCTTCAGGACTGACATCAGGTGGTCAGTAGTATAAAGTAAGACAGCCAACGCCATTACATAAGTCTTTCTTGCTGAGGAGCCCGAAGCAGAAGCAGTTCGCCTAAGTGCCGGTCGGGCACTACCTGAGTTTTCGTTTTCCGAATTGAAGTTGAAGTCTTCTAAAGCTAAGTACCCCATTGGGGATCTTTTTTTTTTTTTTTGCTCTAACCGATGTCAGAAAATGTTAACAATTATCTCGCCTGTGGAAAGCAAATACCACACCGAGACTTTCATTCTTACTGCATCACTTGTTTAGGCCCAGTCCACGACGTCCCCGCTGTCACTTTTGTGCTTTGTTCAATGCCAGAACTATATGTCTTTGCGCCCTTATTGTAGCTAGATATTTTCGCTCTTAGTTCTCGATTTCTGATATGGCTTCGGTAAGCCATCCGACAACCGATCTTCCGAAAAAACGTAAGGATAAAGAGAGACAGACGCACAGGTCCAAACCTTCAGACAATGCTTCTGTTAAGCTAGTCATCAGTTCTCCGGTCCTCAGTGAGGCACTTTCACAGCCCCTGATGCCCACTTGTGTGGATTCGCAGGCCGCTACCGAGACCCTTTCTGAGTCTGGAATGCTGCAAAACTCTTTATCGACTAAGGATCCTGTGGTTGTCTCTACGTTGGATAGGTCCGGAGCCACTGAGCAGGCACAGGTTTCCGAGGAAGCACTTCGAACTACCATTTTTCGACACAAAACGACAACTTCTTTCGCATCTACTGTTCTTTCGAAAACTACTGAGTTTCTAAGGCCCAAGGTACGAACCACACCCAAGAAACTGACGACCCCATCTCAGGCACCTGCTTCCTTGCCTCAGTCTCAAATGCTTAAAATCGCAGAAGACCTTATAATGTTGATCAGGGGAAGCCAAGCTACCCCTTCCAAAAGAAAAAGAGATTTGTCCCCAGTAGTCTTATCTGAACAGGAGTCTGATGACTCTGATGCTTCTGAATATGAAGACATGCACTCCCTTTCTGCTTATGAAGATTCTGATGCAGAGGAATCTATTCCTTTAGCCTCTCCACCCAAAGATTTTTCCTTTGGGGAAACCCTTCATACTTTAAGGGAGCATTTCCAATGGGAATGTCAGGACTACCCTCAGTCTAAAAAGAGACTCAGGGAATTTTTAGATCTTCCACAGCACAGACCCTTGGCCATTCCTCCTGTCCCGGATGTTGTGGATGATGTTTTCATGGAATCTAGTTTAACTCCTGACACCCTCCCTCCTGCTCCCAGGAAACCTGATAGGTATTACAGAGTCCCTGACTCCCTGACTCTCACAAATGTCTTTTCAAAAATCCTACTGCTGACTCTGAGGTTATCTCCCAAGAGCCAAAAGGAATTAAAGCAACTTCTGCTAAGAATCCCACCCCGTCAGATAGGGATTCCCAAGCATTAGACAGATAGGGTAAAGAAGTACACACCCCTGCTACTCTTGCTGTTAGAGCACTAAATTGTCAGTTCCATATGCTAAAGTTTCAGCAGCATACCATGGAACTCCTCAAACAAAAAATATCAACTTTTCCTGCTTGTGCAGAAAATAAAAAGCTGCAAGACTTTATGCACTCTGCAAGTCAAGTAACTAAGCACACTTTACACTGTGGTTTTGATGCCCTAGAAGAATCTTGCAGTGCAGAAGTCACCAGTTCTGTCCTTAGAAGGCATGCTTGGCTTAAGGAACAGCCTTTGCCAGACCATGTCAAATCTAAACTATTGGATGCACCCTTGCACAAAGACAACTTTTTTGGCACCAAGGTGGAGGAGATGGAAGAAAAGGCTAAATCTATGCAGACAGTTAAGGATTTCCTGCAGGTCCAGCCACCCACGTTCAGTAGGCATTGCCCCTCCAAGCACTGGTCCTTTCCTGCCCCCGCCAGGTCAGTTCAGCCGAGACCCCAGGGAAGCAGACCCCTCAGACAATAGCCACAGGGAATGCAGAGATCAAAGCAATGGAGTACTTCCACTTCTAAACCAGGAAGTACAAAGCCACCCCCTCATGGTAGGAACTCACAATGACTCTCCACTTCCACCCCCTCCCTCTGCCCACATAAACCTGCCCTGGGAGGAAAACTCTCCTTCCACTCAAGCACCTTGGGCCACCATTACCAACAACCACTGGGTCCTCAACATAGTGTCCCAGGGATACATATTTTCTTTCCACACTCTATTTTGTTGTTTGTTCTTCTTTCGGCATTTCTTAGTTAGGGGTCGCCACAGCAGAATGCCGGTCTGCTAATGATTGGCAGTTGATTTTTACAGTGCCGAGGTGCCAGCCCAACGCCCAACCTTCAGTGAAGGCACACCCATTCACGTATGTCTTTCGAACACCACTCGACCACGGGGAGGACATGCAGACTCCACACAGAAAGCTCTCCAGCCGAGAATCGAATGGGAGAACCTCTTGCTGTGAGGCGACAATGCTACCGCTGCACCACCGTGGCCCAAAAGGGTTCCCAGATCTACCTCCAAACTAGTGGGCAGAGGCCAAAAAGCAAGTCCTTTCTCTGCTCTCAATGAGGGCAATACAGCACGTTCTTGCAGAACAGATAGGCCAGGGTTTCTACTCCAGGCTCTTCCTGGTACCCAGAAAAGAGGGCACCTGGTGCCTCATCCTCGATTTATCCATTCTAAACACCTTCCTGGTGATACCAAAATTCAAAATACTCACCCTCCAGCAACTACTACCTATGCTCTCCAAGGATGTTTAGCTAGCCACCCTAGACCTAAAAGTGGCCTACCTACACATCCCAATCAGGAAATCATGTGGAACTATCTACGTTTCAGGGCAGGATCTCTGCACTTTCAATTCTCTACATTTCCCTTTGGCTTATCTACTGCTCCCAGAGTTTTCACAAAATGCTTGGCCCCCACCATTGCTTTTTGCAGGCAAAGAAATATTCATATTTTTAAAACAAAAAACACACACTGGAGCCAGAATAAGTTGAGCGCTTTCGTCCCGTTTATTACAGAACTTCTTCAGAACAATAAAGTGAATTACATACATCATTTCCTTTTATACCATTATTCTCCTGACATTATTTCCTACATTACTAATCCTTCAAAGGACATACACATTTAACATATAATTACTCAAAACATCACTTTCTGTCATACTTTTCAATAATAATAAACTATAAAACAGCCCCTAAAGCTTATACAGGAATTTTCTGTTATGCAACCATACATATATTATAAAAAACTTATACTAGCCAATATTATTTCTTAGTTAAAAGTTAACATAATTTAAATAACTTTTGACAGAAATCTTGTCATTAATGCCCGATGCTATATCAGCTCTTAAAAAAATTGCCATTTTAGTTCTATTTTTCCTAAAAAAAAATTTTTAAAGGATCCCACACATTTATCTGTATTCACTTTTTCAACTACAAAAAAGGTAAACTTTTTACAATTTTCACAGTTTACAGAATGTTTGGCTAAATCATTACTCATATCCTTTTTCTTTATAGCCAAAATATGCTCTCTAACTCTGTATTTTAACTTTCTAATGGTCTTACCTATATAGAAATTTTCACAATTTGAACAATACTGCAAGGTATACCAATCCTTCACTTTGACAGTCATACCTATCTTTAGCTATTAAAGTATACTTCAGATGTTTGGAATGATGGCTTTGCACCCCCATCATAAATCTACACTGACTACAGTTTGCACAAGGAAATGTTCCTAGATGGGTAATAACTCTATCTTGACCTTCATTTTTATGCCCCCCTTCCAAAATTTCTTTTAAATTTCTTGTCTTTTTATTAATAAAATTTGGTGTAGTTCCAGTAATTCTAGTCAGTTCCTCATTGCCCAAAATAACCTTCCAATTTTCTTGACTCAACTTTTTAATATTTGGCCCATCAGTATGCATAGGCACTGGAAATGCATATTTTAACCCCTCATTCTCACCCACACTTTGATCAGAATTTTTCTTCTGAAATCCTGCTCTCAGAATAGGTGAAATCTATGTTCCCTATTATTTTTAACATATTGTATAACTTAATCAAGGGTTTCACTAGGTTATCCTCTTATCAGTAAACAACTGTTTAAGTATATCCAGTTCTATTGTAAATTGATGGTCATCACTGATCATTCTACAAAGTCTAATCACTTGCCCTTTGAATACATTAAATGTCATATATTTGGGATGGCAACTGTCAAAGTGCAAGTAATTGTTAGTAAAAGTTTTCTTTCTATAGATGTTACTTCCAAATACTTTGTTACCAACATTCATTTTAACTTCAACGTCCAGAAATTGGACTTCTGTACCTTTATTACCTATAGTAAACTTGAGCCAAGATACTGATTGATTAATTTGCTGGAAAAAGTCATCTAACTGTTTACCACTACCAGCCCAAACAAAAAACAGGTCATCAGTATAACGCCTGTAATATCTAACATATTTAAATAAATCCATCTTCTCCAAAAATGTGACTTCCCACCAACACATAACTAAATTGGCAAAAACAGGTGCTACGTGTGCCCCCATTGCTACGCCACTTGTTTGTTGGTAAACTTCTTTACCAAACATGAAAAAGTTGTTATGTAATACTATTTCCATTAGCTGACAAGTGACAAAAATGTCCTGTTTAAACTTCACTTTATCCAAATAAAGCCTCATGAACTCTATTCCTTCATTTTGAGCTATTACAGTATACAATGAACATACATCAAATGTACACAGAAATGTTTTGACTCCTTGGAATTTAGAGTCAAAGCTCATCCAGAAACATCCATGAATCTTTTAGGAATCGTTTACTATTTTCTACAGTAGGATTGAGTATTCCATCTAAATACATGCAAATTTTTGAAGTTTTACTGAAGGGGGCAGAAACGATAGACCTGAATGGGGGGAATGCTTTTCATTTCTGTGCATTTTAGGGATGCCAAATAGCATCCCTAATTGAGGCTGTTCAACACACAAAATCTCAAATAAGTCTATCGAAATGTATTGCTGGTATAATACATCCAGCAAAATAATATCTAATTCTTGGACCTTTTTCCTAACAAAATCCTTGGACACTTTAAGATATTTGTCTCCGTCTACCAGCATCTCCTTAATACTTCCATAGTAATCCTTGTTATTCATAATAACAATTCCTTGTCCCTTGTCTGCTTTCATATAGCTTATGTTTCCATAAGAAACAAGCTGTTTCAAAGCCATAGTTTCTTCCTTGGTCAAAATTCCTCTATATCCAACTTGTTTTTTACTATCCTGTAAACTGTAAATATCATTCTCACAAATAGTAGAAAAAGTGCTCAAAGTGTTAACTAATGGGGGATTAACATTCCTTTTCTTTCTTAAATGCCCAGTGTCTTGAGTGGATAAACCATCAAACAAGTATTTCAGATTTAATTTTCTTACATAAAGTTTAAAATCTAAAGTAGTATCAGTAAGTTTTGCTTTTTTTGCAGGCAAAAATGAAAAACCTTTTTTTAAGCACCTTAATTTCAACATCACTAAACTTTTTGTCACTTAAATTAAATATCTCATGTGTGAAGGCTAACACCCTCTGTTTTTGCCTTTTTTTCTTGCCTCCAGTTACAAATGCTTCTTGGTTGGGAGGAGGGCTGCTGGTTCCATTGGTTTGGGTGATAAAAGGAAGATTTTCCTCACTTTCTACACTAGAAGCACTAGTTAACTGGTCCCTATAATTATTATTGGCTTGTAGGATATTCCTGCTACCTGTATCCAAAAAAGAATCAAGCCTGTATAATGAACCCGGCTTCTGAAATTCACTTCTTCCATTTTTAAAATTCAAATTATTGTTATTATTTCTTTTTTTCTTAACCAAAAACGCTTGTTTTTGTTGATATGCTTGTAAGTCTCTTAATATTTTTTTCTTTTTCTTACTAACAATGTTAGCAATTAATTTGTTGACTTTATTACCTAAATTATCAAACAAATATTGGTAGGAATGTACCATTGAATGTTCTCTTAATACATTATCAAGTCTGACAATATCACTTTTCAAACAATCCATCTGTTCTTGATTCCATTGTATAAGCAATTTTAAAACCTCTAAACCCATATTATTATAGATTCATAGGTTCAGACTAGGCTATCTGCCCTAGGGCATTTATAAGCCTAGCCAGAGTGTGTTTGGCTTTTGCCACCCATTTTAAATTAATTTTGCTATGCCCTTTTTCGAGGTTAGTATACTGTGCCTCTGTCTAACAGTGACACAGAAGTGATACCCGAGGTAAACCTATGATCCCCCATCCACTGATCAAGATTCCTCTTGAAGAGAGTTAATGAGAGACTCTGCCTAACCTGGACTGGGATTTTATTCCAGAGTGAAGGGAGCCTCTGGGTTATGAATCTGTCCCTTCAGCATGTCCTATTTATTTCAGTGCTGAGGTTCAAGTCTCTCGAGCGCGTAGCTCGATGGGATTTGGATTTTCTGAGGTGCAGCATGTCCATTAATTCCGGGTTGGACATGGCTTTATACGTCAGGCACAGATCGCCTCTGAGCAGGCGGTATGCCACTGAGTAGAGCTGGAGTTTCTTTAACCGGGCATATGGCATCTGTTTGAGCCCTTTGATCCTCTTGGTGAGGTACTTTTGGGGTCTTTCCAGTTGCTGCAGGTGTCTGGTAAGGTACATCCCAAAAGGGGCATTGTACTCAATTATGGGCCTGATGAGGGATGAGTAAAGAGGCACGATGACTTCCCCTGATCTAGATGTGAATCCCTTCATGATTAGGTGGGCTATATAAAATGTTTTTCTAACCACTTTGGCCATGTGGTTGTCAAATGCGTGATTGCTATCAACTTGGGTCCCCAGGTCCCTAATTACTTCTTCCGTACTTAATGGATTACCACTTATGTGGTAATTTGTGGGCACTTTGTTTTTGCCAAAGGGGATGACTATACACTTTTTGGCGTTTAGCTTGAGGCCATGGCTCTGGCAACAGTTGTCTGTTTCTATGAGGCCCTTTTGGAGGATGCTTGTGTCGGCTGGAGAGTCGATTATGGCGCCCAGTTTGCAGTCATCTGCGAACTTGGTCAGCCACAGTCCTTCTGTGTTGGCCTGTACCTCTGAAAAATATATACCGAACAAGAGAGGTCCCATGACTGAGCCTTGTGGGACGCCACTTGTAACTGGTTTGGAGTCTGACATGGCTCCAGCAATTCTAACCATGTGGGTTCTGTCCTTGAGCCAGTTTGCAACCCATCTAGTGACATAGGGGTTTATATTTAAGTTGGTGAGCTTATCTATAATGCCCGAGTGGGGTATTGTATCGAAGGCCTTTGCGAGGTCCAGGTAGGCTGTGTGGGCCACCTTCCCCTCGTCAATGGCCTTGGTGACTGTTTCAAAGAAATTGACCAGGTTTAAGAGGCAGGATCTGCCCTTAACAAAGCCGAACTGGGTAGGATCCAGTGTCTGTAGGTCCCCAGTATCTTTATTTATGAGGTCCATGATGATCCTTTCCATAGCTTTGCAGACCAAGCTAGTCAGGCTTATGGGGCGATAGTTTCCAGGATCCATTGAGGCACCACCTTTGTGGAGAGGGGCCACCATTGCTGTACGCCACTCTTTGGGTACATATCCTGTAGTAAGGCTGAGATTGAACAGTAGTTTTATGTTTGGGTTTAGTTCTTCTTGGAGTTCATGTAGGACGCAGCCCGGGACACCGTCTGGTCCCATTGATGCTGTGTTTTTTGCTTTGGAGAGGGCGGCTCTTACCTGAGCATCTGAGATGTCAGGGGTGCAGCACTCTGCTGGGATAGATATTTGCCCTTTTGGTGGGGGGGGGAGTTTGTGCTGAACCTGTCAGCTAGGATGTTGGCAATGTCTGTGGGTTTGGTGTATTTTTTGTCATTTTGGACTAATTCTGAGCATATCTGGGAATTCCCACCCAGGTTCCTAACATAACTAAAGAAAGCCTTGTGATTATCCTTAGTGTCAAGTGCAATTTTTCTCTCGAAGCTGGCCTTAGATGATTTTATGAGTGCCCGTAGTTTTTTGCTAATACTGATCAGAGATGCCTTCCCTTTTTGGGATTTTGCTCTATCAATGTAGTAGCTTCCTCCTTCTATTGTATAGTTTGTTTATGGCTGGGGTCCACCAGACAGGACGTCTGCCTTTGGAGGATTGGGTCTTGGTTTTATTTGGGATTGCATGATCCATGCATTCCTGAAGGTGTTCATAGAATGCGTTTATAAAGGATTCTGTGGTCTGGGCTGTATTTTCCACAGGCCCGGGGGCTTTGAAGGATTCCACCTCGGTTTTGAGGAGTGTGAAATTTGCTTTAGAGAAGTTTTTCACTGTGGTTTTCTGGGCAGGGGGTGGGGTCGGGTTGTGAATATCCAGTGAGATTAGTTTATGGTCTGATCTTACCAGTGAGGGATACACTTCTGGTCTGGAGCATAGAGTCCCCATGTTGGTGATGATCAGGTCCAGTATGTTTTCCCCTCTTGTGGGAGTGGTAACAAGTTGTTCCATAGCATTTGAGTATATAAATTCTAGGAACCTTTGGGCTCGGGTGTTGGAGCTAGAGTAATGCTCCCAGTCTATGTTTGGGTAGTTGAAGTCGCCCAATATAATGGTGTTTGGAGAGACCTTCATATTTTCCAGTGTTCTCAGGAAGGCCGAGTGGAGTTCCTGGGTTTGGGAGGGTGGTCTGTAGCAGGCTATAAACTGGAAGGCAGTTTTACCCACTGTTAGTTGCACATGGATAGTCTCTGATACTTGGTGCTGTGCCAGCAACCTGGAGGTGTGGGTATCTTTGACGAATATTGATATGATACTCCCCCTTCTTTTGTGGTTCGGTCCAAGTTTTGGGACCGAAAAGCATGGTATGAGGTATAACCTGGTAGTGCTGGGGTGCTCTCGGGAGCCTTGAACCAGGTTTCTGTTACTGCACATTACAGCACAGATATCGATATTCTCCATGCTAAGGAGAGTTTTGAGTGCATGCATCTTGAGGTTTAGACTTCTGGCATTGAGTAGCACTACTCTTAGTTTCTTATCCCTTGTGATACCTATGGAGGTGGGTTTGTCTTTTGAGCCTTGCCTAAAAAAGGCACTATGGGGGTAGCAAGAGCCTTTGCCAATATCTGAAAGCCCAGGGGTGATAGGTGCAAGCTGTCCCTAGCGAAGCATCGTGGCTTGTCGAGCATGTCATCCCAGGCTGACAGGCATTGGATCCCCTTTGAATGACACCAATACTTAAGCCAATTGTTGAAATTGATCATGTTGTCTTCATATTGTGGCATCATTCTTGGTGAGGGTAAGATGCTATTCAAGGTCAGGGTCATACCGGCCTGGGCTACATGCTCAGAGAGCTCCTCTATGTCTCTTTTCATGTAGTCCAGGGAGGTACTTCTCAGGTCATTCACACCAGCATGGACAATGACTGAGTCATATTTGTACTTGCCTTGGAGTGACCTGAGTGCTTGTGTTATGTGGCGGATCCTAGTGCCCGACAGGCAGCTCACCGTGACCTTCTTGTATCAGGTGTGTTGTTTAGTCTTAAGGGCTGTGACTGTTCGGCACACTGGCTTTGTGAGCTATGTGTTGCACGTGTTTTGTTTTGGGGTAGCGGTTGCTTGAGTGTCTGCTTTGGAGGTCTCTGCTGCTTAGGCAGATTTTTATTAAGAGCCTCCGAGTATGTTTTTGTGTGTTTATGTGTTTGGTTTGCTGTCGTGGTAGGTCTATGTGAGACTGGAATTGTAGTGAGTGTGGTTTCCTTTTCCTCCTGACTGGTTACGCCAGTACTGAGTTGAGAGAGCTTAGCCTCCAGTTTGGCTATATGGTTGCATCTCTCACATGTGTTGGAATTTGTTGGGAGGAGGAGAGGGTTGTCTGTGTACATGAGGCAGTTGTAACATTGCCTCAAGATTCCCAGATTCACCAGCTGGACCGGAGAGGAGATTGACAACTGACCTTTGGACATGCTAGAATAGTATTGGGAATTCCTTTATAATTGAAAAAAAGGGCCAATGGGGAACAAGGTATTCAAGGGGAGTTTGTGAGGGTGTAGTGCTTTTAATTTTTTAGTGCTGACTTATATAATTGCTTTAGTGAGCAAGTGCCAGGTAACTTAAATGCAAAAACGGCAAACAGTAACTTTCATTCAAGTGAAACAAGGAAATAAGTACAGTAAGCAATGCAGAGATCACTAGGGATCCACAGAAGCGCTGAAAGGCCATGTTTTAGGTGGAATTAGCATTTCAAGGACATAACAAGCAAACAAACAACAAGCATACAAACAAAGCTAGATTCAGCAGGCCTGGATCTAGTCTATGCTACAGCAAACAAGGTGTACCAGTTTCAGTAAGAAGCAGTTCAAATATGCAGGCACTATAAGCCTTTAACCAGAAATTCCCAGCTCAGAAGGGCAGAGACCAGCCTCTCCTCCCACAAGAGTGCAGACCACAAACCCTCTTAATGTAAAATAACTGGCCTGAAGCCCAAGTGCTTAAACCAGAATTAATACACTTTTAGAATAACAAACACTGCGCCCTCAATCAGCATTTCCCAAGTTAGAAGGATGTAAGCTACCAGTCCTACCACTACAGTGCAGACCACAAACCTTCTTAATGTAAAACAACTGGTCTGAAGCCCAAGTGCTTAAACTAAAAGGCTTAGAATGAGTTACACCAAGCAGTAATAAATACAACTGAGTACTTTTAAGATGACGCAAAAGCAAAATAAAGTAGGAAGGAACAGAAATACAGTAAAAGCAGATACATTTTTTTTTTTTTGAGTGAACAAATGAGATGGGCCCGGGAGGAGTATCCAAGTGCAAATTTACAAGAGGGGCGGGCAGTTTCAAAGCCACCAAGATTAACACCAAGACAAAAACAGGGAGGGTGGGTGGGGACCTACTGAAAAAACAGTCACAACTTCCAACTAGATATTGCTCAATGCAACACAAACAACTCTCTTAACCTGTTAAACAAATTACTATCAAACATGACTGCATTGGGAAACACATACACTCTTAGGCCCAAAGGCACAATTGAAAGATTAATACATTTATTTAAGTACTGATTTTTATAAGTCTAAGTTTTAAACCTAAGCACTTTTTTCTCCCAACTGGAGAAACTGATTTTTAAAGTCTGGTGCTTCTCTCCGTACCTGCCATGAGTCCATATTTGAATGGCTGTTGTTGGTGAAGTCCTGAAATTAATCCACCACATTATTTACAAAAATGTCAGTAATTGGCTTGCTGTTATCAAAAACAGCATCAGCTACTATTGTCCCTTCGTCAGATGAAGAAGCGACTACCACTGTTGCCATTCCGAGTGTGCAAAGACCGACTGGTTAGTACCTCTCATCCTCTCTAGCATGTTTTGCGCCTTGGAAACAACTTCCTGTAAGGGCACAGTAAGCTTATCTACTGCTCCCAGAGTTTTCACAAAATGCTTGGCCCCCGCCATTGCTTTTTTACAGGCAAAGAAATATTCAAATTTACCCATACTTAGACGACTGCCTTATTCAGGCAGACAGGAAAAGCTGCTCAAACACCTGGCCTTTGTAAAGGACCTACTGATCTCCCTTGGGTACACTATCAACGAAAATAAATCCAAACTAGTACCCACCCAAAAATTATATTCCTGGGAACAAGCCTGGACACAGCATCCCAAATGGCATTCCTTACACCAGAAAAGCAAACTTAACTGACAGCCTGTTTCTCTCAGCTAGCCACCAGGCCCCAATTATCTGCATGGAAAATCTTGCAAGCTCTGGGATTCATGGCTTCCTGCATTCTACTCTTTCCATATGCCAGACTGCATATGAGGAAGCTTCAGTGGTACCTAAAAAGCCTTTGGTGTCAACACTCTCAAGACCTGGAAACTCTTATACCAATGATACCTTGTCTAAGGAAAGATTTCCTTTGGTGGGCAGAAGCATGCCACCACAACAAGGGACTACCCTTCTCACCATCCCACACCAGCCAGACCCTCACCACAGATGCATCAGCCTATGCCTGGGGTGCACACCTGAATGGCAGGTGCATACAGGGCCAATGGAGCACACATCAAATACATCTGCACATCAACCAACAAGAGATGTTAGCTGTCCAGCATGCATTGACAGCTTTCAGACCCCTTCATTCCCCAAGGGCTCTACTGATCAAAACAGACAACACCACGGTGATGTGGTATATCAACAAGCAGAGAGGGACTCACTCCTACCCTCTATGCAGGCTCGCCATAACCATTTGGCACACAGCCTCAGCCATGCAACTACACCTGTTAGCACAATTCCTGCCTGGCTCTCTAAACTCTCTGGCAGACAACTTAAGCAAAAATCTTTTGGATCCACACGAGTGGCAGCTAAACCAAAGAACCTTCACCCTCATAACTCAGAAATGGGGCACCTCGAAGGTCGACCTCTTTGCGTCCCACTCCAATCATTAGCTTAGCAAGTTCTGCACCAAGGAGCCTCACTGCAGGGCCTGGAAAGTGGATGCTCTATCCTTCCAGTGGGACAACCTCTCGGTCTGTGCATTTCCCCCTCTACCTCTCATTACCAGGGTACTGCTCAAAATAAGGGAGGAAAAACCAAGGACAATCCTGATAGCCCCAGACTGGCCACGCCAGCACTGGTACCCACTGCTGCGCAGCCTGTCCCCTCTGCCACCATGACCTCTCCCTCAGATCCCAACACTCCTGACCCAGAGGAAAGGAGAATTCATGCATCCCCAATTGCAGACCCTCAATTTGGCAGCCTGGCTTATTCCCTGACCACTGTACAAGCTACCAATCTCAATGAACAGGTTCTAGATGTTATAAATGAGGCCAGATGATGAGCACTAAAGTCTTATGCTGACAAATGGAAAAGGTTCTGCACCTGGATCCAGGCTAAGGGAGCCGATATGGTACAGCCCTCTCTACCTCTCATCCTGGATTACCTAGCTGACCTACTACACAGGTCTATCCTTTTCCTGTATTAAAATTCATGTCTCTGCTATTGCTGCCCATTTCAGCACTGAGCATCCTCTTTTCTCACCCCCTCTCATCACACAATTCCTAAGAGGGGCTAGCAACTTGAGGCCACCCAGGAGAGCACCTACCCCATCTAAGGACCTTAACTTTGTGTTGGAGAAATTCACCCTGCCCCCTTTGAATCAGCAGCTTCAGCCGAGTTAAAGTTTCTCTCATGGAAGACAGCCTTGCTTCTGGCCATCACTTCAGCAAGAAGAGTAGCTGAGCTACAAGCACTAATGGCTGTAGAGCCCTTCATCATTTTCCATGCTGACAGGGTCTCCCTCAGGACTAACCCATCCTTCATGCCAAAAGTGGTGTCCAGTGTGGCTCTCAACCAATCCATTCATTTGCCCACCTTTTTCCCTAACCCACAAAACCAGGGGGAAGAATACCGCACTCTCTAGATGTGCACAGACAGCTCAGATTCTATATAGGCAGGACTAAATCATTCAGAAAGACTGATCAGTTGTTAGTCAGCTTTGCTGCAGGAGCAGAGGGCAAAGCCATATCCAAACAAATCATTTCCATATGGATAGCATGCTGCATCCATTTCTGCTACAAGCAACATGGGAAACCTCCCGCTAAGGGTGTCAGGACTCACTCTACCAGGGCAACCTCCACCTCTGCAGCTTTCCTCAGAGGAGTCCCCACCAGGGACATCCTGGGGCTGCAGCATGGACATCTGTTCATACCTTCACTAAGCATTACCACCTGCCTATCTTCTGCAAATCCAGGGCAGGCTTTGCCACTGCAGTTTTGCGTGGCATCCTAGCCATCCCCCAGTCTACTTGACTGCCTGCACCCTTTCCTCAGATTTTGGAATCAACCCAAATGTGATGACTGCAACAGTGAAACACCAAGAACATAGTACAGTTGTGTACACTTACCATAAATGTAGATGTTTGAGTGTATTCACTGTTGCAGTCCTGGTTTCCCTCCCTCCATCCCCCTTCTCTCTCTCTCTCTCACTCATTTCAAGGAACATTTCGGTATTTACTTTCAACTGGTGGGGTTCTCCCACCATATCCTTGCTTCCACTTTGGGGCTCCTGCCAGTTAGGGCAAGAAAAACTGATGTCATGGCGTCGACTGCCTTACTTTATACTACTGACGACCTGACGTCAGTCCTGAAGAGACAGCAACCAATGCAGAAATACTAAGCCTCTGTTATTTGGGCCAACTGAGGGCTACCCTGGCAGGGATAACCCAAATGTGATGACTGCAACAGTGAATATACTCAAACATCTACATTTATGGTAAGTGTACACAACTGTACTTTTTGGAAAGGGGTTTTATATATTTGCCCACCTGTAAAACAGATGGCACCTCCTTGAGGTCTTAGATCTGAAGTAGTTAACTTCATTTTATCTGCAGCCTGTGGGTATACGGATCCGTATCGGATCCAAGCCAGCAACTTTTTTCTCTTGCATCTGCTCCAAGCTGCGATGCTCCTCCCCTTACCCATAATTCACTACCATCTCCAATCTTCCCCCAGATCTCATTTGCCGTGCCAGTAGTGTGCATTGTAGTCTCCTTTGCTCTGAGCTCAGGGATAGTAAGTGTTATTAATACTTAATCTTGTGTGTGTCTGAGTGATTTTTTTCCCTTCCTCCCCTTTTTAGTGTATCACTTGTTCATCGTAGCATTGACGCCTCATAGCAAGACGTTGTTCCGTTCGATTCTCAGCTAGAGCGTCTTCTGTGTGGAGGCATACGTGAATGGGGCATGCCTTCGTTGAAGGTTGTGCATCAGGGCTGGTAACCCGGTATGTAAAAATCCACTACCAATCATTAGCGGGCCGGAGTTCCGCTGTGGCGACCCCTAACCAGGAAAAGCCAAAAGACACAAACAAACTTGTTCGTCGTTTAAAAAAAAAAATGTTTGGTTAAACTTGGTAGAGTAGTTGTTAGGCCTGCCCTTCCCCTACCTGTGTTTGTGTGTGGTTTTTCTGGTAGGTAGTGTTTTTCTTTTGGGTGCAGGACCATGGCTGATCAGCCAAAATCTATTTTCAAGAAATGTATGGAGTGTGGCCATAAGCTCTCCCCGGCTGATGGTCACACTCTGTGTGTGATTTGCTTGGGAGTGGCACATTTGTCCACTCAATGTACTATCTGCACCGGGTTCAATCCTAGGGCCCTCAGGGATCGGAAGGCCAAGTTAGTAGCCAAAGGCCTTCTACCCGCATCCACATTGGAATCTGCCACGGCCTCGATACCTAGTGCTCAACCTCCCACCCAGACAGGGACTCAAACTCCCTCTTCTTCTGGTGCTGGGCCTAATAAAGACAAATCTACAGTCAGCGTGGCTGACAAGGAAAAGGACAGAGAAAGGCGCAAAGAGAATAGGTACAAGAGAAAGGACAGACCTCGCAAGAGATCCCAGGACAGGGAGCTCTTTCTTAGTCCCCCTTCTAAGGCCATGAGGCCAGTTTCTCCACGGCTCCAGTCTCCTTGTTTCTCACTGGAGCCGTTGGAACATTCGGAACCAAGGTCTTACTCCCAGTCATTGCGCAGACCAGCCAGATCTAAGTCGGTGGCCTCTTCGAGGTCAACTCGGAGTTTATCGGACTTGGACATGGACAGCATGATGCGGAGATTCATTCAGACCCAAATACAGATGGGAGTCTTGCCAGGCTCCTCTCCCTCTGGAGGGGGGACCCTCATGCCCTTTTTCCACCTCATCTCTCCTTCCCCGATCCGTGCTTCGGGGCTCTTGGATCCGAGGATTTTTAGAGCTGGTAGCTCGGCGCTGATAGTTCCTCCAACCTCGACTCCGGCTGTTACCTTGAGTTCCTCGGATCCGATTAGTTCGGATCCGAGTGACTCTTGGAGCCACGGACAGGGAGTTGGACCAGAGGGAATGGATACTTCGGCTCTGACCTTTTTGGATCCGATCCGTTTCCGTGGACCTCAGGCTACCCTCGCTTCGGCTCCGGTCCCCGCTTTGGACTCCCCCGATTCCCTCACTACGGACACTGACTTAGATGAAGGAGAAGGTTCCCCCAGGTCACCTCCCAAAGACGTCTCCTTCGGTGAAATCATGGTGATCCTCCACCAGAGGGGAGGTTGGTCAGCCCCAAAACCTTCTGGGGATGAGTCAGTGTTCCTGGAGGCCTTTGGCACAGGCCCATCTACTTCCTGGGTGTCCCTGCCAGCAGACTCCTTGGTGGACCTTATCACCATGCGAGCATGGAAGGAGCCTGACACCGTAGAGCCAATCCCCAAATGCCCTGACAAAATGTTATTACCCCCTTCCAACAGGCAACCTTGGTCAAAAGGAGCCCCAGTTGACGCTATGTTGGTTGCAGCAGCTGCCAAGAAGAACGAGCACAGGAGAGTTCCTCAGTCCACCCTCCAGACAAGGAGTCCAGGTCGGTGATAGGTTTGGGAAGCGCGTCTATTCCTCAGAGACCTTTTCAATCCGTGCTCTGAACTATTTGGCACATGTGATCCGGCTTTAGCGAGACCTTGCTTCGAATTCACTGAGTCGACCTCAGAGTCTTTATTGCCACAGGACAAATAGTTGTTCTCTGCGGAAATGTCTACTCTGAAGTCAGTCTCAAATACGTCTATGCGGCTCCTTTCCCATGCCATGGAAGGAGCAGCTAGGTTGGCTGGGACAGGCATAACCATGAGTCATCATGCCTGGCTCATGTTGTGTCAGTTCACGGACCCTTTCAAGGCATCGTTTATCAACGCTCCTTACAATGGTTCTTCCCTTTTTAGGAAGACAGTACGTGACACACTTGTCCAGAGTGAAAAGGACGGAAAGACTTTGTGTGCCATCGGGATCCGCTTCTCTAACCCTCAGCAGTCCTTCTCTGGGAATCAAAGAGGGCAGAAGAAGATGTGGTTCCAAAAATCTCAGTTTTCTCAGGATTTTCAGGTCAACTATTCCCCCAGAGGCAGAGGGGTACAGGATCGATGCCAACCCAGAGGTAGAGGGGGTCCCAGGAATTTTGGGTCTAGGGAACCCTTTTCTGATAGACCCAGTCAGCAGCCCTGAGGGGTTGCCCGACTGTCCTACTCTGGAGGCAATCGGGGGAAGATTGTCCTTACACCCAGTGGCATGAGAGTCCACTACGACAGATCGATGGGTGTTACAGATAATATCCAGAGGTTACACTATCCCATTTGTTGCCCCTCCAAATATTCCAAAACACCTCCCAGATGTTCCACCCGCTCACAGGGAGGGGCCGCAGCTCTAGAGGTTTCAAAGCTGCTTCTCAAACAAGCCATCGAACAGACCCCCCCCGATCAGTCTGGATCAGGCGTCTACTCAAGGTTCTTTTTGGTGGCAAAAAAGACGGGGGACCTCAGGCCCATTCTAGACCTGTCAACATTGAACCTGTCTATAGCCAAACAGAAATTCCAGATGGTCACCCTACAGTCCATTCTACCTTATCTCTGAGAGTGCGACTGGATGTGCTCGTTAGACCTCCAGGATGCTTACTACCACATCAAAATACACAGAAGCTCCAGGAGGTTTCTGAGCTTCCGGCTGGGAGCCAGTCATTTTCCGTTCAGAGCCCTACCCTTCGGTCTCTCCACAGCCCCCAAGGTGTTCACCAAGGTAATGGCAGTTGTAGCGGCTCACCTGAGGCTTCAGGGTATTCAGGTGTTTCCTTACCTGGACGACTGGCTCTTTGCTGCACCCAACAAGCATCCCCTGTGTCTGGCCCGAGATTACTTCATTCGGTTGGCAGATCTACTGGGAATTACAGTCAGTGTTCAGAAATCTCAATTGCAACCAGTACAAGTTCTAGACTTCATTGGGGCATGGCTAGACACTTTGCAGATGAAGGTATTCTTAACTCCAGACAGGGTCTTACACCTCAGGTGTCACATAGCCCAGACAGTGAACTCCAAGTCTTCAAAGGTGAGTGAGGTTCTCCGGGCTCTGGGCTCCATGGCTGCCTCCATATCAATTCTCCCTTCTGTTCGCTTTCGTATGCGGGTACTTCAGTGGACTGTGGCTGTTCAATGGTCTTGGCTAGACCTGCCCATGGAATTTCCGATCAGGATCAGTCACATCTGCAGGACATCCCTTCTTTGGTGGTTAAGTTCACTGGAGATATCAGAAGGACGCCCCTTCGCGTCATCTCCAGTCCAAGCCACAGTGACCAAAGACACCTCCCAACTCGGGTGGAGGAGACGCTGCTTGGGAAGGACAGTCCAAGGCACGTGGTCCCAGTCAGAGACCAAGTTGCACATAAATGTTCTAGAGATGAGGGCAGTGCTTTTAGCGTTGGAAGCCTTTCACACTGTCCTTCCTCTCGGAATGATTGCAATTCAGAAAGACAACATGTCGGTTGTCTGGTATATCAGCAAGCAGGGGGGAACCAGATCCTACCCCCTTTGTCACGAGGCCATGAGAGTGTGGGAATGGGCGATCTCCACCGGTCGGTTTCTGTTAGCAATGCACATCCTGGGGTGCTCCAACATTTTAGCGGACAGATTGAGTCAGGCTATTCTGATGCCGTACGAGTGGTCTCTGAAACAGTCAGTAGCGGAGGAGATCTTCCATGCTTGGGGTCAGCCTTGCTGCGATCTCTTCGCATCTCCATCCAACATGAAGTTCAGCGAGTTCTTTACTCTGATTCCCTCACCAGGGGAAGTCCCCAGAGTCACTCTAGTCCATGCTTGGCCCCCCGGGCGTCTGTATGCTTATCCACCATTGCCACTCATTCCGAAGTTTCTTCAGAAAGCTTGCCGACTGCGGTGCAAAGTTATCCTCATTGTCCTGTTCTGGCCTCGTCAAGTTTGGTTCCCATTCCTTTGGTCTCATCTCATAGCTCCCCTGTGGGTTCTGGATCCCTGCCCATATATAATCTCCCATCCGTCGGGGGCCCGTCCGCCCGATCTGGGCAGCCTCAAGCTGACAGCTTGGTTGTTCCAGTTCCGTTGATTGCCAGGACTCCCGGTCTTTCATCCCCAGTAAAATCCATTCTAGTGGCTTCTCTTAAAGATTCCACTAGGAAACTTTATCGCAGTAAATGGAAGCACTTTTCCATTTGGGCCTCACAGAGAAAACTAGATCCCTTTACAGCCCCTGTTTCAGCGGTGTTGGATTTCTTGTCTGGCATTTTTCAGCAAGGAGCTATTTCCTCCACAGTGAAAGTACAACTGGCAGCCATTTTTAATTTTCATGTTGGCGAAGACAACATTGTCTTAGCCTCCTCTAGGCTGTGTAAGGCTTTTCTTAAAGGTACTTTTCTGTTACATCCACCTGTCAAGGATTCAGTGCCTTCAGTGCCTCCTTGGGACCTTACAGTTGTTTTACAGGCATTGGTGGCTCCTCCGTTTGAACCTGCAGCTTCGGTGGATTTGAAATTTTTATCCTGGAAGGCAGCTTTCCTAGTCACCATTACATCTGCTAGGAGAGTTTCTGAGCTTCAAGCTCTGTCTGCTGTGCCTCCGTATTTGGTCTTCCACAAGGATAGGATCTCTCTCCGTACTAATCCTTCCTTCTTACTCAAAGTGGCATCTGAAGCAAACATAAACCAGTCCATTAATCTTCCCGTTTTCTACCCTAACTTCCAAAATAAAGGTGAATACACAGCTTCATTTTTATCTTCATAGAACAAAATCTTTCCGCAAGACTGACCAGTTGTTTGTTTCCTTTTCCAAAGCATTTCTGGGAAAAGCTATTTCTAAAGTTTTTTTGGCCAGATGGATCACTCTTTGCATTTCTCATGCCAACAAAGCAAAAGATTTATCTCCTCCTGTTATTGTTAAGGCTCACTCTACCAGGTCCATGGCGACTTCTGCTGCCTTTTTGTCTAGGGTTCCTTTGGACGACATTTGTGCAGCAGCGACCTGGGCCAATTCACATACCTTCATTTCACATTACAAATTAGATCTGATTTCTAGGGGTAGAGCATCCTTTGGCTCTGCGGTGCTCAGGAATATCCTTCCATAAGGGCCTCCCAGGATTGGAGTAGCTGGGGACTCTGTCCCACAGGTTGCAGATAAAATGAAGTTAACTACTTCAGATAAAGAAGTTATGTACTCACCATAACGTTCCATCTGAATAGTTGTACTTCATTTTTCTGCAACATTCCCTCCCTCCGACCCCGGACATTGCCCTGTCTTTTCAAGTTTGGTTCATTGGGCTGAGTTGCTTATGTATTTAGTTGCAGCAAACTCGATCTGAGGGAAGATAGGAGATGGTAGTGCATTATGGGTAAGGAGAGGAGCTCGGAGCTTGGAGCAGATGCTAGAGAAAAAAGTTGCTGGCTTGAATCTGATACGGATCCGTATACCCACAGGTTGCAGAAAAATGAAGTATAACTACTCAGATGGAACGTTATGGTGAGTACATAACTTCTTTTTTTTTGCTTGAAATTTCTTAAATTTCTTCTATTTGAACCAGCTCTTAAAGCTGATTTGAGGTTTTTAACATGGAAAACTGTACTACTTGTTCCAACATCTGCAGCAAGAGTATCTTAAGATACAGGCTCTTCTGTTGAATCGGCCTTAATTCCTTTTTCTATAAGAACAGGGTTTCTTTGAGATGTAATCCTCTTTTGCATAAAGAGTTTTCAGGATTTACTTTCAGCCAGACTATTAATGCTCCTGTTTTTTTTTTCAAAGCCTAAAAATAAGGGAGAGAGAATTGTACATAAACTGGATGTCCACAGGCAGCTCAAATATTACCTGGACGGAACTAAACCCTTCAGGAAAGCCAGTCAGTAGTTTGTCTCCTGTGAGGGTAAGAGAAAAGGACAACCATTTCAAAAGCAGACAGTTTCCAAATGGTTGGCTTATGCAACTTTTTTCTGCTATGCTCACCGTTACAAATCAGTTCCAGGCAGGGCCCATGCTGCTAGGGCTTAAGCTTCACTTGTGGCTTTTTAGAAAGTGGTAGACTCTAGAAGTAGAAGGAGACATGACTGTAGCCTCCCTTCTTGGGACATTTTAATGTCCAAACTATCTGTTATATGGCTCTGATCAAGCCACTGGCAGTTTGGGAGCATGGAAGGTGCCCTAAAACTTTGAAAGCTGGCTGGTAGTCATATCCTAGGCAAGGGTATAATCCGTATAGCTTAAGATACTGCAACAATGATCTATTTAAGTATCTACTGTTGTGACACATTTACTTGCAGAACTGTGCTTTATCTGTCATTGTATTCAGTGGTTAAATGCCTCACAGTCGTAATTCAGTAATACTGTGTCTTAATTTGAATTTTACACGAATATTGAATTCTGTAATGTTTACTGCCTGTCACTGTTATGTTCTTAGGGTTTAAATAACTGAAAATATAATATGTATACTCGAGCTGTTTTCCTTGGTCCTCTGCTCAAAAATAGTCTTTTGACTCAGTTGGACTATCCTGATTAACAGAAGAAAGTATATAAATAGTTAAAGTAAAGAAAATTAAGATTTACACCTAGCCAAGCTCCACTGACATAGATGGATTAAGGTTATGAGTGTAGTCAACCCTAACTGAGATCAAGGTGACCCAAGCTTGATTAGTGGCATGGGCACCTGCAGGAGCTGGTGGATACAGGAGAAAAATTATAATGTTTAACTTGCTTGTCTCTGTTCAGGGGGTTGGTGCAGGGGTCTGCTTGTGCTACTTGTCCAAAACATGGCAGTTCCACTACTGATACCAGAGTCATGCTGTTTAGTCATATGTGTATTTGGGTTGATGTAATATCATACTGTGACAGTGGTAATGGTGGTGGTTTGGGATCCTTGAGACATGCTGCTTTTGGTATCACAAAATCATCAGGAATTGGTAGAAAAAGTTCCAAGCAGAGCAGTGTGATAAAACTGTTTTGCTTTATAATGTGGAGTATGTTATAGCTTATTTACGTCATAACAATTTAGAGTAAATGGTTACACTGTTATTGATCCTTTTAGTTGTTTGTCTTTCGGCTTTTCCCGGTTAGGGGTCATCACAGCGGAACTCTGGTCCTTTAATGATTGGCAGTAGATTTTTCACGAACGCCGAGGTGCCAGCTCAACGTCCAACCTTCAACGAAGGCACGCCTATTTATGCATGGCTTTTGAATGCCACCCAACCGCGGGGAGGACATGCAGACTCCACACAGAAGGCACTCCCCGCACTCCAGCCGAGAATCGAACGGGAGAACCTCTTGCTGTGAGGTAACAATGCTACCGCTGCACCACCGTGTTCAGTCATGAAAACAGATGCTGAGATGTAATCAAATGACTTGAGTTGGAGTACCCTTTATTAACTGAAACAAAAAAATATTGAAGTATTCAGTGTAGCATGCATCAAAAAGATGTAGAAATGTGACTTTGACATACTTATAAATTTTCTGTAAAAAGAAATGAAACGTAATATCAAACTTGTTTGAATTCCTTATTTGTATTATGAATGCCTAGTCTGTAGACATATTTTCTTTAATTTATTTAACTAAAAACACATTTTTCTTCCTTTGCCAGGAGTCAGCATGCATAATTCTACCATTCCATCTACCCCTGCAGATTTAAAGACCAGTGGTAGGTATATCAGGTCTCATTAGCTGTAGTAGTTAAACCTTTTTGTGAGATACATGGCTTGTTATCCTGCTTTACTATTTCCTTGCACTCTCTCTTTCACTTTTACTTTCTCTTTCTCTGTCATCTTTTCAGACATCTGCTTCAGGTTAGCAGAGGAAGATTAACTTTCCTTTCCCTGTCTAAAGTAGCCCTCAATGGCCTTCCACCTTTATGGTTTCAGAAAGGTAAAGCATGTCAGATTGTTGCTGATGGCCACTTTTGAAACTACAAACCGTATTGTCATTCTGCCACCTGACTAACTCAGGGATGTCTTGTCTCACCATATGTTGTCAATCAGTATCATAATTCATGTTCTTGCCTGTATTTTACTTGCCTGTATTTTGTGTGTTTGAGCTGCATTTAAAGCATGCTAAAACTGAATCAGAAACAATACTGGAACCACCAATGCATTATACAGCAGTAAAGCCTTACTTCAATTTTGCATGTTGTTAGCTAAGTGTTGCTTGCTTAGTTATCCATCCGTCATGTCCATATTCATTAACTTTTGTTGTGTGATGCATTTTTTTCACATAAAATAATTATGATTTACTTAACCCTGAGTAATCTAAGTAATCTATATTACCAGCAATATTGTGACTTTAGGGAGGGGCTGACAATCAGGATGCATGGTGTTTTGAGCTCTTGTTTGCTGCCATTTCTGGAAATCTCACTTTGCTTATTTAATATTTCCTGTGGATGCATCTTAAAGAATCTGTAGATGACATTTTGCAAAACTATGCTGGTTTTACCACTGAAAATTATACAGAGAGGTAAATATTTTTAACTTTGCTTACCTGTATTTTTTTCAGAAATACCGGTTTATTATCTTAATGAATTGGTACTCAGAATGGCAAAACTGATACATTGCTCATTAAATCTGCTAGATAGAAGGCATTCCTGTTAGTTAAGACAGTGACCTTTCAACAATTGAGTGATTATAAATTTAAAAATATATATGTAGTGAGCTAAAATGCCAATATGTTATAGTTAAAAGTCATTATGGTTATCTATGTTAGGACATTTGCAATATATCTTACAGTATTTTTGATAACTTTTTCCTTTCATTTGTCATCTCACTGTAGTAAATCCATTATTTCTATTTCTAAGGGCCAAACTAAATTTGTAGATGTTCAGTGCTACATCATCTCAAAAGATTAATTTTCCAGGTTAAGTTCTAGACTCCATTCATATATATTCTAAACATTTTTTCCTGGTGAAGGTCATGTTGGTAGCAAGCTGAGCAGGGTAAACCTGACCCCGTAGCCACTAGCAGTGCTCTCCAGCTCTTCTAGTACTTGTTGGTAAGTTGGAACATGTAATCTGTGAAGGATCTCACTTGGAGCTCTCCAGTAGATGCTGCCTGGTGTATTTCATGGGGGGGGGGGGGCACCCACGGCACCCAGCAGACATAGGTTCATAGGTTAGTACTAGGCTAACTGCCCTTGCGAGCCATTGTAAGCCTAGCCAATTATCCCTTCTGAGACTCAGACCCTGCACCTTGTGTTTGTAAGGCAAACACCTTAACCATTACGACACCCTCCCAACCCTCCCCACTAGATTACTTCAGCTTACTATTCTCAAACTACATGAGCATTTACTCTACTCCAAGAGTCTCACAAATTGTTAAGCTCCTTACTTTGTAATAGAAAGTGATTCCAGCTACCTTACAAGGAACCCTATTTCTGCCACCTGACTCCATATTCCCATAATTTCAGTCACCATCGAAAAACATGTGACTGTAACTAAGGATGACGAGCATAGATTAACCAGTAAATTGAGAACTTTGGCTTGTGATTCAGTTCTTCCTGTACCATTACAGTCTGGTACCATGCCTGCAATAATACTGTCATTTTGCACATCTGTTGTTTCCTGATCCTTCTGCCTTCACATATGAGCAACACCACAGAGTTCTTCAACTCCTCTACTTGAGTACATGATGAAGTAGCTGCTTTCCCTCATTTGCAGTGACGTCACTCTCAGCAAGCATCTAACTGGTGCTGTTGCATGAAGCTACAAGGAACCCCTTCTGTTGGTTCAGGATGTGCCAGGTGACTGAGATGCCTGACAGTGAAAGGGAAAGAAAGGCTTAAGGTACATAGCTTGAGCATTAGAGTGGGAATGCATTTTTATTTTTTTTATCCAGTAAATCAGCATGTAGGAATGAACTGTGTGTTTGGGGCTGGGGTGGGGTTGGAGGATAATTCTCAGCTGTACCTGATTTTGACACATTGTTTCAAAAAATGTTGGAATTTTTCTTGTAAATCACTGAGAATTATAGCCAGTCAATAAAGCCAGACATTAAAGCTTCATATTGTTTAGAAATACATGTTGATGGAAAACCTCTTGCTGTATTAGCTTATTGATTAAATTATGATTATATTTAAAAATTGAATTTGATTTTGGGTGTTTGTCCATTTGATATTGTTGGCTTTGCCCTGACTTCTTCAACAAAAAAAGTTGTGGTATGTACTGAAGTATAGCTTAAAAGGTCTCAACTTCCTCTCATTTTTGCCTCATATTTTGATCTGTTTTCTTGTAAAATTTGTGATCTGGCGAATTAGTGAGTATTAAAAATGATTAAATAATAACAGACATTTGAGTTTCAGATTTAATAGTCTTCAGAAAAAAAGCATGCTAATGCAAAGCCTGTTGTTCTAGCAGCTAGGTGTATAAAAGCAATATATTGTCCCTGATGTTGGTCCTTTGTTCATTTTTTTTGATTTCTCTGTGATTCTTGACCTAAGATGATTCTTATATTAGTGACTTTGGAAGAACTTGCTGTGTGTCTTTTATTTATATATTTATTCATTAATTTAATCACAGTCAGACATCTGAGGCTGACAGTTGTAGTCATACAAGTGGTTGTAATTGATGGTCGCATTTGTGTGCATGTGTGCATGTGTGTATGTGTGTATGTATGTATGTTTGTGTTTGTATGTGTATGTATGGGGAGGAAACATAGTTACAGATTTTTCTGAATGTCATTTTTTGCTTCATATGTTCATCTTTTTCTGGTAAAGTTTGTGTTTTTTTTTCTGACAGTCACTAAATAATGATAGACATTTGCATTTCAAACGTAATAGCCTTCAAAAAAACATGCTAATGCAAAGCCTGTTTGTTATTCTTGCAGGTGTGTAGGTATATAAAGTAAGTAGCTGTTCCTAATCTTGGTCGTTTTTCCAACATTATTTTTAGCTTTATTCTTGACTTTTGAGCTAAGAGGTTGACAGGCATGGGAGTGCTTGTGAAGGGTTTCACACTGTATTCTGACAGCAGTGAGCTGAGAAGTTAAATATCAGTCAGATAGTTATGCATGTATTTATGTATGTGTTTATTCATTCACTTGATTGCAATCAGAATTTAAAGTGTACCTTCACAATCATGGAAGTGGTTGTAATTGATGGTCACATCTGTTCATGGGTGTGTATATGGTGTAGGGGGGCTAAAATTGCTGTAGCCACCTATTCTATTTTTATTTTATTACAGTCTGAAATCTGAGGTGTAAGCACTCAATAATATTGGCTTTATTTGCTGGGTACAGGGTCTGTCTGTAGATGAAAGTGATTAACATTGTTGTCATTTGTTCAGTGTAAGCAGTCATTATTCAGGCTTTGCAAAGCTTGTGTATGTTTTTGTGAAGCCAGTTTGGAATACTGTATTGGGTCTGTTTTTAACTGAATCCTATATCTATGGTGCCCAGTAAAGTGACTAATTAATGAGTATGGGTATTATCTGTGATGAAGAATTCTATGTGTGGTGGTGGGGTTGTAGTGGATCTAAAAGTAAGTAGTGATTATATTTTCTGTTATTTTCATTCTCCATTACATTCTGACATCAACATTGTACTTAATAAGTGGCTATATGTTGCAGTCTGGGCAGGATGTGTATATTACAGCAACTAAATCACTGACAATGTCGTATTGAGTAGTGTTGTGATGTACCATCTCTTGGTTATCTGTCTGAGTTTTCTGTTGTGATAGCATTTGTGTGAAGTCTGCATGTACTCCCTGTCTCTGTGTGGGTTTTAACCACCTGCTTTTGTTTCTTCTCCCAGACCCTCAGCTGTATAATATATACTTCTGGTCATTTGTGTATTTACATTTATCCCAATTTAACACCAGAATGGCACACAGAAAGTAACTGTTTTTTCCTGGGAGAGGTACGATGGCAGGCACTATTCCCAAATAAAATTTGTATATCCTTGCTAGAATTTGTCTTCTCAGTTTATTGGGGGATTACTGTTCTGTTGGCTTTGAACATTAAGTTTTAGACATAACTTGTTTTCCTTGAAAGAAAACAGTGAGACTGAATTTCTTTCCTTACTCATGAATTTTTTTTTGATCAATTCATCATTATAAGTGCTAAAAATTGGATATAAAGTCATTATAAAACAGAAAATTGGGGAGACTGTAAGATTCACCTCAGAGTATCTAGAAACTATGACTTTTTGCCCGTGACCACTGGCATAGTTCACTCACTTCCTCCAAACTCATTACAGTAGTCTTTTTTACCATTAGGGTTTGTGTGAAAGCACCAGGGGAACTAAAAAGAAGACAACGTGAAAAACAAGAAGTAATCTGTTTGGGTGGTATGGTGCCTGAATGAGGGGAAACAGGAAAAAGGCACTACTGGGGAGTTACATGGAAGACTGGTGTGTAACAGGGAACACCCATGCAATTCTTTGTGTAGGGCTCTGTGTCGCTTAAAGCCGGCCATGTTGATTGCAATCAAATATCTAAGGTGTGCTTATATATATATATATATATATATGTATATATATATATATATATATATATATATATATATAGCTATAGATATATATATGTATATCTTCAGTAAAGTGGCCATACTGAGCGTGTACATCCTGAGACAGTCTGTAGATTAAAATGAATGACACCGTCTGTTGTTTGATCACAGGAAATGGCCATTGATCTGCTGCAACTGAGCCCTACACATATTCAGTTGCTTCCTGTACCCCTCCCGCCCTTACTTTGAAGTCACCAGCTACCAATCTTAAAGGGAAACTGTTAAAACATACTGTTAGACAGGGATTCCTTCTTTGATAAATCTTCACAACACATCTGTAAAAATCAAGTGTGTGTGACATTTGGCTTAGAGGATTAAGGAGCTACTGATGAGCTGTTTCCTGTGGTCCAGTGGTACAAGGTTTGATTCCTTCAACTTCCATTGCCCAACTGTGTAACTCTGAGTAAGTCACTTAAAAAGACACTGCTTCTGGGCTGAATCTGAAGGAGGTCCATGGAAAGCAAATATAAATAAATAAGTGCAAGTAGACAAAATAGAAATCAGGAGAATTGTTCCATTGTAGTCTTACTGTGGACGCCACCATCCTGGTTACCTGCCATGCTGATAAATTGCATGCAAATATATTATTTTTAAAAATAATAATTTAAAATAACCAAATCAAGATTGCTGATATTTTTCACCTTTGCTAGCATGATGGTTAGATGTGTTTTGTACGTCTGGAGTGCTGATGTCAGTAAGTGGCTGTCTGCATGACAGACATAAAAAATACATGTAAAATATAAATGACAGTATTTTTTTAAATAATTGCTTTAACATTTGCTAGACTAATATGCTATCAAATAACATTATCATTGTGTTAATTTCTTTGGTGGTATTAAAGTGTACTAGTGTTATAAAAATAACTTTATGTTGCTCAGTGTACACACAGCATTTAATGTCTACACAGTTATACAGTTTTCACTCGTATTTGTAATGAGCAACTGGAGTATACAGGCTTTTGATTAGGTTTCTGATTGTAACCTGTTTATGTGTTCGAGACACAGATGTCAAGATTCACCTCTCAAGCTTTGCTATGGAGATTTCATGGAATTCATGTCGAGAACGCATAATAAGGGTTTTATGGGAGACCAGATCTTAATTCTTTCTTGTGCATGGAGCTTTATCTGTTCCCAGCAGCACTAGTTACAGAAAGAAAAAAAAAATAGAAGCACAAAATCTTTTACTGGCTTTGAAGTTAGTGAACCATTTAGTGCTGTAAAGAAGACTGCAGCATACCTGTCAACATCTTTGATTAATAATTCTGGACAAAAATAGCAGTAATGGGGGGGGGGCAAGGGATCCAGATGAGGGATAGTTGTTAAACATTGCTCTAATTTTGTTAAAAAGTTAGTAGGACAACAGGTTGTGCATCAACATGCATATTCTGAGCAATAAGAAGTTTGCATCTCTAATGAGTTGCATTACTGACTGACTGTAATTCTCTATGACTTAACAGAAAGTCACAGATTTTATGAGGGACAGGGCAATTATATGAGGCAAAATGTGTGACATTTGAGAGGTACAGCAGGCAGAAATAAAGTGTCTCTCTGGCAGAAGGTAAAACGGTGTTTAAAAGCAGTCAAACACTTCTTTCTACCACATTGCTTGTTTATTAGTGTGGAAGAATGTAGTTGTTTAACTGCCTTTAAAGACTTTTTACTTTGTGTCACTGTTCTTTGCTAGCTGGCATTGTCCCTAATATGAGACACCAGTCATAAAAGCGCATAGGGATGCATAATAAACTTCTTTTAAGCACCATTGAGCCCTATTTGATTGGGTGTCATGCAAAAGAAGCACTTAACAAGTTATCTTTTTCCCAAAATCATATTGTAGTCATAATGCTGCATGTACCACAAGTGTTTTTTTTTTCTGTGGTTAATCCCACCATAAATCCCTGTGGCTTTCCTTATATGCACCCTGTCAATCCATGTCATGATTCAGAATCTCCTTGAAAAAAATGGGAGGCTAGTGATTCACCACAATAAGAAAAAAGACAAAGCACGGCAATCAAGGGAACCAGCAAGAATGTTTGGAGCGCATTGTCTTGCATAGTGTACATAGTCTATGTTTTTAATAAAAAGGCAGTACATTTACAGAACCACAAACGTAATCAAAACTGTATGGATGAAAGAATATCAAGAAAACACAGCTGTGAAAGGTAGGTGCTGTACTTTGCATGCAGCCTTTATGAAACTAAAGGAAAAGGACAGAGCTATATAAAAAGTGAAGCATGTCTTCACACACTCCCATCCTCCAGTACATCAGGAATTATTCTTCAAATACTGATTGTTTTTTATATGCCAAACCAAAGGTCACCAGAGAGAATGCAGGAAGCCTGGAGAAAAGCAAGCAAGGCAGTGGAAGAGGAAGGGAAAAAAAACAGCAGAAGGGGGTTCTGATATTTTCTTCTGAGCAGTTATGACCTGGCCATCTCCCCTCCTTCAATCCCTGTCCTTCCTCCACCCTCCTGTTTTGTTTGAACTGGGATGCAGACTCAGCCATTTGCCAGTGGCCTTTTCAAGGATAATGTCAAACAGTTGGATGCTAAGCATAATACCAGAAGGGAACAAGGTAGTTGTTGAGACCATAATGACTTTATGGGAAAGCCACCGGTCCTGGAGGAGCGGTTTTATTTTGCCTTTCTCTTTGCTTAACAACTGCTAGATCAAAGGGCAACCACAGAGATTAAAAGTCGGAGGAAGGGTTAGGATTTTACTCCCACCTCTTTGTGACCACCCAAGAAGATGGGCCTTGGAGTCTGATTTTGAACGTATCCAAACTCCACTTGTTCTGGAAAATACTTAGATTCGAGATGCTCACCCTTCATTCAGTATACATGTTGCTCCTTCTAGAGGTCTTCCTGAGTACATTGTACCCAAAGGATGTTTGCCTGCATGTGTCTATCTACAGAGCACACAGAAAATTCTTTTGATTCAAGGTCACACTCCAACATTACCAATGTATTTCTTTGCTCTTTCAGTTCTTGTTTTTTTTTTCATTGTGTTTACAAAGTGTCTTGCTTTGGTGGTAGCTGTAGTAAGTGTGAAATGGGTAGACTTCTGCCAGACCCAAATGACTATCTCCTAAAGGTCCAAACATTTACTATGGATTGCCTCAATCATCTGAGGATTTCACTGTTCCCAATCGAAAGTTGCAACACCAGCAACTGCACCAGCTCTACGACATATACTAGGCTCCTTTGTGGACCAAATATAAACTTTTTATTGTAAAATACAAGTTAAAAACCATTCGGTTAAGCGCTTTCATCAATTAAGACTTCCTCAGAACAATACTACTGGATTAAAACTTTGCTTAAATACATTCTATTTAGTCACATGGTGGTTCCAATAATGTCTTAAAGTGCTAGTGCAATTCTTAAACAAACCAATAAGAAATTTCATATAAACATCATCTCCTTGTAAATTCATTTCCTTCTAAGAATTATGCTACATTACATATGAGTTAAAATAAAATAAAATAAAATTTTAAAATACAGAATTATTGAACTAATGTTGAACCATTATTTACTATAATACATGTGTTTATATACTATTGTTCAATTTATAACTGTGCTTCTAATATAGGTTTAATGGACAGGTATTCATTTATTCCTGGGGGAACTGAGGCATTTAATTTAATTTGCCAAATAATCTCTTTTTCCCCCACTTTTTTCTTTATATTTCCTCCCCTAGGATTAGTTTTAACTAATTCCAATATTCCAAAATGAAAACCCGTACAATCTGTATTTTCGTTTATGTGCCTCCACAGGGCATTTCTGTCATCTTTCTTTTGAATACTGTAAAGATGTTCGTATATTCTATTTCTCAGGCATCTGGTTGATGTTCTTCGTCTTCCATTGCTGCAGTCCTTACTATTGGGTATAGTCCGCATCCAGTCGGCCCGAATACCAGAGTATAAGGCTGACGTCGGTCAGGGCGCATTAGACTGACGTCAGTACGTCAGGGTACTAATGCGCATGACCGGCGTCATATCCTCAGTCTTTTTTGCCGCGTGATCCGATGCAGAAGCAGTTTTGCGAGTGCAGGTTGGCGTTCTGAAATATTTCCGAAACCGGAGTTTCAGACCGAATCAGAGTTGGCTAAGTACCCCGTTGGGGAACATTTTGGTTTTTTCTTCCCTCTCTTCCCAAAGTAGTTAGAGCCTCTCCTTCTGTTGCCAAAACTTCTTTTAGAGGTAGGCCAACTTCAGTTTCAGTAGGGGCTTCTCCTAGCCTTTCGGGTTCTGTACCTAAGAAACATATGCTTAAAATGGCAGAAGATTTGATTACTATGATTAGAGGTTCTATGGGCCCTCCTGATAAGAGGCCTAGAGTGGAACCAGAGTTTGACAGTTTTGAACAGGGTTCAGGGGCTTCTGAATCTTCTGCGGAAGATTTGCAGGAGTATCCTCATTATTCTGATTCTGATGTGGATGATGCCACTCCTTCCGGCTTCTCCTCCTGAGGATTCTTCTTTTTCAGAGACTCTGCATTCCATGAGGGAGCACTTTAAATGGGAAGGCCAGGATTACTCTGATTCCAGGAAGAGGCTTAGGGAATTCTTGTTTTTACCCCAGCATAGGCCCTTAGCTATACCGCCTGTGTTGAATGTGGTGGAAGATGTTTTTGCAGAGGCTTCCCTGAACCCTGATTCTTTGCCTCCTGCTCCTGTTAAACCTGATAGGTACTATAGGGTGCCCGAAGCTCATGAGTATTTGTTTAAGAGTCCTAGGGCGGACCCAGAAACTGTTTCTCAGGGGCCTAAAGGTGTTAAGGCCTCTGTGGTTAAAAATCCTGTTCCCACTGACAAAGAGGCAAGGGCGTTAGATAGGTGGGGTAAGAAAGTGTATACTTCTTCCACTCTAGCCATGAGAGCGTTGAATTGTCAGTTTCACATGCTGAAATATCAAAATTATCTCCTTTCACAATTGACATCTAAGGTGGATGCTTTGGCGGAAGGTATTGATTGTAAAGACTTGCTGGATTTAGTTTATGTGTCTGAACAAGTGGGCAAGCATTCTTTGCAATGTGGTTTTGATGCTGTGCAGGCCTCCTCGAGGGTGGCTGCCACTAGTTCTGTTCTTCGCAGGCATGCCTGGTTGAGGGATCAAAATTTGGCTGAGCATGTTAAGACAAGGATTTTGGATGCTCCTTTACAGTCTGATGTGTTGTTTGGTTCACCTGTGGAAGCAGTTTTAAAGAAAATGGAGGACAAAGCTAAGTCTATGCAAACTGTTAAAGATTTTTGCAGGTACAGCCACCAAGTTTAGTAGAAATTGGCCTGCTAAGGGGTGGACATATCCTGCTTATGATTCCCAGTCTAGGGGTAGGTCTAGACGTGGTAGGGGCAGGGCTCAAGGTTCTTTAGGCCTAGAACAGGGAGTTCACCTGCTCAGACTTCTGGTGAGGGCAGGGGTCAGTCCTTTCGTAAACAGACCCAATGACCTGCCTTTTCAACTGCCAGTAGATTCTCGTCTGGCAGCTCCTTTGGAAGGACAACTGTCTCTTTTCAAAGGAAATTGGGATTTAATTACTCAAGACAGATGGGTGTTGGACATCATTCTACCAGTCCCTGTGTCAGAAAGGGGCCTAGGATTTTATTCTGGCATGTTCCTAGTACCAGAGAAGGGGAACACGTGGAGACTGCTTTTGGATTTATCTCTCCTCAACACTTATCTGGACATTCCCAAGTTCGAGATGTTGACGTTACAACAGCTTTTACCCCTGCTGGGCAAAGATCACTGGATGGTAACTTTAGATCTCAAGGAAGCTTACCTTCATGTGCATATCAGGCTAAGTTACAGGAAGTATCTGCGGTTTCAAGCTGGAGATTCTCATTATCAGTTCTCTGCATTGCCCTTTGGCTTATCTACTGCGCCCAGAGTATTCACAAAGGTTCTGGCTCCAGTGATAGCTTACTTCAGGCTACAAGGACTTCAAATCTATCCTTCTTTAGACGACTGCCTGATTCTGGCTCAAGAAAAGGAAGACCTTCTACAGCATCTGGAATATCTTATAGCAGTGCTAAGATGCCTAGGGTATTCTGTGAACGAAATAAAGTCCAGTCTAGTACCCTCTCAAGACATGTGCTTTCTGGGTGTGAGACTGAATACAGCAGCCCAGATGGCCTTTTTAACCCCGGACAAACAAAAGAGTCTGTCACTTTACTTCCATCAACTATCTCATCAGTCCGTGCTGACTGCAGAGACAGTCCTTCAAGCATTAGGGTTCATGGCATCTTGTATTCTGGTGCTTCCCAATGCCAAACTGCATATGAGGAAGTTACAATGGTATCTCAAAATGTATGGACACAGCACTGCCAGGATTTAGACACTGTCATTCAAATAATACCTTGCCTTCAAAGAGTATTTTTGTGGTGGGCTCAGGAATGTCACCTAAACAAGGGACTCTCTGTGACCCGGCCAGAGGCGAGTCAGATTTTACCGACAGATGCCTCAGACATTGCTTGGGGAGCTCATCTAAATGTAAAGTGGATACAAGACAAGTGGCCTGCCAGACTACAGCATCTACATATCAACATAAAGGAGATGTTAGCAGTCCAGTTCGCATTTCTGGCTTTCAAGGAGTTACTTCTTCCAGGGCAGGTGTTGATTCTAACAGACAACACAACTGTCATGTGGTACTTCAACAAACAAGGGGGAACACATTCTTATCCTCTATGCAGGCATGCAATGATTTTATTGGAGACTGCGCTACGCTTGCACCTAACTCTTCAGGCAAGGTTTCTGCCAGGAGCACAGAACTCCTTAGCAGATGTGTTAAGCAGACAAATCATGGATCCCCACAAGTGGAAACTGGATCTTCATGTATTTCAGAAATTGACAGTGTCATGGGGAACTCCAGACATAGATCTGTTCGCTTCTCCACTAAACCACCAGCTGCCACAGTTTTGCACAAAGGGGTTTCATCACACAGCTTGGAAAGTGGATGCTCTGTCTTTCAGTTGGACAAACCTTCATCTGTATGCCTTTCCACCTCTGCCTCTTCTTCCAAAGGTACTGTTAAAGGTCAGACAGGACAGGCCAAGGATGATTTTGATAGCTCCAGATTGGCCTCGCAACACTGGTACCCTCTACTACGGAGTCTGGTAAAGAAGCCTCCATGGCCTTAACCTTTGATTCCACATCTGTTATCCCAGCAGGACGGTCATCTGCTCAATGTCAAGCTTCACTCTCTTCCTCTGACAGCCTGGCATATTCTGTGTTGAAACACAGCAGGTCTCAACTTCCTCAACAAGTTTTAAATGTGATTATGGAAGCTAGAAGACCTAGTACAAGGAAAGTGTACGCAGCAAAATGGAAGAGATTTTTATTTTGGAGTAAAGCAAAGAATTTGGAGATTTCTGAGCCTAATTTGAGTATGGCTCTTCAATATCTTACTGAGTTACTGGACAAGGGTCTGTCCTTCTCTTCCATCAAGATTCATGCTGCAGCAATCTCAGCTCACTATGATTGTGACCCACCATTGTTTTCGCATCCTTTGTTCAAGCAGTTTCTTAGAGGGGCTAAGAATATAAGACCCCCACGTAGAGCTCCTACTCCTGCTTGGGATCTCAATTTTGTGTTGGAAAAACTTACTCTACAACCTTTTGAGCCTGCGGCTACTGCTGAATTGAAATATTTGTCATGGAAGACTGCTTTTTTGTTGGCTATTACTTCTGCAAGAAGGGTGTCTGAGTTGCAGGCCCTTATGGCAGTCGAGCCCGTTTTGATTTTCCATAAGGATAGGGTACCATTACGCACTAATCCTTCCTTTATGCCTAAGGTGGTTTCTAGTGTGGCTTTAAACCAAACTATTCATTTGCCTACCTTTTATGCAGACCCCCAAAATAAAGGGGAAAAGATTTTGCATACTTTAGATGTACACAGGCAATTGCGTTATTACTTAAGCAGGACTAAGGATTTTAGGCAGTCTCAGCAGTTGTTTGTTTCTTTTGCTTTGAGTTCGCAGGGCAAGCCTGTGTCAAAACAAACTATTTCTAGGTGGATTGGCTTTGCATTGCATTTTGTTATTCCCATCATGGCAAGGAGGTTCCAGCTGGGATTAGGCCTCATTCCACTAGGGCTACTGCCACTTCAACAGCATTTCTACGGGGTGGCAACTAAGGATATTTTGGAAGCAGCTACTTGGAGTTCAGTGCATACTTTCTCTAAGCATTATCACCTTCCTATCTACTCTAAGTCTAGGGCTGGTTTTGCCACAGCTGTTTTGCAAGGCATGTTGTCAGCTCCTGCTTCTTTATGATTTGCCAGCCTCCCTTACCTCTGCTTTGGGATTCTACCCAATAGTAAGGACTGCAGCAATGGAAGACGAAGAACATAGTACAGTTTTGTACCTACCATAAATGTAGATGTTCGAGGATTCCATTGCTGCAGTCCAATTTACCCTCCCTCCTTCCCCTCTGTGTTTAGGGGTGGTTGTGTAGGTGATTTACCTGCTTATATTTTTGTATATATTGTTCATGTTTTGGTGCAGGTATTTTGGGCCTTGTCTTTTTAGGGTCTTCTGACATCTGGGGCAAGAAAAGACTGAGGATATGACGCCGGTCATGCGCATTAGTACCCTGACGTACTGACGTCAGTCTAATGCGCCCTGACCGACGTCAGCCTTATACTCTGGTATTCGGGCCGACTGGATGCGGACTATACCCAATAGTAAGGACTGCAGCAATGGAATCCTCGAACATCTACATTTATGGTAGGTACAAAACTGTACTTTTTTCCAACATAAAATGCAATGCACTTTGTGCACTTTGCTAGATAAATCAGATGCCTGGATCTACAGTTGCCCTTTTGAAACCACACTTTGGTTCTATTAATGTCCATTAATTCTAAACTAGGGACTGTTGTAATGTATTGGCACTGTCTACATGTCCCACATTTGTGTGTGCCTTTAAAGTTGTAATCTAAAGGTTGAATTTTCTTCTCCAATAATTTCTTCATATTATTCCCATTCTTGAATACACATAATGGTTTCTCCCCCATTATTTTTGAAATTTCTCCGTCTATCCTAGTAATGTTCCAATGCTTATCAAGAATTTTCCTAATTTCTCCGCTATGCTTGCTATATTGGAGTATACATGCCCTACTAAATTCTTCCCCTTTTTTCTTATTGTCTAAACCCCCTTCTATTTCTACTTCCAAATTAACTTCATTGTATGATAAGTCTCCATTTCCCAATAAGGGCTTATATTTTCTGCCCCATTCTCCCGAGACGTAACATATTGCATCTTCCACTAATTTGTAGGGATATCCCCTATCTAAAAAGAAGTCCCCCACCATTTTAGCTCTCTTAGTAGGTCCTTCTTAGCTGATGTCATCCTAGCCACCCTAATACATTGGCCCCTTACTAAATTCCTTTTCTGTACTGTAGGGTGGCTACTTTGGTAGTCCAAATAGGAATTGCTGAAAGTCAATTTCCTGTATATATTGGATTTAAATCTTCCTTCCTCTAGTGTTATCATTGTGTCTAGAAAGGGTATAGAATTTTGATTTTGACTAAAGGTAAATTTTATTTCCTCACTACATCCATTTAAATAAATCTTAAATCTCTCTAGATCTACTTCATTACCATTCCACGCAATAAAAATGTTGTCAAGAAAACGGAAATAGCATCCTAGAAAGGGTGACCACTCTGAGTTCAAAATAAACTCTTCTTCCCAGCTTGTTAAAAACAAATTTGGAAAAACAACCAGATGCCTGAGAAATAGAATATACGAACATCTTTACAGTATTCAAAAGAAAGATGACAGAAATGCCCTGTGGAGGCACATAAACGAAAATACAGATTGTACGGGTTTTCATTTTGGAATATTGGAATTAGTTAAAACTAATCCTAGGGGAGGAAATATAAAGAAAAAAGTGGGGGAAAAAGAGATTATTTGGCAAATTAAATTAAATGCCTCAGTTCCCCCAGGAATAAATGAATACCTGTCCATTAAACCTATATTAGAAGCACAGTTATAAATTGAACAATAGTATATAAACACATGTATTATAGTAAATAATGGTTCAACATTAGTTCAATAATTCTGTATTTTAAAATTTTATTTTATTTTATTTTAACTCATATGTAATATAGCATAATTCTTAGAAGGAAATGAATTTACAAGGAGATGATGTTTATATGAAATTTCTTATTGGTTTGTTTAAGAATTGCACTAGCACTTTAAGACATTATTGGAACCACCATGTGACTAAATAGAATGTATTTAAGCAAAGTTTTAATCCAGTAGTATTGTTCTGAGGAAGTCTTAATTGATGAAAGCGCTTAACCGAATGGTTTTTAACTTGTATTTTACAATAAAAAGTTTATATTTGGTCCACAAAGGAGCCTAGTATATGTCGTAGAGCTGGTGCAGTTGCTGGTGTTGCAACTTTCGATTGGGAACAGTAATATCCATCAAGTTTTGTTTTATTTACTAGTTTGACTGTTCACAACTTATTAGTATTATTTGGTCGTTTGGGATGGATTCGTTGGACGAATTACCGTCTATCTTTTCCCCAAGGCAAGAAGAAATAAGGGGTTTGCAGTCCGAGATGGCGATCATGCGCGGTGAACTCACCAGGTTGGTAGAGATGATGTCACAACCCAGCGCTGGAGCCGTTAGAAAGGACGCGATGACATCAACCCGTACATTTGTTCGGAATGGAGGAAGTGAAGTGAATGGTGAACGCGGATCTAAAGAAACTTGTTCTTGTATTGATTCGCAAGGGAAAGAACGGGAAGGAGATATTGAACCAGGTCAACGGATTCGTAATGAGAGTGTCCTCAACTCACCCTTGGACTACAATATTTCCGGGGCTAAACCGAGGAGAACAGTTCCAAAGAAGACGTATGCTTTTGCCACGAATGAACATTCTACAGGTATGGCTAAAAGGGTCTTGGACAAACCTTGTAGAAAAGAACGGTACAATTTAAATGCATTTATTACCGCAGCTTTAGACTTTGATGGAGAATATAAGAACAGTGCAAATATGAGGGTACCGGTGGCTGAAAAACGAAATGATAACACCTTAAGGGATATGATATATGACTTTGGGAAGAAATTAAAAATCTTAAAAAGTGTACAGCTTGATAACAGTTATCTAAAAAAATGTATGGATGAAGGGATAGTCCCTATGGGACTTAGATTTTTTAAGATTCCCATGGGAGTCGTTTTGGATGACAGTGTTCAGGATGAATGTGCTGAAATGTTTGATCAGTTTGGATTTACTTTTATGAAATTCATCATAAAATGTAATGATAAAAAAATATGCACATTGTTAATTGAATTGGAGGAGCTGAATAATGTGATTCAGAATGACTTAATGTATGATGAATGTGAATTGTTTTTGGAATCACAGTACACCTGGGTTGAGACACAGCTGGTCAAACAGCATGAACGTAAATGCAAAAAAATGGAAAGGGACCTTGAGCAATATAAAAAGGGTTTTGCATACAGATGGGAGAAAAAAACATACAATAGTAAAAGTAAAGGTCCATACAAGAAGTACACTAATAATGTAAGGTATTCTACTCATATGAGCAAACAAGAGTCAAGAGAGGGAGGATATCAAAGACGGAATGATAAGGAAATACATCAGGGACAAGGTCACGGTAACAATAACAATTTTTTAGGAGAGGAATGGGAATGGAACAGAACGGACCCAGTAAGGACAGGAGACAGATGGGAAAAAGTGAGAAGCAACCGGAAAAGACAGCATACGGAGTAGCAAGCAGTAACGAAGATGGTATTGTTAAAATTAATGAAATAGTAAGCAAAAGAAATGAATTTCACATTTACAATTACACTAATAGGGTGTTAAAAAAACAACATTTTTCCTTACTAGCAAAGGGTATGAAATATATACCAGAAGAAAAGTTGAACATAGTAGACAATATAATAGAGGTTAAAAAATTTGTAAGGAAATTAAATTTGCAACTATTTTTTAAGGACAAACCTAGTACACGAAAGCAAGAATTTAGACTAAAGAGTTCATTTACACCGCCCTTGAACAATTTGTTAGGTATATATGAAAAAATGGTAGTTGAGGAAATTTATAAGTACGGAAGGAAAAAGGGAAATAAAAAGATTGGATTCAATTTGAGTAAAGAGGAAGAAGAAGTATTACATGAAATACAAACGGATCACTCCCTAAGAATTATGAAACCTGACAAGGGAGGGGGTGCTGTACTTTATGATAAACAGGATTACGTAAGAAAAATGAATGAAATATTAACAGAGTCAGGAAATTATGATATTATATCTTTAAATGAGGTGAATATTGGATATCATAAAGTGGATATGATCTTGGAGGACCTATTAATAGAAGAAAGAATTGAGGGAGAACTTTATAAGTTTTTAAAAGTGGATTACCCTATTATAGGGACTATTATAGGGATACCAAAGGTCCACAAAGATACTAAAAACCCTCCCTTCAGGCCGATAATATCAGGTAGCTATTCTAAAACATTCCCATTTGGAAAGGTGATAGACAGTTGGCTTAAGTCCATATACAGGAACATCCCACAAATTATAATTGATTCATGGGATTTTTTAAGGAGGTTAAAACCCGAAATAGCACAAAGAGCTAATTGGTTGGTCACCATAGTTGTGATAGACCTCTTTTCAAGTATTCCTAAGGATGAAGGAATGGTAAGGTTTCAGGACACTATAAAGAAAAAAAGTTGTATATCCTGGGAAAGAACTTTAGTACTTATGGAGTTCATGGATATAGTACTGTCCTACAATTACATTTTGTTTGAAGGGGAGTACTATAGACAAAAGAAAGGGGTGGCTATGGGGGCAGCGTGTGCCCCCATGTTCGCAAATTTGTTTTTAACAAGCTGGGAAGAAGAGTTTATTTTGAACTCAGAGTGGTCACCCTTTCTAGGATGCTATTTCCGTTTTCTTGATGACATTTTTATTGCGTGGAATGGTAATGAAGTAGATCTAGAGAGATTTAAGATTTATTTAAATGGATGTAGTGAGGAAATAAAATTTACCTTTAGTCAAAATCAAAATTCTATACCCTTTCTAGACACAATGATAACACTAGAGGAAGGAAGATTTAAATCCAATATATACAGGAAATTGACTTTCAGCAATTCCTATTTGGACTACCAAAGTAGCCACCCTACAGTACAGAAAAGGAATTTAGTAAGGGGCCAATGTATTAGGGTGGCTAGGATGACATCAGCTAAGAAGGACCTACTAAGAGAGCTAAAAATGGTGGGGGACTTCTTTTTAGATAGGGGATATCCCTACAAATTAGTGGAAGATGCAATATGTTACGTCTCGGGAGAATGGGGCAGAAAATATAAGCCCTTATTGGGAAATGGAGACTTATCATACAATGAAGTTAATTTGGAAGTAGAAATAGAAGGGGGTTTAGACAATAAGAAAAAAGGGGAAGAATTTAGAAGGGC
Organism: Protopterus annectens; assembly: GCF_019279795.1. Lineage (NCBI taxonomy): Eukaryota > Metazoa > Chordata > Ceratodontiformes > Protopteridae > Protopterus > Protopterus annectens. The sequence continues at coordinate 322,464,653 of NC_056741.1, read as the reverse complement.
ATGTATACTCCAATATAGCAAGCATAGCGGAGAAATTAGGAAAATTCTTGATAAGCATTGGAACATTACTAGGATAGACGGAGAAATTTCAAAAATAATGGGGGAGAAACCATTATGTGTATTCAAGAATGGGAATAATATGAAGAAATTATTGGAGAAGAAAATTCAACCTTTAGATTACAACTTTAAAGGCACACACAAATGTGGGACATGTAGACAGTGCCAATACATTACAACAGTCCCTAGTTTAGAATTAATGGACATTAATAGAACCAAAGTGTGGTTTCAAAAGGGCAACTGTAGATCCAGGCATCTGATTTATCTAGCAAAGTGCACAAAGTGCATTGCATTTTATGTTGGAAAAACAACCAGATGCCTGAGAAATAGAATATACAAACATCTTTACAGTATTCAAAAGAAAGATGACAGAAATGCCCTGTGGAGGCACATAAACGAAAATACAGATTGTACGGGTTTTCATTTTGGAATATTGGAATTAGTTAAAACTAATCCTAGGGGAGGAAATATAAAGAAAAAAGTGGGGGAAAAAGAGATTATTTGGCAAATTAAATTAAATGCCTCAGTTCCCCCAGGAATAAATGAATACCTGTCCATTAAACCTATATTAGAAGCACAGTTATAAATTGAACAATAGTATATAAACACATGTATTATAGTAAATAATGGTTCAACATTAGTTCAATAATTCTGTATTTTAAAATTTTATTTTATTTTATTTTAACTCATATGTAATGTAGCATAATTCTTAGAAGGAAATGAATTTACAAGGAGATGATGTTTATATGAAATTTCTTATTGGTTTGTTTAAGAATTGCACTAGCACTTTAAGACATTATTGGAACCACCATGTGACTAAATAGAATGTATTTAAGCAAAGTTTTAATCCAGTAGTATTGTTCTGAGGAAGTCTTAATTGATGAAAGCGCTTAACCGAATGGTTTTTAACTTGTATTTTACAATAAAAAGTTTATATTTGGTCCTTAAAGGAGCCTAGTATATGTCGTAGAGCTGGTGCAGTTGCTGGTGTTGCAACTTTCGATTGGGAACAGTAATATCCATCAAGTTTTGTTTTATTTACTAGTTTGACTGTTCACAACTTATTAGTATTATCTGAGGATTTCAATCAGTCTTCTCAAATTATGTCTCTCCTCAGACAGGGCAAAGATATTCCTAATGGCTGCCTTGAACATTAGGAGTGTAAAGTCAACCTTCCAAAGGACATGTCTTGTTCTCTGGAGACTTTCATCCTGCAACAGGGTAACACAGAGCACATAATCAGAGGCTTCCTTAGGGCTGTGGGGTGCATGTTGTCCACATGACTCCTGGTCCCACTAGCCATCTGACATATGAGGAAGATCCAGTAGCTTCTAACGGTGTCCCAAAACCAGTACTTGCAGTTCTTGGATGTGATGCTCCCTGTCATGTTCTACATGCAGGAGGAGTGCATGTGATAGATGGATCAGGTGCACAGGAATAAAGGGAAGACATTTTCCCAGTCTAAACCAATTCAGTCCATGACCTGTAAAGCCTCAGATTTTGCCTGGATACTCACTATGGTTGGAGTTTTTTTTTTCTTTCAGTTCAGTGGTCTTGATCTTCATAGCAAAAGAGATGGGAAATCAACCTGAAGGAAATGTTAGCATTTCTGTTAGCCCTCTCAGTTGAAGTCCTCCAACTCAGTATAGACAACACTAGAGGTATGTGGTACGTAGACAAGCAGAGAAATAGAAAAGATCATACCCACTGCGTAGTATGGTGATACAGATGTGTTATCTAGCAGCCCAAACCAACCTGGAACTCAGGAAAGTGCATGTACCATCACTGTGAAACAGCACTGCAGACAATTTAAGCAGAGCACTTGAACTTAACTACAGGTGGAAATTGTAAAGTAGAATTTGCAAGCAGCTGACAACCAACCAGATGGAGGTTTCTAGAACTGGACATATTTGGCCTCTCTGTTGCACCACTACCTTCTAGTTTACTGTACAACGTTCGTCTACAGTGAGGCATACCTCTCAACCTCTTTGAGCAAAAAATCTGGACAAAGCCAAAAATAATGGGGAAAGGTCCAAAATCAGGGAAAGATTTCAGTTATTGTTCTTATAAACTTAGGTACCTGACTAACAGATTCTGCATTAACATGGATTTTTCTGAAGGATATGAAGTCTGAAACTCAATGTCTGTCATTATTAAGTGACGTGAATCTACAATAATTTGCCAGAAATCCACAGATTTTATGAAGAACAGACCTAAAATATGAGGCAAAAATCTGGACATTATGTGAAAATCTGGACAGTTAAGAAGTATGCAGTGAAGTCTGGAAAATGGATGTCTAGTCTTTTCAATGGGTTACTGTCTTTTATATACCTCCTCCCTAAACCATTGGTCCCTCAGGTTGTAGAGAAGGTCCAGAAGAAGCAACTCAGCATGACTTTCATAATGGCCTTTTGGCCCAGAAAGTATTGGTTTACTGTGGTAGGACAACTGGCCAAGGAAACGTAATCCCTTCTACCTGACCTGATCACTCAGAAAGCCAAATGTTTATTGCACCCCAACTTGAAAGAATTCAGCTATCAGCCTAGAAGATCTATACCCTTTTCTTCTCAGACACCTCATCTTGCAAGTTGTGCTGTTTTGAAGATGGCCAGAAAACATAATACAAGGAACTCATACCTGGCAGTATGGGAGAGGGTTCCCATCTGGTACAGTAAGAGGAAGAAAGAACCTGCATTCTCTAATCTTTCAATTGTCTTTAGAGCAGGACTGTCTCCTCTTCAATAAATATTCATATTTGTGCCCTATCTGGTTGCATTCTGCTAGCTTTACCTCTGGATGGTGATGAACTTTTCAACCACTTCTTAAAAGGAATGCTTCATCTGTGACTAGCAAGAAGTGCTATCCTTCCATCTTGGGACTCAATATTGTCCTTCAGCAATTGACTTTGGACCCATTCAGGCTTACAGTGGTGCTGTTTTTTCCTTGGAAAACCATCTTTTTTGTACTGATGTTGAAAGAACCCCCTTATGGTCACTCACAAGGATAATACCAGCCTGAGAACAAATCCTAACTTCATGCTAAAAGTGGTTTTAGAAATGTCTCATAACTAGACTACCCAGCTCTCAATATTCTTTCTTAAACCTCAAAACAAAGGAGGAAGAATCCTGCATATGCTAGCTGTCCACTGACAGTCATTGTATTACCCAGGTAGGACTGAGTGTATACAATATATACAGATCAGTTCATGGGCTTTGCACAGGGTAATGTTTTCTGCTGAGAAAAAGACAGACCTATTTAAGAACATTTTAGGGTACTTTCCATCATAGCATCTTCCACTTCAGATGTCCTTTTTAGGCAAGTATCAACCTAGGTCATTTTTGTGGCGGCTATAGGGTCGTCAGTCTATACTTTCTCCAGTTGCTATAAAATGAATATACAGTCTTAGGACAGGACCAGTTTCAGAGCAGTAGCATTCCATGATCCACTCTGAGATTGCATCTGGGGATAGCTGCACTTATGATGACCCCTTCTACATTTGGAGAGAGAAAGAGAGTGAGAGAGATGGGAGTTTTTCCATATGTAATAAATTGTACAAGAAAAGTGATTCTTATGGTGAGAACTCACCATAACAGTAAATACTCAAGGAGGATCACTGTTGCAGGTCAGGCTCCCATCCACCTCCCCACAGAGGGCAAGAATACTGTATCTACTAGCTGCCAGTGGCAGTTACTTTATTACCCAGGTAGGACTAAATGTATGTAGTATATACAGATCATCTCATGGCCTTTGCACAGGATAAGAGTGCAGCCTAGTTTTAAAGCAGATACAGTACAAGCAGATGGCAAACTGCAAAGTTTTCTGCTAGGAGATGGGCAGATCTCTTTAACAACATATAAGGGCATATTCCATCAGAGCAGCTCCACTTCAAGACCCTTTAGTAGGCAAGTATCAAGCCAGACTATTTATGTGGTAACCATATGGTAGTCAGTCTACACCTTCTCCAAGTGCTAAAAATTGGATATAAAGTCCAGGGACTGGGCTGAGTTCAGAGCAGTAACCACTCATGGTACTCTCCGAGAGAAAGCATCTTGGTTTAAATGCACTTATGATGCCTCCTCCTGGGTTTGAAAAGGGAGCTAAGGGAGTCTGTTTCCCATATGTAATGACTTGTAGTACAAAAGTGATCCCTATAAAAAGGACCCATTTAAACCTACAGGGCTGCTATATTTTTTGTCTTTGAAAACCCTCTTTTTGGTACTGCAAGACCTGATGTTGTGAACACTTTAGGGTCACTCACAAGGATGATGCCAGCCAAAGAGCAAATCCTATCTTCACAATAAAAGTGTTTTTACAGGTCTCCCTTTAACCACTCTATCCAGCTCTCAGTATTCTTTCTGAATTCTCAAAACAAAGGGAAAGGCATAATGCATCTGCTGGATGTCCACTGGCAGTTGCTGTATTACCCAGATAGAACTAAATGTATTTAATATACAGATAAGTTCATTGCCTTTGCACAGTGTAAAGCTTGCAGACTAGTTTTAAAGCAGACATAGTGCAAACTGGTGGCAATCTGCAAAGGTTTCTGCTGAGAAAAGCAGGGCAGACCTCCTTAAGAATGTGTAAGGGCACTTTCCAGCACAGCAGCTTCCACTTCATTGACCCTTTTGGCAGGTGTCAGCCTAGGCCATTTATGTGGTGGACACATTGTCATCATTATTCCATACCTTCTTCAAGTGCTTTAAACTGGATATACAGTCTAGAGTTAGGACCAGGTACAGAGGAGTAGCCATCCATGGCACTCACTGAGAGAATATCAGATAGCTGCACTTATGATGCCACCTCCTGAGTTTGGAGAGAGAGACGGACAGATATGTCTGTTTCCCATATGTAATGAATTGTACTACAAAAGTGATCATTTTCAGGAGCACTGTCCAGCTGAGAGCTCACCATAACAGTATATGCTAGAGGAGGATCACTGTTGCAGTTCAAGTTCCCACCCACGTTCCCCACAAGACAACCCATTTTCAGTCTCTTGCAGTAAAGCCTAGCTCTTCATTGCATGATACCACAATTTATTGGTACAAAGTTGGTTCTTCCATACATAAGGCATAGCTTCTGTGTGGTTTGCTTGGAAAAAAATAACAGACAATGGCACAAGCTTACATATCCTTGTATCTATGTTGCAAATTTGCATATCCATGTAAGAAGAAGATCAGCCTGTGCGATTGTGTAAGCAGAGGTCTGAAAGTCAGGCTGTTTAAGTAGGCATCAGCCTGCGGTTTAGTCTCGCGTGTAATGAATGCTACTGTAGAAGTGATCCAACTCAAATGTCTACTGTTACGATGAGTTCTCACACAGTTGTACTGTATGCTTTCTCTCATCATTGCTACTACAGAAAATTAAACTGAATGCCCAGAAAAGTATCTGTGAACTTGTCATGTCTCCAAGATAGCCAAAACAACCATAGCTCAACATGTTTCTTCAGATTCAGTAAAAGACAACAAGTAGTAACACTCCAACGGCAGCCCAGTGGTGCAAAAGTAGTAGAAACTTGTAAAACATAAACCACCAGTATATACGAGGATATGGCACTCTCGGATAACAAAATATTCAAAAATGGTAAGCGCTTTCACGACTGATGTTGCTTCTTCAAACCATTGAAAAAGATATCTTTGACAGTGTTCCACATGGAGAGCGTGTCCTTTAGAATTAATCACTTCATTGCATCTAAAGTGATTCCAGTTTATCTTAGAGTATATGGCACGGCCAGATATAGAAGTTTATATATGTAAGCTAGCTAGAGTGATTTGTGCATTATATGGTACTTGGAAGCTTTAGTTAAATCAGTTTGAATATAGACACCATGGAGGTTAGACCACATAGTCTGTCTTTGTGTTGTTCGTTAATAATCTTGACATAACATGTCAAACAGTAATGAAGTACCTGTCCAAAATTAATAAGTTTGTGTGAAGAAATTAAAAATGTGTTTGCTTTCAAAGGTTTCTGTATATGGAAGTGTAGAAGTATAATAATAATAAGATGGAAGTCTGTCTCTCCTACAAACACCTAAATTATTGCACTTCAGGAAAATTTGACTGAAACTGAACACTTCAGATGCAGAAATCCAGTTTATTCTGCATTGGAAATAGATTAAAAGTGAGAAAAGGTTCAAAACATGCTGTATTCCTGTGTGTTACTTGAGATGAAGCCATAAAGATATTTTTGTTACTTTATGAAGATAAAGACAAAATAGCAGTACTTAGATATACATTCAGAACTTCTTGCCAGCCCAGAAAGAAAGTTCCATTATTGTACACCTTTTCTTTGTAGAAAGACAGGATTCTTTACAGGCTTTAGTTACAAATGTGATGGTCAGGGGCTGTGGTCCCAAGATCTTTAACACTGCCACCAAATGGTACTCAAATGGTTGATGCCCTTAAGAGCATAGATTAAATAAGCATTGTTGCCTCAAATAATTTCCAGTATCTGCTACACTCAGTAGGGTTTATACTGACTACCTGCAGAACAGAGCTAAAATCATTGGCTCCCTGGGATCTTACCCCTTGCTTTCAACCCTTTTCTTTTTAGTGTTTTCTTAGCAACTGTAACTGAAATTCCTCCAGTATTACTTTGCACACACATACACAGGTATATACCATGTATATTTCCATGGCAGGGCTAGCCACCTGGTGGTGTAAACCTTGGCTTGAGATGATTGTCATTATTGAAGTGACACCCCGATCCCAAGTGCAAAAATGGGAAAAGGGGTTGAGGATGAATGGATGGATACATGGGTATACACACACACACACACACACACACACACACACACACACACACACACACACACACACACACACACACACACACACCATTTTCCAGGAGGAGTTAATGATATCTCTCCGATACTAGCACCCTCTTTCCCTACTTCAAGGTAAAACACTGCCACCAGCCAGACCAGACTGGCACAACAAAAACACAATACATTTAAAATAAGTTGGCAGTTAAATATTTTTACAGTAGCACTACTTTTAAACAGTCACTCTTTAAAAGGTTGATATTAGCAGTTAAGATCACACTTCTTCTAAACACATTCACTCAAACCACTAAATAAACCACCAGCTACAAGCTTTTAAAATTAAATTATTAGAACTTTTATGTGAAATAAACATAAGTAATCCATTTTTTGTAAAATGATAAACCAACAGATGCTCCTTGGACTTCGCTGCAGTCAACAGTGCAAACTTCATAAGCAAGGTAGAAATGAACGTAACAGGTGTTTAAAAGGGACCAAGATTCTGTGTTTTCCTCTGTTTAAAAGAGACCAAGATTCTGTATTTCCTGTTGGGCTTTAATTACAACTGTTAAGCTTCCTTTTTCTGTAGCAGCATTATTCAGGGGGAAACTAGAGTTCAAATGAGGTAACACATCCTTTTGACATGTGTAACATTTCAAGGAGCAAGGATCTTGGGACACTGCAGATAGATGCATATTTGAGAAGCAGGATTAGCTTCTTAGCATTTCCCCTGAAAACAGTCATACATCCTGTACAATTCTTATGCTGTACATTCTGTACATTTTACATGCTACATGTTTTACTGAAAGCAACAGCCATATTTTTTGTAAATATTGGTATTTAACTCTGCTTAATGTAGCTTTTCATCTTACTGAGCTAAAAAATAGAGCCAAATACTGTGAAGTTTATGCGCTGTGGGTTTGCAGTAAAAAATTATGCAGTTAAAAATATTAAATGATGAATGTGTATAATAAAAATGTTCAGTTAATTAGGCTAAAATGAGAAATAAAGGTAATATGTGTTGTAAAAATAATTTATTTTTATGTTTACTTTTTTAGACTAAGTTAGTTCCACTAGGCCAACCCTCTGTTTTCAGAAGATACCCGATGTGTAATTTATACTGCCTAGGGAAAATTTAGACAGGACACCAGGGAACTTTCACTACTCTTTTCAAAGAGCCATCACAATATAGTTTTTTGGATTCCAGGAAAAAATTCGGTTTTTGGACATCATTCAAATATGTTTATGATTGGAAAGTGTTAAAACATTGCTATGGACATGATGCTTTATGAGAAGTATAAGGTTAGGAGTGAAAAAGAAACTGAAAATGAATTTTATTCATTGCTGTTTGGTGTTCATTGAAAAGATAATATGAAGAATTGCTGCATAACAAAAGAAAAGATGATGAAGTGATATGTGATATAAAGAAAATGTAATGGTGGAGAGGGTGGAGGGATGATTTTTTTTCATGGAATTAGGCAAATGAACATGTAAAGTCTTTTATTAAAATGTATAAAGTGTTATATAAAGTATAAATATAATGAACCTGTAAATAAATAAGATGGAAAAGTAGAAATATAATAAAGCAACCTCAGCTCGTTTCAGTAAGTGCCATGGCATGTTTTGCATCTGCCTTAGCTATCATTAATGCAGGCAGACGGATTTGTGGTTTAATATATCATACAAAGAGTGGCACACTCAGGAATGCATCACCCCTTATGCTATACTATAGTGTTTTTTTAACAAGAAACATCTTTATTAAATTATCAGTTATAAAATAGGCCATGTTATATTTATATAAATGACAATAAACCATAGGAACACAATGTCAGACAGTCCAAACTGTGCCAACAGAACTTTAACTGCAAACAAATTTACATCAATTTTAACATATCCAATCATTGTTAGTCAACCATTACATAGCTCATTCAAATCCTGCCTTCTTTTAATACTTGTTCCTCCTCTGCATGTATTGATCCCACAGTTCCCATTTTTCCTGTGTAATTTGCTCCCACCCTTTTCTAAAGATCCTAGTTCCAGTTCTGCACTACAGTGTTAGTACTAAAAAAATTATTCCAACTACCTGCTGGGGGAATAGAACCCACAGCCCTTTGCACCAACAGAGAATGTGCTACCCGTTGAGCTACTGACATTGTTCATATGGATTTGATCAAGAGAGCTATGTGATAATGCACTATAGCAAAATGGAGTAAAAAAAAATAAACTACTTATGCAGTTGAAACTCAGCTTTATATTTTAGCAGTGATCCACGGCTAGGTGTGTGTGACAAGATTTACCCATGGTTGGTGTGCTTTAATCACTGGGATGAAGCCTGTGCATTTCTTTTGAGAACAGTGCAATGCCATCTTGCCCCTAAAACAGGTGATCTATGAAATGTGGAAATGTATGGAAAATGGTATAATTAGAGCAACAACTGCTTACTTTGGAAGATAAGGCTTGAAGAAGAAATCTGAGCTTGAGTGGTATGTTGGAGGTTAAGGAAGGTTTAGATTATTTAGAATTTGTTGAAGCTAAGATGGTGGTCGGGTCTGTGTTCTTCACAAACTCTTTCGGAATTAAGAAACTGATAAGCCAACACTGAATGTTGCAGAATGGACTGTAAACATAGGGAGATATTGTTAACATTTCTAGAGCAGGTGTTATTACAAATTTAGCAGACTGGGAAAAAGTGCAGAATTGAACGTTGCTCAATGTAATGTAGAAAATCACTCCCCGGGATTCAGTAATACCTACACTAAGTTACACTTTTCTGAGTGAACAGACAAGTCACACCTTCTTCCTCCTAATTTTAGTTTTCCTCCTTGTATTCTTGCAGCTTTAAATATTGACAGATTCAGAAAGGTTACCACAAAGTGCAGAGTACACTTAATGTAATCTTTCTGAGTAACTAGAAAGCACACAAAATGTGATGAGTGTTGTTGAATACATCTTGTGTACACTTAGTGTAGACTTTATTGAATCTGGCCACTGTATTGTCTTCTAGTTTGAGTGTGGTACTTAATTTGCTTAATGAAGCATGTATATATTTTTTCAAAATACTTATTGCCTATGTGAATTAACCAATCACGCTCTGCACAGATTTGAAAGTAATTAGATCTTTTATTTAAAGTTTGGGAAAGCAAATAAACTACTAAAATTTTAACTCTCGGGCTGCTGAAGCAGTTGTAAAATACTGAAAGAACAGTTAAAGCTGTGATGCTTTGAACATTAAGTTGTGATAAGAAATGATTAAACAGAGAGTCTGTCTGGGTTGAATCTTTCTGTTGCAGTGTATAATAAAATGTTGAGTAACACATGAAACAGGATAAAACAGGAGTGAGTGTGTGTGTGTGTGTGTGTTTGTCTAGAGTAAGAGGCTCTATCTGAACAAATATGTATGTTATCAGGACCTAGATATTTTGTAGTGTACCTGCTGTATTTATTATATCTCTCAAAATGCCTTTTAAATGGTAGTGAACATCTGTCACAGCACTGCTTTTAATAGTTTGGACAGCTCAAATTTTCTTTCATAACCAGCACTGACATTTGTCTGAACTTAAAGTTCATTGAAATGAGGCAGATTGATTATTATAGTAACTAAGCCATTAAAAATGATTATATTTAATGTTAAGTATATGCTGAAGGAAATGGGTGATTGTGTTACTATGCAGTTTTCAAATTGTCGGCTGGGTTATTAATTGCATGTTTTTGTAACAGTCAATCAACTTTATTTATGTTGTTGCTAAACACCTTACAAGCAACACCAACATTAATCAACAATAAGTATACAAAATGGCAAATAACGGTTATAACTTTAGGCTCATAAATGCTTGAGATAAAAGGATCCCAAAAAGCTCAGTGGAAGTGGTGTACCTTAAATCACATTCTAAATCAAGGCACTGAGAAAGTTGTAGCAGAAACAAATCGTACCAGTTGAGTTTAGTAAGAAGAGTCATGAACCTAGGTATCGACAACAGCCCAGAAGCAGAAGAACGGAGAAAATGAGATAGCTGGAAAAGTACTGATAGCTAATTCAAATAGCTGGGGTCATGATCATGTAGGGCCTTCAGCACCATCACCAAAATAAAAATGGTGATTGTGTATGTGACAGGGAGCCAGGGCAGAATATGGAGAATACATTTAATGTGTTTTTGCCTTTAAACTTACTCCAGGAGCTTTACTGCTGAATTCTGCACCTGCTTGGAACCTTTTCTCAGCACAGCTCCTCGTGGTGTCCTGCAGAGTTCTACAAGCAGCAGAGAGTGAAAGAGTGACTTTCCTGGATTTATAAGTATTTTTTCTGGCTTTCGCTTAAATTACTGCATCTCGGCTGCATTTCGCTTAAAAAAACAGCTCTGCATATTGTTTTTACTGTACTTGTGTTGAATTTATACTGTTAGCACTTTAAAAAGTTATTTTTGTTTAATTTAATTGTTAGGCTAACACACTCAAGTGCGCTAGCCATTTTATAGCATTTACTGTTTGCTACTGTGTCTTTTTCTCCTTTCTCTGTAAAAAAAAAAAAGAAAAAACAAAAAAATATCCTTGTTTTCCCGCTTTTCTGAACTAGAATAGTCCAGTCTTCAGATTTTGCTGATCTCTGGGCTTTGTCTTAGTTCCTGTGCTATCCATATCCTTATTTGGATAAGAGGAAGCTTCTTTGTTCACCAGTGGGAGTGGGGAGCACTGAGCAACCTATTTGTCCCTAGAGGATTGGTTCCAGCCCAGCAACTTGTAGTTTATTGGCCATTTTGGGTCAATTCCTGGCTCTTTTCAACCCCCTGCTATAAAGCCCGCTTTTGCGCGCTTTTTTACTTGTAACAGACTCAGCACAGCTCCTCGTGGTGTCCTGCTGAGTTCTACAAGCAGCAGAGAGTGAAAGAGTGACTTTCCTGGATTTATAAGTATTTTTCTGGCTTTCGCTTAAATTACTGCATCTCGACTGCATTTCGCTTAAAAAACAGCTCTGCATATTGTTTTTACTGTACTTGTGTTGAATTTATACTGTTAGCACTTTAAAAAGTTATTTTTTGTTTAATTTAATTGTTAGGCTAACACACTCAAGTGCGCTAGCCGTTTTATAGCATTTACTGTTTGTTACTGTATCTTTTTCTCCTTTCTCTGTAAAAAAAAACAGAACAAAAAAATATCCTTGTTTTCCCGCTTTTCTGAACTAGAATAGTCCAGTCTTCAGAATTTGCTGATCTCTGGGCTTTGTCTTAGTTCCTGTGCTATCCATATCCTTATTTGGATAAGAGGAAGCTTCTTTGTTCACCAGTGGGAGTGGGGAGCACTGAGCAACCTATTTGTCCCTAGAGGATTGGTTCCAGCCCAGCAACTTGTAGTTTATTGGCCATTTTGGGTCAATTCCTGGCTCTTTTCAACCCCCTGCTATAAAGCCCGCTTTTGCGCTTTTTCACTTGTAAAAGACTCAGCACAGCTCCTCGTGGTGTCCTGCAGAGTTCTACAAGCAGCAGAGAGTGAAAGAGTGACTTTCCTGGATTTATAAGTATTTTTCTGGCTTTCGCTTAAATTACTGCATCTTGACTGCATTTTGCTTAAAAAACAGCTCTGCATATTGTTTTTACTGTACTTGTGTTGAATTAATACTGTTAGCACTTTAAAAAGTTATTTTTGTTTAATTTAATTGTTAGGCTAACACACTCAAGTGCGCTAGCCATTTTATAGCATTTACTGTTTGTTACTGTATCTTTTTCTCCTTTCTCTGTAAAAAAAAAAACAAAACAAAACAATATCCTTGTTTTCCCGCTTTTCTGAACTAGAATAGTCCAGTCTTCAGATTTTGCTGATCTCTGGGCTTTGTCTTAGTTCCTGTGCTATCCATATCCTTATTTGGATAAGAGGAAGCTTCTTTGTTCACCAGTGGGAGTGGGGAGCACTGAGCAACCTATTTGTCCCTAGAGGATTGGTTCCAGCCCAGTAACTTGTAGTTTATTGGCCATTTTGGGTCAATTCCTGGCTCTTTTCAACCCCCTGCTATAAAGCCCGCTTTTGCTCGCTTTAGCGCGAAGTTGCTCATAGAGCAGCATAGGGCAGCGCCGGTTAATCAAGTTTAAACTATTTCTGGCTCCGTAAAGTCTACTCTTCAATTTTTCCCTTAGAACTGCTCTACTTGCAATCTAAACAGCCTATTCTCAAACTGAAAAGCTCAGCATTTGCTCCTAAAGCATTTTTTATACAGGTAAAGCACTCTTAAACAAAAGAAAGTACTTCTTTCACCTAAATTCCCTTGAGTACCCATTTCCCTATAGATCCTTTCTGACTCAGTTACACAGCAATCTTTTTCACTATTCTAGCATGTCGAAGGGTCAGTTGCTGGCATCCTCTCCTGTTCAGCTGGTGAATCTGGGAATCTTGAGGCAATGTTATAATTGCCTCATGTACACAGACAACCCTCTCCTCCTCCCAACAAATACAAATATATGCAAGAGATGCAACTATATAGCCAAACTGGAGGCTGAGCTCTCTCAGTTCAGTGCTGGCAAGACCAGGCAGGAGGAGAAGGTAACCACGCACACCACAAACCCAGTCTCACATAGAACTATCACAACTGCAAACCAAACACATAAACACACAAAAACATACTCGGAGGCGCTGATTAAAAATCTACCAAAACAACAGAGGCCTCCAAAGCAGACACCCAAGCAACCGCCACCTCAAGACATAGCACATGCAACACATAGTTCACAAAGTCAGTGTGCTAAACAGTCACAGCCCTTAAGGCCAAACAACATGCCAGACAAACTTGTAATAGGTGACTCCATAGTCAGACACACTGACGTCCCGCTCACCAGACTGAACAAGGATAAGGTCACAGTAAGCTGCCTGTCGGGAGCTAGAATCTGCCACATAACACAAGCACTCCGGTCACTCCACAGCAAGTACAAATATAACTCAGTCATTGTACATGCCGGTGTGAACGACCTGAGACGTACCTCCCTGGACTACATGAAAAGAGACATAGAGGAGCTCTCTGATTATGTAGCCCAGGCCGGTATGACCCTGACCCTGAGCAGCATCTTACCCTCACCAAGAATGATGCCACAGTACAAAGACAAAATGATCAGTTTTAACAATTGGCTTAATTACTGGTGTCATTCAAAGGGGATCCAATGTCTGTCTGCTTGGGATGACATGCTCGACAAGCCACGCTGCTTCGCAAGGGATGGCTTGCACCTGTCACCCCTGGGCTTCCGGATATTGGCCAAGGCTCTTGCCACCCCCATAGTGCCTTTTTAGGCAAGGCTCAAATGACAAACCTACCTCCCTAGAAAACACAAGTGGAAAAAAATAAGGGTAATGCTGCTCAATGCCAGAAGTCTAAACCTCAAGATGCACGCCCTCGAAGCCCTCCTCAGTTTGGAGAACATCGATGTCTGTGCAGTGACTGAAACCTGGTTCAAGGCTCCTGAGAGCACCCCAGCACTATCAGGTTTTACCTCATATCATGCTTTCCGGCCCCAAAACTTGGACAGAACCACAAAAGGAGTGGGAGTATCCATATTCATCAAAGATACCCACACCTCCAGGTTAGTGGCAACGCACGAAGCATCGGAGACCATCCAGGTGCAACTAACCATAGGCAAAACTGCCTTACAATTTGTAGCATGCTACAGACCACCCTCTCAAACTCAGGAAACTCACACAGCCTTCCTGAAGACACTGGAGAGTATGAATGTCTCTCCAAATACCATCATATTGGCAGACTTCAACTACCCAAACATAGACTGGGAACATTACTCAAGCCCAAACACCCTAGCCCAAAGGTTCCTAGAATTCATAAACTCAAATGCGATGGAACAACTAGTCACCATTCCCACAAGAGGAGACAATATACTAGACCTGATCATCACAAACATGGGGACAAAATGCTCCACACCGGAAGTATATCCCTCATTGGTAAGATCAGACCATAAATTAATCTCACTGGAAATCCACATCCCGCCCTCACCCCCTGCACAAAAGACCACAGTGAAGAACTTCTCAAAAGCCAACTTCACACTTCTTAAGACTGAAGTGGTATCCTTCAAGGCCCCTGGGCCAGTGGCAACCACAACCCACACTGCTGAATCCTTTGCAAATGCCTTCTATGGGCACCTTCAAGAATGCATGGATCATGCAATCCCAAATAAAACCAAGACCCATTCCCCCAAAGGCAGGCGCCCGGTCTGGTGGACCCCAGCCATAAACAAACTTTGCAACAGAAGGAGGAAGCTACTACATGACAGAGCAAAATCCCTAAATGGGAAGGCATCTCTGATCAGTACTAGCAAAAAACTACGATCACTCATAAAATCATCCAAGGCCAACTTTGAGAGAAAAATCGCAAAAGACACAAAAGACAATCACAAGGCCTTCTTTAGCTATGTTAGAAACCTGGGTGGAAACTCCCAGATATGCTCAGAGTTAGTCCAAAATGACAATAAATACACTGAACCCACTGACATTGCCAACATTCTTGCAGATAGGTTCAGTGCAAATTTCTCCTCCCCCTCCCCCCCAAAAGGAGAAATAACTATCCCAGCAGAGTGTAGCCTCCCTAACATCTCAGATGCCCAGGTGAGAGCAGCCCTATCTAAAGCTAAAAACACAGCATCAATGGGACCGGACGGTGTCCCGGGCTGTGTGCTACATGAACTCCAAGAGGAACTAAACCCAAACATAAGGCTGCTGTTTAATCTTAGCCTTACTACAGGATACGTACCCAAAGAGTGGCGTACGGCAACAGTGGTACCACTTCACAAAGGCGGTGCTTCTACGGACCCTGGAAATTACCGCCCCATAAGCTTGACGAGCCTGGTCTAGAAAGCTATGGAGAGGATCATTATGGAACTCATAAACAAAGACATTGGGGACCTACAGACATTGGATCCTACCCAATTTGGCTTTGTCAAGGGCAGATCCTGCCTTTTGAACTTAGTCGACTTTTTTGAAACCGTCACTAAGGCCATTGATGACGGTAAGGCAGGTCACACAGCCTACCTTGACCTTGCAAAAGCCTTTGACACAATACCACACTCGGGCATCATAGACAAACTCACCAGCTTAAATGTAAACCCATATGTCACGAGATGGGTTGCAAACTGGCTCAAGGACAGAACCCACAGGGTCAGAGTTGCTGGAGCTATGTCAGACTCTAAGCCAGTCACAAGTGGTGTCCCACAGGGCTCAGTCCTGGGACCCCTCTTGTTTGGCATTTATTTCTCTGAGGTACAGGCAAACATAGGAGGATTGTGGCTGACAAAGTTCGCAGATGACTGCAAACTGGGCGCCATAATTGATAACCCAATGGACACAAACATCCTTCAGAGAGGACTCATAGAAATGGATAATTGGTGCCAGAGCCATGGCCTTAAGCTTAACGCCAAAAAATGTATAGTCATACCCTTTGGGAAAAACAAGGTACCCACAAATTACCACATAGGTGGTAATCCATTAAGTACGGAAGAGGTAATCAGGGACCTAGGGACCCAGGTTGACAGTAACCTCTCATTTGACACTCACATTGCCAAAGTGGTTAGGAAGACCTTCTATATTGCCCACCTTATCATGAAGGGTTTCACATCTAGATCAAGAGAGGTCATTGTGCCCCTGTACTCATCTCTTATTAGGCCAATGATTGAGTACAATGCCCCATTTGGGATGTATCTTACCCGACACCTGCAGCAGTTGGAAAGACCCCAAAAGTTCCTCACCAAGAGGATAAAGGGTCTTAAACATATGTCATATGCTGCCCGACTGAAAAAACTCCAGCTCTATTCAGTCGCATACCGCCTACTCAGAGGTGACCTGTGCCTAACTTACAAGGCCATGTCCAATCCGGAATTAATGGACATGCTCCACCTCAAAAAATCCAAATCCATCAGAGCCACGAGAGCAAGAGACTTAAACCTCAACACAGAAATAAATAGGACGTGCTGGAGGGACAGATTCATAACCCAGAGGCTCCTTACACTTTGGAACAGAATCCCAATCCATGTTAGGCAGAGCCCCTCACTAACTCTATTCAAGAGAAGTCTTGACGAGTGGATGGGAGATCGTAGGTTTACCCCGGGGGTCATCTCTGTGTCACTACTAGACAGAGGCACAGTAAACTAAACCCTAAATGGGCATAGTATTCTCATCATAAGGGGTGGTGATAGCCACACACACTCTAGCTAGGCTTATAAATGCCCTAGGGGTAGATAGCCTAGTACGAACCTATGAACCTATGAACAAGTAATGACTAAGGCTTGCACAATCATTGATGGGCTTTCTCTGATGGAATAAGGCGCTTAATACAATTGTTTCCTCAGCAGGTTACAAAATGACCAGAAATTTTTCAGACATGGTACTGAAGTAACAGACAGTCACTAAGGATCACACCAGTATTTTACACTTTGTATACAAATCCCTGACTTTGATCTCCGCAAACAATAAGTACTCAGCATTTCTTTTTCTTGATTACTGCACCATTTCTTCCCATGTCTTACTGAAGTAAGTGTATACACTTGTGCCATGATAAATGTATACACTATTGTTCTCCTATCAGCTCACACATTAGCGTGACCATAGATGCTTTAATCATTACTTTAGCTCTATTATGTTTTAATGCTTAGTACTGACTAGTAATGTTGCTACATTTATACTAATAATTTCCTGCTCCAGTGAGGTTCTGCACATACCTGCCAGCTGTCCACATTTTCATAGAATGTCCAGATTTTTGCCTTATATTTTTGGTCTGTTCATTATAAAATTTGTGGTTTTCTATCAAATCAGTGAGAACTGAAGTCAATAAATAATTATAGACTTTTGAGTTTCAGACTTCCATAACTATCAGAAAATGCATGCTGATGCAAATTGTGTTAGTCTAGCAACTTTCTAAGTTTATAAGAGCAGCAATTATAACCTGTCCCTATTTTGGGGTCTTTGCCACCCCCCCCCCTCCCATTATTTCTGGCTTTGTCTAGATTTCTTGGGCTAAGAGGTTAAAAAGTATGGTTCTGTAGTATCCACCTATGAAAAGACATGGCTAAGGTGTGGCAAAAGGGTAACTGTCCAAGTGAAAGGTGTTGGGGGCATGATTAGCAGATGCTGATGGGGTAGTAGTGCAAAAGCATCCAAAAATGAATGAAAGCTGAAGTAAAGCTTTTTATTTTTAGTCCTGTACTTGGAGAGGATTTTTTTTTAATTGAGGGATGCCAGATCAGGACTGCAAAGGGCGTCTGATAATGTAGCTGCTGTTCTGCTCCAGTATTATTCACTAGAACTTACTGCACTTTATTTCATTGTATATTAGTTCCTATTTATTCTGTTGTAGTGAATTTTATTTTTTTACACTGTCCTTTCCTTAGAGTTTGTCTAAACTTAGTTTATTTAGTTTATTTAGTTTATTTTAGTGTATTATATGTCTGTATTTTTGGAGCTTTTCTTCCTGAACCTGTGCTGAAAATGGGCCTTGTAACTCAGATGGACTTTTCTGATGAAAAAAAAAAAGAAGCAATTAAATAAATAAATAAATAATGCAAGCTGTAACAAAAGGCTGTGAGGAAATCTAAAAAGTGATATTAAAGGCCCTGGGTACAGTCTGGGTTAGTTGACCTTGATCCTGTTTGAGGCATCCAAGAAAGTATGTCATCCATATCATACAGACACCCCTTAATAGGATCCAAGTAATTAGTGCAGTTTTGGAGAAAGAGACATACATTTAAGCTTCATTAACATGGCAGTGATATGGCAAATCTGGCTATTAGCTGTCCAGGTAGCAGAATATAATAAACACAGTATCGTAGATATATATATATATATATATATATATATATATATATATGTTAGAGTTTTATAACAGTGCATATACACTGTTGTTTATTAGAATATATATGTAGTACGATATAACAGTGCATATATACTTCTGTTTAATATCTCATTCCCTCCTGACATTACTGGTTGTAAAAGATAGAGATCTTGGTACAACATATTGTTAGGGGGAATAGGGACAGGCTTAGGTACATTAAATTCAGTTGATATACAAATACCGGCAAACAGATTAAAACTGGCAGACCAGGATATTTCACAAATAGTACATTTACAAGCACAGTGGTTACTTACTATATGGATGTCACAAAAGAGACATATGAATTTTCAAACTGAGTTTTTGCAACATTTTAATGATTCTTTAATTAGCAGATTAGGGTTTAATGTTAATGTTACAACATTTGTAGATTGGACTAAATGTACTTTGCAGTCTCTGTATGTACAAATACAAAAAAATTCAGTCCAAACAAAATTAATGTCTAGTAATGAATATGTGTGGAGAGCCATGTTTAAAAAATATATCCCTAGTACTAACTGGATTAAAATGAATGGGCAACAAACAGTCTGAATAGATACGTACTGTACAGGAAAAGTTACACATTATAATGTAACAAGTTTAAAAGTAATGTGTCAAGTTGTAGTTCTACCATTGGTTTTTGGACCACCTTTCTATCTGTATCAGTACTGGTTGCCCCATCTAGAGGGAAATTATATGGATTTACAAAATAGAACTCACAAAATTGAACATTGCGCTAATACGGCTAATGGACTGGCGTGTGGTCAGCACTCACCAGTATATGAACCATGTTTTTTACAGCATTCTGTAAATCTATGTAAATGGAAAATTTTACCTTCTAGATTTGAAATGTTCACAGAGATAGGCCCACAGTTTGCATGTATTGTTGTTTGTCTTTCGGCTTTTTCCCGGTAAGGGGTCGCCACAGCAGAACTCCAGTCCGCTAATGATTGGCAGTAGATTTTTACGAAACGCCGAGGTGCCAGCTCGACGCCCAAGTATTGTAACAAATCAAACTTTACCATTTACTAAACAACGTCCCTTTGTAGGTTGTCTTAATGACTTTACACATTTAACCTGGCATAATAACACATATGTGTTTATTCCAGAAAACAAAGCTGCAATGCCTTTACAATGCAGTCCACAGACATTGTCAATGATTAAAGTAGATTTTTCATTAAAATCATTACATAAAGTCATAAGTGAAAGCAAACAGTTAATTCAACAGTTACAAAAGGTAATTAGAACAATCCTAAGTCATTAATTAATTTCTGTAATTGTAAAAAAATAAGCTAATCAAGCTTGCAGGAAAAAAAAAACTGAAGCTGATACAGCTCATAACAAATGGGACATTTCTACAAGATGGTCTTCAAGGAAAAAAAAATTGTTAGATTGGATTATATATCCAATTCTAATAGTAATGCTTGTTATCATTGTGTTAACTTGCTGTATCAAAACTAAAGGTTTTGTTTCCTACTTGTTTTTCTATAAATCATAATAAAAATTATGATTTGACTAAAGTCAATGTAAACTGTGTGTTTTAAAACAAAAAGGAAGAACTGTTTTATATATATATATATATATATATATATATATATATATATATATATATATTTAGACATTTATAACTTGCTTATACACTTCTGCTTATTAGAATATATATGTAGTAAAATATAACAGTGCATGTACAGTTCTGTTTGCTAGAATATATGTAGGAAAATATAGTCTGTTAGATGCATGTATATTTCTGTTTGTTAGCATGTATACATTAAAGGGTTAAACTTCTCTTAGCTGAAAAGCAAAAAGGCATCCAACTGAATATATTACAAAATGTCCGGTACTTGGTACAAGCTTCAAGGACAGATAAGAAACCAAGTGCAGGGAGAATTGAAAGACAGAACAGGAAAGACTCCCTAAAAGTTTAAGATTATTCACCTTTAAAAAGAATACAATTAACAGACTATGACATCAGAAAAATACCAAAGTACTGACTTTGATGCCAAAGACTACTTTCAAAAACAGTGTATATAAAGGACATTGAAAGTGTATGATGTTAGATCTGATTTTTTCTTAGATCTGGTACATGTAGAAACATGTTTGTTTTGAGGTAACTGGACATAATCATTTATGCTGCCTGAGAAGTTTAACCTGGTACATTAAAGCCTGTAAACTGTGACATTATCGTACATGTTGTCTGTTACATAGGCAAGTTATTTTATTAGTAGCTGCGCAAAGTTAATATATAGTGCTGAAAAGGTTAATAGTCTGCAAAGTTCACTGCATTAGTCAGACTTTGGTTTTAGCAAGTAGCAGCAGCAGGAACATCTGCATTTAATTTTTCACAGTAAACAGAATAGGACTCAGAATGGAGCCCTCTGGCATCAAACAGTTAAGTGTCATGTAGTTTTTATCAGAGGATAAAAATAAATAGTTAAAATATGTGCATTATTGTGAATCTTTTTTTTGTAAAGAACCTAGTCTAATCCATGCATGTGCTTGGGCAGTGTTATAACATATGTAATGCATTCTCCACTGGCCTTTACATTTCCCTTTTTAATCACAATGGTGTATATTGGTTTGCTTTTTTTTTAAGTCCTTGTAGAACTTATAGTAATGAAGGCAGTCTTAGATTGTGCTGAGGTCTATCATTTTCCAGAATGTCGACAATGAACTTTAAAATATATACTTGAGTATATCTGTAATGTTTACAGTCTTCAAATAATTATTTCCAATGATGATATCCTTTCTTAGATCAATGTTGCAGCATTCCAAACTGTTGGGTTATCTTGCCAGATAACCTGGATGCTTAGCTGGGGTACCAAAGGCAAAACCTTCCATAGAGGCATATATCCAACTTATGACCTAAGCCCACCGACATATGCGTGTAAAACACCAGGCTGTCTCACCTGCAGTCTGAATGCAGGCCTTGCACCTGTTGATCTATTCTGTGTGTAGTTGTTGGTATCATTGGCCTTCACTGGTTTAAATAAATGCCCCACTGGGGAACCTTCCTTGTTTTTTTAATAGTATTGGTGTTTGGTATTTTATTAGACATCAAGTAGGAGGGGAAAGTATGATTGTTGTCAGTAGATTACCTACAGGGATTTCCACTCCCAGTGTCTCTTCTGTTTAGGTGAGAGCATGATTACAAGAACTATGAGATTTGCAAGTCTTTTATACCTAAATCTTATGGACGCAACCCTCAAAAGGTACTTGGAAACCCAGCACCTTAAGTAAGATGGCAGACCCTTCCACTTTGATGTCCCACATGTCCCGAATAAGAAATGTAAGAGGCTCAGGTCCCAACATTATCTCTGCCGAGTTTGACTCTGACATACCCGATGAAGTCCTGCAACCTGTGGTATACCAGATGCCTCCTCAGATCCCAGTACTGCGATCTCACTGGAGGCTGATATGGTGTCTGAGGTTCACACATCCAAAGGGACTTAATGCTACTGACACTTTTGAGAATGGGGAACCCTGTATAACTATCTCCAAAGAAGTTGACAGTATACCACAAAATGTAGTTAGAGGGGAAATACCAAGGTGTCTTATCGAGGTATGATAGGGGTTTGGACCTCCATGTCTTGTGAAAACAGATGTCAAACCTAAAAAGAAAAAACAGAACACTAAAAATGTTTCTTCTCTTCAGAAGTCCAAGGAGAAGGAATAAGATGGATTTCTCCTACTGCCTGTTTAAGGCCATAATGCCACTGAAGTAACTATATTTTGCACCATCTGTTCCTACTCTTGCTACGCCCCAAAAGAGACATTTAGAATAATCTTCTGAGGATGAGGAGGCAGAGTCGCACTCTGATGAGCACTCTTTGGCCTACTGCTTTTAGACTGACCTCTTCTATAAGAAAGTATCATCTCATTATCACAGACAAATGAGTCCTCCCCATAATTCAACAGGTTGCAAAATTACTGGGAAGAAAGTCTCTCCTTTCAAGGATATCCCCACTCTACCTCACAATCAGATAAAATGACTCTACTATCATTCAGGCCTTGTTGACTCACAACACAATAGAACCTGTGCCACAACAGTACATGGAAAAAGGGTTCTATTTCTGACCTTTCCTTGTTCTGCAGCCCCTAGGGTTTCACAAACTGTCTGGCTGTTGTAATTCCACAGACTTTTCTGGTGTCCTTGGATCTAAAGGGCAACTACTTTCTCATTCCATTCCACCCTTCCTTCAGGAAATTTCTCAGGTTTTTGATTTACTCATCACACTTTCAGATCTCTGCTTTGCCTTTTGGACTTTCTGCAGCCCCTAGGGTTTCACAAAGTGTCTGGTTCTAGTCAAAGCCTTCCATATGACTCAGGGAATTCAAATATTCCCTTACTTGGATGACTTGTTAATACAGGCACCCTTTCCACAAACCTTTTTGCACCATCTCAACTTCACAATGTCCCTACTCCAAAGTCTGGGGTTCTGAATCAACTTCAAGAAATCCACTCTAGAACCAATCTGAGACCTAGTCATCTTGGACTGCAGACTAGCCACCTAACCAATGTGGGCTTTTTTGCTTCTGGGTAAGGTACAGGGTTTCTCTTTTTATTCCAGTCTCTGCTGTCCCTTCAGAGTTGCCCTGCAAGAGAAATCCTCAGGACAATGGAGTTCATGAGTGCAACCATACATATGGTCCCCTTTACCGGGCTCCATATGAGAAAGATCCAGTAGTACTTGAAGTCTGCCTGATCTCAGCACTCCCATCTTCTGTACACTCTGATTTCTCTTTTCCCCTCATCTAAGAAATAAATCTAATGGTGGATATCACAGTTAACCCCAACCTATACCTACCTTTCAGAATGCACAGTGCAACAGGAGCTGCGCACAGATGCTTCAGATATTGCATGGGGGGGCACGTACAAGCTTCCTCGGAGTTCAGCGTCATTGACCACCAAATCTGAAGTCAGAGCACATCAACCTGAAGGAGATGTGTGGACTTATTCAGGCAGTGCAGATTTTCTCTCATTCCTCATCTCCAGGATCTCTCAGAATATATACAAACATCACTACAGATATGTGGTACATAAACAAGCAGGGGTGGAACCAGATCCTGTCAGCTATGCAGACTGGCTGTCATGGCATGGGATCAGACCACAAAAACAAACCTGTTTTTTTTTTTTTTCAAATATTTTTATTTTTTCTTCTTCCCTTGTATTGTATGCATGTTACAAGATCCAGTCATTATGCAAGATACAGTACAATCATCATTATGTTTTAAGAATTCAGACATAGTTAGGTACATAATCAGAATTTCCAGTCTAAGCTTTATAGGAAGGCCACTTTTTCTAATTCATATCTAGATTTTGACAGTGGCCATCCTTTCCATCAAAAGAAAGGCATTATTAAAGGTCAGTTCATTCGTGCATCCAGGATGTCTAGCACTAATGAGCATTTTTTTGATGAAGTGCATTTTTTGAAAAAACTTTTTTCCGAAAGAGGTTACCCTGCTTCTTTAATTAATCAATTGGCTCAAGAGGTCACTGAAAACAGGGAACTCAAATACTTCCCGTTGTTAGGTAGAGGTTTTCAGGTGGTTGAGCAGAGTGAGTAATCTGAGAAATTTGAACTTCATAATAGTTTTATTTATACATTTTCTAAAGATTCCCAGCAGGTGGAACAAACGATGCTAAAATTCTGGCCGGTTTTAACACTTCACGAAGATTTTAAGAATATAGTACAGAAATGTCCCAAGTTTGTGAAAAAGAGAGATGTCAACCTAAAAGGTCTATTTGAAAGGAAGCAATACACAGAGCATAGACACCATTCTGGTAAAGTAGGTACTTACAAGTGTGGAGCATGCAAACAGTGTGCATTTATTATTAACAACAGTTCCTTATACATTCCATCTAGGAATTTTAGGTTTGATGCAGATGGTTATTATAATTGTGGGACGAAGGGCGTTGTATATTTAGGATTATGTATGCAATGTCCCAGTTTTTATATAGGGAAGATGGAGAGACCCCTAAGAAAAAGAATCTATGAGCATTTATACGACATCTCTAAAAGGAAGGAAACCAATGCCTTTTATAAGCATCTCACTGTTTGTCCTAACATGCAGCTTAAATTTGTTGTGCTTGAACAGGTGACACAGGATGCCAGGGGAGGAGACTGGGAGACGCGTCTTGAATATAGGGAGCTTTTATGGCAGCTTAGATTGAATGCTGCAAGATCCCCTGGCTTGAATGAGAATATTAACATCACCAGTGTGCTTAGGAAGGCTAGGCTATAAAGAAACAAATAAATAAAAAGCAAAAAATAATAGGTCAAAAAAACTTTAAGCATGTGTTATAAGCATGCATTTACTTTACTATAATTTTTATAATTAATTTTTAACATTTAAAGGTTTATTTCGATTTTTATTACACATTATATATTAAGTATGGTTTTCACTTAAAAGTTTTTAACTGCTTTTTAAATGTTTTTTAAGTGATGTTTCTTTAATTATTTATTAGATTAAATATACAATGTATTAATTAAGACATCATGTGACTACAAGGGTTACATTTAAAAATTCATGTTACATTGTTCACTTTTTATCTTGATAAAGCCTGGTATCAACCAGGCGAAAGCGCTTGATTGATTTATTTGTTCTCTGTGGTTAATAAACGTTCATGTTCTACATTTACATTATTTTGTTGGCCTGATTCTCCTTTCCGTGGAGTTTGCTTGGAGATAATAGTTAGGCACATCATGTGTCAAGAGAATTTTCATTGTTACAACAAAAATACATTGATAGCATCCTATATGCACTATGTATAAAACAGTGCTACAGACTATCATTTTCTCATAAAACAGCACTATATTTAAACAGATGCTCCCATTGTCCTGTCTTATTTGTGCAACTTCTTAAAAGCCTGTCTGGCATACTCCTCAATCAAGGCATACCTCTTGACTATTTCTGCTTGCTTACCTCTCGACACTCCTCTTTTGTATAGATTGGAGATGAAAGTTTCTGAAGGGTGTACTATCCTAGGAAAGCTATTCTGCCTTCTTGAGACCTTAACATTGTTATGGAAAAACTCATTCTTATACCATTTGAGCCAGCAGCCACTACCTGTCTCAAATTCTGCACTTGGAAAACCATATTCTTAGTTGCTCTTACCTTAGCTAGAAGAGTCTGAGTGCAAGCTCTGATGACATCTCCTCTCTTCCTTATCTTCTATAAGGACAGATTTTTTTCTATGAGGAGCAATCCCCCTTTTATGCCTAAAGTGGTAAGTAAGCTATTCCTCAACTAGGCCATCAGTCTCTCTACTTTCTTTCCTAATCTACAAAATAAGGGAGAGAGAGAATCCTGCACTCACTAAATGTGCATAGACAGCTTAGATTCTGCTTAGACAAGACAAAGGCAATCTGTAACACTGACCAGTTGTTTATCTCTTTTCAAGAAACTAAGCTTCAAGTTTAAGTTTAAGTGTCAAAACACACTATTGCTAAATGGGTTTCAAAATCCATTGCATTTTGTTTTACTCACTGTGGCAAATCTTTACCTTCACCATTGAAGGCACATTTTGCCAGAGTTGTGGATTCTTCTGGAGCCTTTTACAAGGGAGTAGACTTGTGACGTATCCTAGAAACAATATTTGGCCCTTAGTGCATAATTACAGATGCCTTTTCCAAATACAAAGCTGCCTTTGTCAGATCAGTCCTCTATGGAATGCTTGTCAGCTCCCCTGTGTCTTATCCAGCCACCCTTTGCACTACTTGAGCTTTGGGAATTACCTAACAGTTTGCAATTCTACATCATTTCTGCAAGGAATGATCTATTGCAGCTGTGTAAAAACTTGCCATTACAGTAAATGTCCTGCTAATTACTGTTTCATTATTCCTTCCCACCCTGCCATCCCCCTTTTCCTAGATTTGTTTACCTCTTTTCAGGGACAAAGGTGAAGACTTTTTTCTGCCTTCTCCCCTCTTAGCTGACTAGTTACTTTAATTTCCTTAGGTTTTCATAGGCTTTTGAGCTTAGAGATAATATACGGGGTTACGCTCATATGTGCACTTATGTACCTTTTCACCTGTGGGCTTAGGTCATACATCAGATGTAGGGCTCCTGTGGAAGGTTTTGCCTTTGGTATCTGGAGAGTTAACCCAACAATTTAGAATACTGCAACAGTGATCAGAAGGACATCTAATGTTACGGTACACAACTGTACTTTTTCTTTTCTTTTCTTTCATAATCTGCTTTGTATGGAGACATAAACAGTCTGTCATTTTATTTTTCTTTCTGTAGAAGCCATCTCATAGTAGACATTCCCCTAGAATAATTTGCAGATAGTCCATGGCATTTACCATACCAGGTATTGAAAATAGTTGCAGTCAATGTGCAAGGTATAACATTTTGTGGATTATGTGAATTTTTTTAACTCCAAGTTTCTTTGGCATTTGCACAGAGACTTCACAAAATATACTGAGATCTGTTGCATCACCAGAGCGAGAAATCAGCTTGGTTACGTTGAAAAAAGACCCAAAATATGGCTTAGGTGAGTAAAAATGTCTTTTTTAACTTAATTTGCTTTCATAAAGAGGTATTTTAGGTAGTAAGCAATATAAAATATATCAATAGTACATATTCGTAAGGGCTAGGGAGCTAAATTTCATCTGTGACTTAAACAGAACATGTTGGGGAAACAGATATGTGTCCCAGAGACTGCCCCATCGTATGGAACTGGCTTCCCATCTATGTAAAGCTGAGTTTGTCTATTACCCATTTTAAGCACAACCTAGACCAGCGGATGGGAAATAGGAAATTTACACAGGGCCTGGCACTCATGTCCCTTATGGACAGACGTAGCTTATAAATGCATGGCTTTCAATATCCTGTTCTGATACAGGACATCATTATTCTTTCCGGAGAATTTGACTAGGTTCAGAAAGGACCCCACCCCCAGGTCATTACCCTAGTAACAATCTGTGAGTCTATGAGTAATGTACATGAGTAGTTGACTGAGAAGAGACAGAACCTTTCTTCACAGAACAATGACAATAATAATCATGTATGCAGATTTTCTTTTTCTGATGATGCACAGTTTTTAGGATTCCCCCACTCTATACATGATATATAGGGACACTGATGTTCCACTGTTATTGGAAGAATACCAGTAATTCCCAAAGCTGGACTTACTAAGTATTGGAAAAATGAAGGACACTATCAACCACACAATTTGTAAACAGAATAGCACTGCATATTTATTGTGAACCATCACTGCTTCTAATGAGCATTCATTTGGTGTGGTGAGGGACTATAGTAGTTCTTACTTCACAGTCTTGACTTTTTAAAAATCAAGGAGATAGTAGACAAAGCTTCAAAATAGCTGTTATCTGATTAAGAAATCACAACTTTTGTGATGCATATAAATGTGTCAATGGTCTGCACAATTTTTTTTAAAATTTATTTTAATATTCATTTACTGTGAAAGTCCGACTTGGAATGAAGCCAATTTTCAGCAGAGGCCCAGGGAGAAATGCTGCAGATGCATGTCTTTGTAACGTGGAATTAAACCGGAGCACCCAGAGGAAACCCACATGGACGCAGGGGTGGACATGCAGCAAAAATTTAGAACATCTACTCATACTTAATAGTAGCTCTATTACGCCTGACCTTTGACCTTCAAACTGTACATCTAAATTTAGGAATTCTACTTACTGCAAATACAATTTGAAAACCTATGGAGCTGTATACATTTGAGCACTTAAAAGTGTATGTTTGTTGATGTTTAGTGCCACACAGACTTTTTTAATAGAAATTAAGATTATAAGAAAGCTGTTTATGAATCTACTTGTGATATTTAGAATGCCATTTTAAGTAGTATATCTGCTTTCTGAACCTGCCATTATCCTACTCAGAGATGTGGTTGTCACATTCCAGTCCCAGCTTATGAGAAAAGTAAAAGATGCAGTACTTGGTAGGATATTAGGTGGGACTGAATTTCATTTTATTCAGCACTTGCACCATGCTGCATGTGGTGATAAACACTTTTTCCACTGCTTATACCAGTAAGATGTGTCCAGTCACAGTAACAATATGCAAGTCTGTTAAAACAGCATTTAATACTCCATGCTTGAAAGACATGACAGTGATTTAATTTGTACTTCATTAATTCTCCAGGTATGAGGTCCACACTAGTGCAGTAAGTACACTGATACAGCAGCACCGCTGCTGGCTTTGTTTAGGATAGACAGTGAAGAGAAAAACTTGCCTACATCAGTAATGCACACTGTTGTGTCGCCAGACTTGATGACTTCTCTTGTCAGTGTGACAGAAGAGATGAAAGACCAGGAACTGTCTTCTGAAATATAATAACTCTGATGAACTTAATAGGTTGAATATTTTTAAACCACACAAAGGTGGAGTTGAGGAAAAGAAGCAGGTTTAAATTTGTATTGGCAGTTTTAGTTGTTACAGATGGTGGTGGACTGAGGAAGTACAGAAGAGTATCCAGAGAAAGAGGTTGGCAAAGAAGAAGTGGGATTGTCAGAGAGATGAAGAAAGTAGACAGGAGTATAAGGAGATGAGGTGCATGGCAAAGATAGAGGAGGCGAAGGTTAAGGATAAGGCATATGAAGAGTTGTATGAAAGGTTGGACACTAAGGAGGGAGAAAAGGACCTGTACCAAATGGCTAGACAGAGGGACCGAGCTAGGAAAGATGTGCAGCAGGTAAAGGTGATAAAGGATAATGAGGGAAACATACTTACAAGCAAGGAGAGTGTGTTGAGCAGATGGAAAGAGTACTTTGAGGGGTTGATGAATGAAGAGAATGAGAGGGAGAGAAGATTGGATGATGTGAAGATAGTGAATCATAAAGTGCAGTGGATTAGCAAAGAGGAAGTAAGGATAGCTATGAAGAATGGAAAAGCTGTTGGTCCAGATGACATACCTGTGGAAGCATGGAGGTGTTTAGGTGAAATGGCAGTGGAGTTTTTAACCAGATTGTTTAATGAAATTTTGGAAAGTGAGAGAATGCCTGAGGAATGGAGAAGTGTTTTGGTACCGATTTTTTTTAATAATAAGGGTGATGTGCAGAGCTGTAGTAACTACAGAGGGATTAAATTAATCAGTCACAGCATGAAGTTATGGGAAAGAGTAGTGGAAACTAGGTTAAGAAGGGATGTGATGATTAGTGATCAGCAGTATGGTTTCATGTCGGGAAAGAGCACTGCAGATGCAATGTTTGCTCTGAGAGTGTTGATGGAGAAGTACAGAGAAGGTCAGGTGGAGTTGCATTGTGTTTTTGTAGACTTAGAGAAAGCATATGACTGGATGCCTAGAGAGGAGTTGTGGTATTATATGAGGAAGTCGGGAGTGTCAGAGAAGTATGTAAGGGTTTACTATCACAATGCCGATGTGCACTTGCACAGCTATGAAGTATTCGAACAACAGATGTTCGAATACTTCATATTTCGGCAGGTGATGTGACCGAACGTTACCATTGCGAATGGACTGGGCATTCGCAATTCTAACGTTCGCTCTTGTGAGGGGATCGCGGTACAGTGTGGTTAGGGAAATACATCCCTTTCCTCACTGTAGTGCGATCTCGGAGTTGGAATATTAAGTTGGGGGTGTGTGGGGGGCACAGCCCCCCACGGGGGGGCACCCCCCTGCATAACTGTGTGTTTAGGCTAGTTAGGTAGGTAGTTACGGGATGGGTGGGAGTGCTGTGTATTGCCGAAAATGTCGCGAGCGACATTTTCGACAATACACAGCTGTTTTCGACATTAGGACAAATCGGAAATGTTCATTTCCTATGTATAAATTCGAAAGTGCAGGCACATTTTGTTCTGATTTTCGAATTTATGATAGTAAACCATATGTAAGAGTGGTACAGGATATGTACGAGGGTAGTGTGACAGCGGTGAGGTCTGCGATGGGAGTGATGGATGCGTTTAAGGTGGAGGTGGGATTACACGAAGGATCAGCTCTGAGCACTTTCTTATTTTCAATGGTGATGGACAGGTTGACAGATGAGATCAGGCAGGAGTCCCCGTGGGCTATGATGTTTGCAGATGATGTCGTGATCTGTAGTGAGAGTAGGGAACAGGTGGAGGAGACCCTGGAGAGATGGAGATATGCTCTATAAAAGAGGAATGAAGGTCAGCAGGACTAAGACAGCATATATGTGTGTGAATGAGAGGAAGGATAGAGGAATGGTGAGGATACAAGGAATAGAGGTAGCGAAGGTGGATGAGTTTGGGATCAATAGTTCAGAGTAATGGTGAGTGTGGAACAGAGGTGAAAAAGAGAGTACAGGCAGGATGGAGTGGGTGGAGAAGAGTGTCAGGAGTGATTTGTGACAGACGAGTAACAGTAAATGTGAAAGGGAAGGTCTACAAGACGGTATTGAGACCAGCTATGTTATATGGGTTGGAGACAGTGGCATCGACAAAAAGGCACTAGTTAGAGCTGGATGTGGCAGAGTTAAAGATGTTAAGATTTGCACTGTGTATGACAAGGGTGGACAGGATTAGGAATAAGTAGACGGTCAGCCCAGGTTGAAAGGTTTGGAGACAAAGCCAGAGAGGCAAGATTACATTGTTTTGGACATGTGCTGAGGAGGGATGCTGAGTATATTGGGAAAAATATGCTAAGGATGAAGCTACCAGGTAACAGGAAAAGAGGAAGGCCTAAGAGAAGGTTTATGGATGTGGTGAGAGAAGACATGCAGGTGGTTGGTGTGACAGAGCAAGATGCAGAGGACAAGAAGAAATGGAAACAGATGATCCGCTGTGGCGACCCTTAACGGGAACAGCCGAAAGAAGATGATGATGACAGAATTGATGTGATTAAGCTTTTGTTCCTGAGAAACTTTGCTATGACAAGTAGAACTGGCCCAACCACTTGTTTTTCTTTAGTTTAAATTGAGGCCAGCAGCAGAAAGATGATTGTGTATAACTGTGCTTTGCTGTGCTATGCTACCTGTCTTACTTGTGGTAGGAACAAGTAGGGACAGCATTTCTGCAGTAAGACATAGCCAGAAAACATCGATATTTGGAACTTAGATTTGTCTGTATGTCTCCTGCCTATTTTTTTGTATTTTATTTTATTTTTATTTCCTAGGGTGTGTTCTCGTGTGTGTGTGTGTGTGTGCGTGCTCGCGTATGAATGCGTGTCTGTCTGTGTTTCTGTCTTTGTCTATAAATAATAATTTGTGACAAGGGCAGTTACCATAGATAAAGGGATACTGGACAACATTGATTCATAGAGAGAGAGAGAGAGAGAGTTGTGCGAGGGGGGCAGTGCTCATCCAAAGACTCAAGTCTGTAAGTACCTGTTATGCAGCCCAGTCTTGGTGTGGCTGTTGGAAGCCCATTCTCAAGACAGCAGTGTATCTTTCTTTTATAGCCTTGGGTCATGTTTGTGCATTAGTTATTAAAATAGAGTTGTGTGCAAGTTCTTGCCATTACTACACCCTTGGTTGGCAGTGGTAGTATTATAATCCCATCAGTGCTTGACATTCTGCCATCACATTTGGATGCATTCTGCCATCTGGTTGTCAGATTCATAGCAGTGTTGACATCCTCTTGATCACAGAGACTACAGTTGCAACTGCACAATAATTACATTTACAGATCACTACTTCATCAGACAGGGTGTACCCCAGAATTGAGAAAAGTTATATATACTGATACAGCAGCATAAAGTAATATTTCTGTGTTGAAGATTAATGTTTGAATGTATCTGTACACAATGTAAATACATAACTATAATTTTCACTAGACTGGACTGTCACTGACTTTTATAGCCAGTAAAATAAAACAAATGTCTGCCTTGCCTACAGCAAGTCCTCCTAATTCTGCAGTTACAGAGTGATTAAAGTGAGAAGTCAGTACTGCTTCAGAAAAGGACTGAAGAAGGAACACCCTGGCACAGGAGCACAAACTGATTTGTTTAGAAAATCCACATGCAGTTGAAACAATGCTCTACTGCTTTCAGTGGACTGGATTGTGGCATTTTCTGCCTGACCAGGTTTAAATGATGCTACTGTTACTGCCACACAGTGATTTAATTCTTCAGATGAAGTTCATGTATCAGTAGTGATGGACACTATCACAAAAGCACAGCGTGATTGGTGTTGGACAGACTCTAACAAGAGAAATGGGACAGCTTTGATAATAGAGAGTGATACTACTGTCCCTTGAAACCGCAACTTCTCGGGGCTTCAGACACCTGTCTTGGAAACTGCTCTGTATCACAATAATGTCTGGTTGAAGGATTTGGGGATTTCAAGTCTTGGTGAACAAACTTTGTGCAGATAAGTGTAATCATATAACTCTGAGAAGTGATCCATCTTTAATGTCTGAAATAAGTGTGTCTGTTTTACATAGCAGGATAGGAGAAGAGAATGTCTGAAAGTCTTCAGTATGCAAATAGCCAGCTTAGGTATTATGTGGAAAAGGCGTAATACATCAAACATTTAACCAACCATTTTCTTACTAAAAAAATGTTCTACTTTATGACCAAATAACTTTTGTCATTATGGCTGGTCCCCTGTGTTGCTGTTTTTGTGACTAATATAATAAAACAGTAGCAGGTATCACCTGGACATATTTGTCGAGTGATATTACCACTTCTACTGCTTATTTAAAAAAAAAAAAAAAATGGATCTGGGGAAAATGGGTATCTGTGATAGTCATCTGATCTGTGTAGTCATTAAACACCGAAAACGATATGCCCAGCCTGGAAGACAAAGCAGTCTTTGATATGACTGCACTACAGAAGTACATTTCTTAGCTATCCATCACCCTAGGGACCTGCCTTTCACCTCCCAGTTGCTAAGACTGGCTATAACAGCCTGCAACTCTGGGAAAAAAAGGTGGTGAATACAGCTAGTCTATCTTCATGAAGGACGTCTGAAGATGTAATCTAGCAGAAAGAATCTCAAACATTTTATGGTCGTAACCCTTTCACAGCAGTGACTTTCTGCAGGCTCCTTTAATGCTGTAACTTAAGACCACATATGTTTTACAACAGAGGCCAGTCTTTTACTTTATGCAATATGAACCCACTAGGCTCAGAATTCTATAAGTGGCTGTAGGTTATGATCCTATATTATAGTGAAGTCAGGGGTCTCACTCATCTCTTTCTTTTTTCAAAGCAGGCAGAAAGCTTCTATCCCATCCTAGATCTTCAGACCTCAGTGACCTCAACAAACATGTCCTGTGCCTTGTGCTCTAAAGTGTTGCTTTGTAGGTGTTATGTTTTTTTTTTCTGCCACGTGACACCCTGATGGTATTGCCAGGCATAATAAATGCCTTTTAACACATCTTTGTATGAGGTCTGCACACCAGGTTTGTTTTGTTTGATGTGGGTGGACATCACTTTCAGTACAAAGCACAGCTGTTTGGTACATCCACAAAGCACAGCTGTTTGGTATATCCTCTGCTCACAGATTGCTTTCTGTGGTAATAGTTGTGGTGACAGAGACGGACCTCCTTGTGCTCCTGAACTCAGATGTTTGGCTTATGTGACCTAGTCGAGATCAAAGTTTAAGGAGATGCTACAAAGGATAAATTGTATAAGATACAAGGATTTTCTAACCACTACAGAATTGTGTTGGTTGAAGCAGAGTCTGCTATCAAGATACATTTCCAAATTTATGATGACTATGTCAAATGTAAGTGGAAAGTTATCTGTTTGGTAAGAAGTTGGGGTGCCTAGTTTGCCAAAGGAAATTATGCTGCAAGTTTGTACTGCTGAGGGTATGTCCATGACTGATGCATAAAACATTTGTTTGATTTCGCTCTTCTGGACAATTTGAATATCAGAATGTGACTTGGTAACTGCTCTTAATATGCAATCATCAGCAAACTTGGCAAGTCATAGTCCCTTGATACAGGTTTTTAGGTCACAGAAATATGGAACAAAGAGAGAAAGAGGCCCGGGTCAGAGCCCTGTGGGACATCACTGGTGAAATCTTTTTGTCTAGAAAAAATATTCCTAATCTTAAAGGTATGAGTTCTTTCAGGCAGCCAATTACCAGGTCACCAAAGTTAAGTATGGCGGGTGTTGATTTGGCAGGTGCTGATTTGGAAGAGTTTGTCGATAATTCCATCATGGGAGGTGGGTTGGGGAGATAGTATCAAAAGCTTTTGTAATGTCCAGATAAGTAGTGTGGACTGTATGCCCATTATCCATGGCCTAAGTAACCCCTTCAAGGAACTTAACCAGGTTGAGCAGACATGATCTACCTTTCACAAAGCTGAACTGGTGTGTATCAAGGGATATTGGGTCATTTATACCTTTGTCTATTAGTTCAGCTACAATACCATCCATAGCCATGCAAAGTAATACTAATAAGACTAATAGGCCTGTAATTCCAGAGTCCGTAGAGGGGCTACCTTTGTTTAAAGGAGCCCCACCAGTGGAGAGACTCATGTTGAAGAGTTGTGGAGGGTTTTTTCTAGTGGATCTTTGTTTCTCAGCAGACATCCAGGGATATTGTTAGGACCAGAGAAAAAAAACCTTGGTGGCACACAGCAGGTACATTAGCAAAAGTACGTTTAATATAAAAGAACACAGAGAAAATAAGCGCTTTCGCGAACAACTCCCGGTTCATCAGACAAACATTAAACAGGTTTAACAGAACATTTTAAATAGACTCATAGATCACATAACAACTAATAAAAACAAGACGTAAAAGCATGTGGAGTACAAATTAAAGTGCTAGCACACCAACATGCTAATGTTATAAAATGAAATAGTCAACAACTATACAAATATCCTATTTAAAACTCTAATACTACCTTCATAAAGCCATGTATTAAAATTATATATATACACAAATATATTCATAAAATACATAAGTATATAATCTGTGTGTTCAAAAAATGCAGTACATATAAAAAGTATAAAAATATATAGAGAGAGGCTAAGTACAGTAAATATTACTAAAAGGTATGTTTTATATAATACACATTACATACAAATAGTAATGTTTCAGTGATCTTGCTCTTAAAAAAGGTTGTAAGGATACTTTATTATTCAGTCCAGGTGGTACATCTGCCTGGAATTTGAGTATCCATTCCTGCTCAACACCTTCTGTGCGACTATTCAAATTACCTCCTCTTTTATTAACAGGGACTATTTTAAGTACAAAAAACTTAAAACCAAGTGTCTGACCTTCTTCTTTGACGTGCATTGCAAGTGCATTACTTTCCTTAGCATTCCTGACATCCCTTATATGCTCCAGCATTCTGTCTTTCAAAGGACCTATGAACCTATTTAAGTCCTACCAAACAACCTCAGTTCTTTCAAGACATTAACCAGGTCAGCCTTGTGAGCTGGTATAAAGCTCAGGCCTCTATCAAGCAAAGTATTTTGTGTATCAGATAAAACATATGAGTGGATACACAACTGTGTTAAAGGACACTAAGGATTTTGTTGTCGAGTACACCTTGAAGCACTTGCAGATCCATGCTGGCTGGTTACATTAGACATAGAATCACATTTGCAACAATCCCAAATGACTGGGGTATTGAAAGTGTTAGAGACCTTTTACATACAAAGGAGATGCAACCTAATAAAATTAGTTTAGTGTGTGCACTGCTTGAGATTATCCTAGAAAACATTTTTATGTTCAGAGATGAATATTATACACAGAAGGTTGGCGTGACTATGGGTACTGCCTGTGCCAACAGCTACGCCAACCTCTCTCTTATTCAATGGGAGGTTAATCATGTGATTAACAATAATGAATTTGCTACGTCCATTGTCTGGTATAAACGTTTCATAGACGATATCTTCCTTTTGTGGCATGATACAGAGGAGCGCCTTAAGGAATTTATTGTATACATCAACAATGTGACTACATTCCTTAAATTTACTCATAAATATTCTGACAGGAAGATAGAGTTTCTAGATGTCAAGGTTAGTAGAGATGCATTTCATTTAGTATCTACTACTTTGTATAAGAAACCCATCAAGAAGAATACTGTACTTCACAACAGCAGTATGCACCCTAAACATACTAGAGCAAAT
The DNA here is from genome assembly GCF_019279795.1 of Protopterus annectens. Taxonomy (NCBI): domain Eukaryota; kingdom Metazoa; phylum Chordata; order Ceratodontiformes; family Protopteridae; genus Protopterus; species Protopterus annectens. The sequence continues at coordinate 322,428,020 of NC_056741.1, read as the reverse complement.
GTCCTGAAAGGGCACATTTATCGTGTTATGCGTTTGCGTAATGATGATATTGCTTTACAGTCAGCACTATTTGTGCTAAAACAAGAGTTTATGTCAAGAGGGTATAGGGAGCACGATACAGACACACAACTGGAACTAGCATGGAGAGAGAGAAGGGGTAGGTGTAAACCATATTATAACACGCAAGTTGGAGTATGCAGTAGTGATAACATCTATACAGGCCCTAGTAATACTACTGAGATGGATGCACTTAGAGTGCCACTCACATATGCTAGTAATATTAATATAGTGTGCAATATTATTAAGAATAACTGGGACATTCTTTTTAATGTTAAAGAATTAAATGGAGTTATAAGACATGAACCTAGATTCACCTTTAGGAACAACAGGTCCTTGAAATGACAGCTCTGCTACAAGATTGACAATGTACAACAATATAATCAATCCGACAGGTTAGGTACGTACTGTTGTAGGAGGTGTACAGCCTGTCAATATATGCATGTGGGAGGCCACGTTTTACAGCCACATAAGGGGTTCAACTTTGAGTCTAATTTTTATGCTGATTGTCGAACAAAGAACGTGGTTTACTTCAGTTATTGCACAATCTGCTATGCTTTTTACATAGGAAAGACCAATCGTCCTTTGAAAGAATACTGGAGTATATAAGGGATGTCAGAAATGCTAAGGAAAGCAGTGCACTTGCAATGCACGTCAAAGAAGAAGGTCACACACTTGGTTTTAAGTTTTTTTTTACTTAAAATAGTCCCTGTTAATAAAAGAGGAGGTAATCTGAATAGTCGTACAGAAGGTGTTGAGCAGGAATGGATTCTAAAATTCCAGGCGGATGTACCACCTGGACTTAATAATAAAGTATCCTTAAAACCTTTTTTTAAGAGCAGGATCACTGAAACATTAATATTTGTATGTAATGTGTATATATAATACATACCTTTTAGTAATATCTACTGTGCTTAGCCTCTCTATATATATTTTTATACTTTTTATATGTACTGCATTTTTTGAACACACAGATTATATAGTTATGTATTTTATGAATATATTTGTGTGTGTGTGTGTATATATATATATATATATATATATATATATATATATATATATATATAATTTTAATGCATAGCTTTATGAAGGTATTAGAGTTTTAAATAGTTAGGATATTTGTATAGTTGTTGATTATTTAATTTTATAACATTAGTACCTTGGTGTGCTAGCACTTTAATTTGTACTCCACATGCTTTTATGTCTTGTTTTATTGGTTGCTATGTTATCTATGAGTCTATTTAAAATGTTTTGTTAAACCTGTTTAATGTTAGTCTCATGAAGTGGGAGTTGTCCGTGAAAGCGCTTACTTTCTCTGTGTTCTTTTATATTAAACATACTTTTGCTAACGTACCTGCTGTGTGCCACCGTTTTTTTTCCCTCTGGATATTTACAATTTTACATTGTTGGCTGCAGTATCCAGGTGAAGATTTTTTCTTGTATATTTTTAGGACTCATGGAATAATTTTTTTTAATTTTGGAAAGTGCCAAAAGGACTTGGTCCATGGAGGAAACAGACACAGTATTTTGTGGGTTAAGGTATTATTAGCAAGAGAGCTTGGAGGGTTGGGAGTCCTGACTGTTGTGGATATGTGTTGGACAGTAAACTGAAGTATTGTTACCTATGTACCTGGGACATTGACAGTGTATGTTGGAAAGCTATGCTGCTGCAAGGGTGAGATGGAGACTAGGGTGGTAAGAAGTAGTTAGAATTTTTTTTTTAATTTTGTTATTAAGAAGAAGATAAATGGAAGGGGACAACCCTTTAAATTGCATAAGAAGGTTATTTCAGTATATAAGTTATAACAATTTGGATAAATGAATGCATTCTGATAGGACTTATCCAGAATGATAAAAGGTTAGGGTGACTGTAAGTTGGTGGTGGAGATATACAGGCATAGGAATACAATGTTATCAACTTGTGGTAATAGTTCAGATTTTAAACTGGACAGATGCCCAAAGGAACTTCAACTTGCCAGACAGGCTTTGCATAGCCTTTCAAGGATTGAGACATGTAATAAGTGTTATATAATGAGAGGAGAAGAATGAAAGGACTGACCAACGATTATTCCAATGCTAACACATGTGAGAAAAGGTAACTACAAAAAGGATTGTTTAGTAGACCATCAGAATCTTGATGAAACTAAGATAGAATATCTATGACTCAGTCATAGTCCATGTGGGAGTAAATGACCCGAGACGTACCTCCCTAGACTATATAGAGAGAGACATCATGAATCTTGGAATATGTGTCTCAGGCTGGTATGAGCTTAGCATTGAGCAGTATTTTACCTTCTTCAAGGATGATGCCACAATATGAACAAAGATGATTGACTTTAATAATTGGCTTAGTTTCTGGTGTCATTCTAATGGGGTGCAATATTTGTCAGCATGGAAGGAGGTGGTCGACAGGCCACGCTGCTTTGCCAGAGATGGTCTGCACCTCTCCACTTTAGGCTTTCGAATATTAGGTAAAACATTGTCTTCTCCCATAGTGCCTTTTTTAGGCAATGCCAAACTGAAAGTACTTCTGACATAGCAAATCAAAACCAAGAAAATGTAAAGGTATTACTGCTCAATGCTAGGAGTCTAAACAAAAAAACTCCATTCCCTAGAAGCTCTGTTTACCCTAGAGAATGCTGACGTCTTTGCAGTCACTTGGAGAGCACACCTACAGTGCATGGTTATAGTGTCTTCCACACATTTAGGCCAGCTACTCCACAAGCAGGGACTAAAGCTGGAGGTGCCTCTACTTACACCAAAAATAAATACACTTCAAGGCTGGTCAAACAGTAAAGTGCACTTGAGCTGCTCCATGTTCAAAGTTCAAATCATTATAGGTATAATCCAATACCACTTCCTTGCAAGCTGTAGCTCCCCTTCTGTGACACAGGAAACCCATACCATGTATTTAAACTTGTTAGAAACACTAACCATTCAGTACAGTATCATATTCTTGGGTGAATTTAATTACCCCACTATTAATTGGAAATCCTATATGACACCAAATGTACATGCGCAGACATTCCTGGATTTTGTAAACACAAACTCCCTGGACCAGATAGTCAATACACCAACCAGGGATGCAACCATACTGGATCTGGTCCTCACTAATATGGGAGACTGCTGCACACCTCCCTACTGTAATGCCTTCCCTGGTATGGTCAGACCAAAAAATGGTCTCCTTTGAAGTAAAAATAAAACCTGGACCCCCAGCTAAACCTGGAATATTCAGGAACTATTCTAAGGCTAACCACCTGCCATTAAGTGAGAACCTGGCACAATTCCAAGCCCCCATAAACCCTGAGAACACTGCTGCCTATGCAGAACTGTTTGCAAAAACCTTGTACAAGCGGTTCTGTATCACATAGTCGAAGTTTAATAAATTTGAACACAGAATGTTCGAACCATTCTGTTTGAAGTTAAAAAACTTCGACTCTGGATAAAAAAACAAACAAAAAAAACCCCAAAACAAAATAAACTGTTGTATGAAGGGGGGCAAGCCCCCCTGCACCCCCCCGCAACTTAAATATACCAACTCCGAGATCGTACCACATTGAACAAAATGGAAACCTCCCCTTATGGAGATTTCTGTTGAAACGCTCGAAGTTCTGCAATTTTGAACTTATGGTCTCGACCATATGAGGTATCCGATAGGAACCCTGTACAAGCATGTTATTAGGTGCATAAAGGCAGCAGTACCCACTATAAAGAAGTACAGAACTAACTCTAAAAACAAGCCACCATAGTGAAATCGCAAAATCAGTAGGATGTAAAACAAGAGGTTGAAATTCATGGCAAAAATTAGGAGTTGCCGCACCCAGCAGGATAAAAGCACTCTCATCAAACTAAAGAAAAAACTCAGAGGGCAGATAAAGTCTACCAAAGCCAATTTTGAGGTAAGTTTGGCCTCCCATGCCAAGAACAACCACAAAGCATTTGTTAACTATTTCTGCAACATCAAAGGCAATACACAATTGTGTGCAAAGCTTAGTATAAATGGAGGCAACTATACTGAGCCAGAAGATGTAGCAAACCTCCTGACTGATAAATTCATCTCCAACTTTGGATCCCACTTGACCACATGTTTCAGACTTCAGATCCAACTCTCGAGCTCCTTCCTGTACCAGTAATGCCCTACTTCATCCCTGTTGCCTCAGATCTCATTTCCCACTTTTGTGAGCAGATGCAGGTTCCACTCTTGAGTGATTTAGCTGAGTTGTTTAACTGTGAATTAAATACTTTTTACTCTTTTTGTAAACAAATAAATCCTTTGTTTCTGTTATACTCCTTGTAGTTATCACTGGTTGTTGAGAGACCTTTTTCTTAATCTTTCTCTTCCTTTTTATCTGTACTGTTTATACAATACTTCCTTCTGGTTACAATTATTGTTATTTCTTTTTTCTTAGCATAAGGTATTTCTCCTTCTGCCATAGTTGGTAGTTTTTTCTGTTATATATTTGTTGCTTTCAAAAAAAAAAGTCAAAAATCATTACTGTTGTTTTTTTTAACTTCTCTGTTTGTCATCCTCTTTGTGCTATGTCAGACAAACCTACAGGGTTTAAAAAATGCACTTCTTGTTGGTATAAGATCCCAAACTCTGATGCCCACAAGGAATGTGTTTATTTTCTAGGAGCCAAGCATTTAGACACAGCATGCAGGATATGTGCCACTTTCAATCCTAGGGCCCTAGCAGATAGAAGAAACAAACTAATCTTGAAAGGTCTTTTATCTCCTCCTTCCAGTCTGGGGGCTCAAACCCCCTCTAAATCAAGCAAGCCTGCTTCTTTGACATACAGTAAGTGTTTTCCTTTGAAGTCCCTTCGGACTTCATTGGAGCCGCTGAGCAGGATAAGGAGACATTCAGATCTGACCTCCTTAGATCAGAAGATGTCTTATCATTCGGATCCAAATCCTTCAGATCCTAAGGCTTCGATTTCTACAATGATCACTGTTGCTCCACCAGTCCCTCCCTCGGATCCTAAGCTGAGTACTTTATATAGCAGTACCACACCCCTCTCAACAACAAGTGCAGCAAGTACTTTGCTCTGATCTCCTCTCAGGGGCGAGTCACCGAAAGATTCTCTTTGTCACGCTTGGCCCTCAGGTCTCCTTTATGCTTATCCTTCTCTTTCCCTGATTCCAAAATTGTCGCAGAAAGCAAGCAGGCTGAAGAGCTCAGTAATCCTCATTGCCCCCTTCTGGCCTCGGCAAGTATAGTTCCCTTTTTTATGGTCTCATCTTTGCTATCCTCCATGGATACTGGAGCCTACTGAGGATCTCCTCTCTCACCCATTGGGGATTCAACACCCCAATATTCAGGCCGTCAGGCTAACTGCATGGTTTCTCCACTTCCAGTAATAGTTAGACAGTCTAGGCTCTTTTTCCCAGTTAGTGACAATATTTTAGCTTCTCAAAGGGATTCTGCCAAAAAAAGTTTATAAAAGTACTAGTCCCTGTGCTGCACGGAGCTTCTAATGAGCTTGAATATATGCTTTAGATGCACTGCTTAATGCATACCCACAAACGACGGAGCTTCCAATGTGCTTGAATATATGCTTTAAATGCACTGCTTAAAGCATACCCACAAAAGATATAGCAACCCAACTCGTCCCTGTGCTGCACGGAGCTAATATTATGCTTGTACTTTAATTTTCTAGATGCGCTCCGTAAGCATACCTAAAGGAATTCCCACTGATATTATCTGCATGCTACTTTCTCTGCCTAGGTGGGAGTAGTCGCCTAAGTAGTTACTGGCCTTAGCTGTGTTCTTACAAAAGACGGAGCTTCCAATGTGCTTGAACATATGCGTTAGTTGTACTGCTTAACGCTTACCCCCAAAAGATATATTAACCCAACTAGTCCCTGTGCTGCACGGAGCTAATAGCATGCTCGTACCTTAATTTTCTAGATGCGCTCCGTAAGCATACCTAAAGGAATTCCCACTGATATTATCTGCACGCTACTTTCTTTGCCTCGGTGGGAGTAGTAGTCTACGTAGTTACTGTCCTTAGCTGTGTTCTCGGTGCCTTTCCTTCGCAAACACTCCCTGCGATTTAACTTGGTCAGTCGAGAGTTTGTTTTTTGTCATCTATCCTTAACTGGCCTGCTTCTCCACAAGACATCCTTAATTAACTCTGCCTGTAGCATGTTGTCTTCCGAGTATCCTACCTCCATGCATACAAGCCTAGCTGAAGCCATGCGGTCCCAACCCAACAACTCTCAGTAATTGCCTGTGTACAACAGTGTGTTTGCTCCGTCCTATTTAATTAACCTTTAGTCCTACTACTACTCCTAGCACGTGGAGAGAGCAGTGTAACACTCCTCTCAGGACATATACACGTGCCTTAGTAGCTCTCGTGAAACAACCCTGTCTACTAGCGCACTAGCGAGTTTTTGGTTCACTCAAAGTCCTGGACACATAGAATAAGCGCCCATCTTACTTCTCTGACCCCTGACTCCCCTTACAAATTACTCTTGCAATCTCTGCACTCAGCGCGTCTCTACCCTTTTAGCGCCAATCACTCACCTTGCAGTACTTCGAGAACTGAGCATAGAGATATCTTTCTGTTTACATTACATGGAAGTATAGAACCATAGAATTATAGTATAGGCACAGAAGTATTGAGGTATTTTTATCTGCTTGTTGCCTGCATTTTTACCTTATAATCAATGGTTGACCTTTTGAATATTTGACTACAGTATGGTTACATTGTCTTTATTTCAACTGCCTTCTTGAATGTTTTACTACAGTATGGTTATTTTGTCATTATCTGTTACAACTGCCTTCTTAATGTTTGTCTAACTTTATCTTAATCCTCTCCTTCTCCCCTCTTTCCTCAGCTTTAATACTTACTGATCACCTGTAGGCTTGGGATCGAGTACCCTATTTAAGACTCCTGCCTACTACCCTACTTAGGGATTAAAGACATACAGTCCAGAATAGCCTCCTCCTGAAAGAAACAGGAAAGTACGTCCTACAGCTCTTCCAGACTTTAAATAACAATTGTAATCTTTTCTAAACCAGTGTAATTGTTAATCCCAAAGGCAGGATCTGCCAGCAGCCAACCTTAAGCTTCTTCCATCTAACTGACCGCTTACACTCACTAGTATCTTCAGCTACCTGCTCCTTTCCATAAACCTCAAGCCCTGAACCTAGTCCTAGCAGTAATACCTGCTGTGTCCACTAGGTGGCTCTCTTCCTCTAGACTTGTTCACCCCTGCAAACTTTTTTCTGCCCAGCTATTTCTAGGTATCTTATTTCCTGTTAGCCTATTTGTGCTGTTTTTTTATTCCTCCCTTTCTCCTCCCTGATATTTCCAGTTTTACCTATCTCAAACTCAAACGTTCTTGCATCCCCTTGAATTACTTACCTTACTATAGCATTGAACTGATTGTTTTTTCTCCTCAACCTCTCTTCTTTGGCTCTTCCCGCTCCGTTCGCCCTGCGGGCTCACTCCGCTCCCCTCCCTACCCCCAATTCCCACCCACCCCCAGGGGTCCTACATTTATCCTGCCTCTAGACACACCCATTAAACCTACTACCCAATCTGATCCAAGCCTAACAGAATAGCCCAACCCCCCTGAACTTACTTACACCCACCTATCAATCATAAACACACCCTTCCTTTCTTATCAGCAGATCTTAAACACCACAGCCCTACCTGTTAACCTACCTTCCCAGAATACTCTCAGATTTCAATATACCTCTATACTATAACTAACTTCTCAGACACCCTAAATCTATATCACTATGTCTCCATCTATCCTTCACTTACAACTGAAACTATCTATCTCCTTTTTATTCCTTTCCTCTCTTATTACTACTTACTTCCTAACCTCCTATGAACATTCTCTGACTATTCCTCTCTCACTTCCCTCAAAACACACCTTTACACATGCAACATCCTTACCCCCAACCTTCTTTCACACTTCCTCACAATCCATCTACCTTCTTGCAAAATACCATAGGATACTACACTGCAAACTACAAAAATCTAAAACTAAGAAAACATTTGACACTCTTCATATACATAGCCAAGAAAAACATCATACATTTCTCCATCTACCTCAGGATGGAGACATTCACCCCAACCCAGGCCCTCATGACAATATAAACAACACACAACAAAACCAAAACAAACCCTTATCTCTCTCATCTTCTAAACACTCTAACCTACTATCCATTGCCCATCTAAATATACGTAGTGTCTGTAATAAAATTAGTCAACTCCATGCCTTGCTAGAAATGCACAAATTTGATATTTTATGCTTATCTGAAACTTGGCTAAAACCTTCAATTAAAGACACTGAAATTACCCCACCTGATTATAACATTGTTAGACTAGATCGCACCACCAGAAAGGGAGGGGGAGTAGCAATTCTATACAAAACAAACCTAAAGCTTACTCAGTTTGATCTTACCCTTCCACAAAACAACAATGCCGAAGTAATTTGTTCCAAACTACAAATCAACAATTCCAAAACAATAAACATTATTTAGCATATCTCCCCCCTGGCAATAACATATCCACCTTAGAACATATTCTTGACAAGCTTTCTATTAGACTCCCTCAAGAAACACTATTTCTTGGGGACTTTAATATAGATTGGAAATCCTGTAACAATAATAATCCTTCCTCCCTTATAAACCTTTATGGTTTCAAACAACTCATTAATACTCCCACCAGAATCAATAAAAAAAGCAAAAAAGAAACTACCTTAGACTGGATCCTTACCAATTCCCCAACGCAAACTTACCAAACTGGCATCCTTCCTGATGACCTTAGCGATCACTCCCTCACCTATATCATTAGAACTAAAACTAACCAAACCTTACCTACCACTTTTAGAACACTGTACTCTAAAAAAAAAATTTAATCCTGAACAGTTTCAAACAGAACTTTCACAATATAATTGGGCTTCTCTAAAACATCTGACACTCAATAAGGTTGTTGAACACTTCAGTTCAACATTCCTTTCTATCCTAAATCAACATGCCCCTAGTCGCAACATTAGAATAAAAACTCAAACAGCACCCTGGCTTTCATCCACTACTAAGCAGAAAATCTGCCTCAGAAATAAATCTTGGAAGAAATGGCGTTCCTCTAAAAACCCAACACATCATCAAACCTTTAGAGAGCTCAGGAACATTACCAAAAAAGCCATCCTTTTAGATAAAAAGAATTATTACTTTGAACTCCAGCAATCCACCAGAAATGAACCAAAAAAGTTCTGGTCTAGCATTAACAATTTACTTTCCCCAGGTAAGACAGTTACTCCTAACCCTCAGGATTCTGACCCTGATGATCCCACCTTAATAGCTAATAACTTTAATACTTTCTTCACTACCTCCATACAAAGTCTAGCTAAGCACCTATCACCTGACACTTCTCAACTCCTTTTAAATAACTTCAACGACTCTTTACCTCCCCTTCAACTACAACCCATATCCACCTCCTTTATACAATCTCTTTTACAAAAACTTAAACCCACTACCCCTTCAGCTGATAAACTCCCCGCTGAATTTCTGCAAATAGCAGCTAAAGTAATAGCCTACCCTGTCTCTATACTAATTAACAGATCAATAAAAGAATGTACTTTTCCTGCAATCTGGAAAATATCACATATCATACCCTTACACAAAGGAGGTAAGTCTACTGACCTTTCTAACTTCCGTCCCATAGCACTACTATCCCCTTTAGCTAAAGTCATGGAAAAATGCATACACAAACAAATACTTAACCATCTCCTCCATAACAATCTACTAGCTAACACTCAACATGGATTTAGGCCTTCACATAGTACCACCACTGCTTTACTTTCTTTTACCAACACTATAAACTGTAACCGTAACAACAATAAACTAACCTCTTCTCTCTTCCTAGACCTATCAAAAGCCTTTGATATGGTAAACCACACACTTCTCCTACACATACTTAAATCCCTTGCCTTGCATTCCTCTTCCTTAACCTGGTTCTCATCCTACCTTGAAAACCGACAACAAGCAGTACTCTGGAAAAACTCACTATCTGCTCTACGTCCTATCTCCTTAGGAGTACCTCAAGGATCTATACTAGGTCCACTTTTATTTTCTATCTTTATTAATGATCTCCAATCCTCTATTCAAAACACTACCTGTATACAATATGCTGATGATTCTACCATTATTTGTACAGCTTCCTCCCAAACAGAACTCCAGGCTCTCACACAAACAACCTTCTCAACCATTGAACAGTGGTTCTCAAATAGATGTCTTCTTCTGAACCCAAAAAAAACCAAACTACTACTCTTTTCACCTACCCACAAATCTACTCAACTAAACTTCACTATCACTACAAGTGATAATTCCCACATTTCACCAGACCCTACAACTAAACTGCTTGGTGTTACCATTGATAATAATCTTAACTACGATTATCATATCAATAACACAATAAAAGCAGTCAATAAAAAAATGGGTTCACTGTACAGAATAAAGCCCTTCCTCACACCTGAAGCTCGGACCACCTTAGCCCAATCACATCTTATCTCCACCCTTTTGTATGCTTCCTCTATTTACACTAATCTCTCTAAAAGTAACCTCAGGAAGCTGACTACATCTTACCATAATATTGCTCGATTTGCTACAGCATCTCAATCTAGAACTCACCACTGTATAAATTTAAAACATTTACACTGGCTAGAACTTCCTAATAAGCTTATTTATCAACAACTCCAAATAGCACATAAAATCCTATATCAACCATCAAAAACACCTGCTCTTAACAGCCTCCTAACTCCCTATAATAATCTGAAACAACTTCGTTCTTCAGAAAAGTTACAAGTTAACACTACTAAAACTACTAACTCTGCAGGGAATCACCTTTTCTCCAACTCAGTTGGTAAAATTTGGAATAATCTTCCCTCACACATCTCCTCTCAAGCCACTCTTCAAGAAACAACTCCTAATACATCTGAACAAATTCTGGCTATGCTCTTGTACCAATCCTGACTAAATACTTCCATCTTTTCACTATTATAATTCTCTAGTCATAACTACAATATTCTATCTGACTACAAATAACTTAATAGCTCTATAGTTAAAAAAAAAAAAAAAAAAAAAAAACATACTACCAATTATATATTTCTTGGTTTATCAACTATGTATTATATATTGAACTTTATATCACCTAACTTTGCACAAAAAGCAGCTACTGCCTTCCTTTTACTTAGATATTTTACTTGTCTTCTTTTTACACTTGTATTACCTGTACTAAAATCACTGCATTCTTGTTTATTGCCTTTGTAAAATGTGTCATGTTTATTATCTTGTTTGTATCCTTGGAGCTTTTCTCCTCGGGCCTCCACTGAAAATGGACACAAATCCAGCTGGACTAGCCCGGTCAACAAATGTAAAATAAATAAATAAATAAATGGAAAAGGTTCTCTATTTGGACATCAGATAAGGATATTGATCCCTTTTCTGCACCAGTTTCAGCTATTCTTCATTTTTTGACAACTCTTTTCAGAGATGGGGCTAGTTTCTCTACAGTTAAACTTCAGTTGGCAGCAAGTTCAGATTTCCACAGAGAGAATAAGTATTTTTCATTGGTTTCCTCTAGGTTGTGTAAAGCTTTTATGAAAGGTATGTTTTTTTCTGAGACCTCCGTTAAATGATCCCTCACTACCTTGGGATCTTACTGCAGTACTTGAAGGTTTAAAACAAAAACCCTTTGAACCCTCAGACATATCTGATCTAAAATTTCTGTCATGGAAGACTATTTTCTTGGTAGCTATAACTTTGGCAAAAAAAAATATCTAAACTTCAGGCTCTTTCAGCAAAAACCTCTTACATTGTTTTTCATAAAGATAGGGCTTCTCTACAGATGGGTCCCTATTAATAATTACTCAAACTTTTTAAAGGTCGAATGTCATATGATCACCACCATATGATCGAAAAGTTCGAAGGTGGAAAGCAATGGCTCCATACGGCGCAGAATGGGAAAATTTCCCTTTTCTGCACTGAAGTGCAGACTCGGAGTTGTTATATTTAAGTAGCGGGGGGTGTGGGGGGTGCAGGGTGGCTTGCTCCCCTGCTCAGAGCGTTGAGGTAAGTTTTTAAAATTTTTTTATTATATTTTTGATGTTTCAAACTTCGCTCATATATTGTTAAACATTTCAGGTTCGAAGTTTTGAAACTTCGAATATATAATATAGACCCTCTGCAGACTAAGTCTTCTTTTTAACCTAAAGTGGCTTTTGAAAATATCAACCAATCCATTCACTTACCAGTTTTCTTTCCAAAGTTTTCAGGTAAAAGAGAATACATGCTACACCTCAGTGATGTGCACTGACAATTAACTTTTTACCTTCACAGACAAAATAGTTTAGGAAGTCAGACCAGCTTTTGTATCTTTCTCTCCAAATCGCCTAGGCCAACCAATTTTTAAAGTTATCCTAGCTAAATGGATTACAGACTGTATCTCATGAATTTACTCTCAGAAGGGTATGATAGTAAGGAAACCTCCTCAAGCTCATTCATCTAGATCCATGACTACTTCATCTGCCTTTTTTGTCAAGAATGTCTATTGTTGACATTTGTGCGGCTGCCTACATAGTTCAAGAGTCATACCTTTGCTTAACATTACAGATTGTGTATCATACATAGAAACAGAGCCTCCTTTGGTTTGACGGTACTCATAAATGCCCTTCCATGAGGGCCACCCAAGATCAATATAAATGGGGAGTCTGCCCCATAAGTCAGGAAGACTGAAAAGGACAACAGATTTATAAGTTATGTACTCACCATAACTTAGCATCTGTGTTGTCCATTTTCATTATTTCTCAACTCCCTCCCATCCATCCCCATCCATTTTTCTTCAGGAAAGACTTATTGGGCTGTATTTGGAGCCTACATTTCCAGGTTTGAGATTTGTCTTTTCTATCTGGCTATGTCTGTTTCTCTTCTATTATTTGGAAGTAGTGCAGCAAACTCAGTCAAAGGCAATCGGGATGGAGTAGGACATTATGGATAGAGGAAGGAGCTCAAGAGTTAGATCCAAAGTCTGATGTATGTGGCCGAGTCAGATCCGAGGGTCAGAACTGCAACCCATAAGTGAGAGTATATGCCTCTGAAGAGGAAATGGTGGTATAATGGATGCTCATATGAAACTTCATTCTGTGTGTGTGTGTGTGTGTGTGTGTGTGTGTGTGTGTGTGTGTGTGTGTGTGTATATATATATATATATATATATATATATATTTATATATATATATATATATATATATATATATGCACACAGTGGCTATAAAAAGTTTACACACCCCTGTTAAAATGCCAGGTTTTTGTGATATAAAAAAATGAGACCACAATAAAATAATTTCAGAACTTTTACCACTTTTCTGTGACTTATAACCTGTACAATTCAATTGAAAAAGAAACAAATCAGTTAGGGGAAAAATATAAAAAATAAATAACGTACAATAAGCTGGTTGCATAAGTGTGCACACCCTTAAACTAATACTTTGTTGAAGCACCTTTTGATTTAATTACAGCATTCAATCTTCTAGGCTACACACCTGGCATCAGTTAGAGACTCTGATTAACCCCAAATAAAGTTCAGCTGTCCTAGTAGGATTTTCCTGACATTTACTTAGTTCCATTATACAGCAAAAGCCGTGGTTCGCAGAGAGCTTACAAACCATCAAAGGGAATCTCATTGTTTAAAGGTATCATTCAGGAGAAGGGGAAAAAGACATTTCCACAGCATTGGATATACCATGGAACACAGTGAAGACAGTCATCAAAAAGTGGAGAAAATATGGGACATCAGTGACGTTGCAAAGAACTGGACATCCCTCCAAAATTTATGAAAAGACAAGATGAAAACTGGTCATGGAGGCTGTCAAGATACTTACAGAAACACTGAAGGAGCTGCAGGAATTTCTGGCAAGTACTGGTTGTGTACTACATGTGACAACAATCCCATATTCTCCTTATGTCTGGGGTATGGGGTAGGGTTGCAAGACAGAAGCCTTTTCTGACACAGAAAAACATCCAGCCCCAGCTAAAATTTGCACAACAGTACGTCAAGTCTGCCAAAAGCATGTGCAAAAATGTGTTATGGTCTGATGAGACCAGAGTTGAACTTTTTGGCCACAATTCCAAAAGGTACGTTTGGCACAAAAACAACACTTTGCATCACCAAAAGAACACCATCCCCACAGTGAAGCATGGTGGGGGAATATCATGCTTTGGGTTGCATTTCTTCAGCTGGAACTGGGGCTGTAGTCAAGGTGTAGGTGAATTATGAACAGTTCCAAATACCAGTCACTTTTGGCCCAAAACCTTCAGGCATCTGCTAGAAAGCTGAAGATGAAGAGGAATTTCACCTTTCAACAATGACCCCAAGCATACATCCAATTCAACAAAAGAATAGCTTCACCAGAAGAAAATTAAAGTTTTGGAATGGCCCAGACCTAAATTCAATAGAAAATCTGTTGCGTGACCTGAAGAAGGCTGTGTACAAGAGATGCCATTGCAATCTGACAGATTTGGAGCATTTTTGCAAGGAAGAGTGGACAACTATTGCCAAGTGAAGATTTGCCATGCTGATAGTCTCATACCCAAGAAGACTGAATAGTGTAATTATATCAAAAGGTGCTTCAGCAAAGTATTAGTTTAAGGGTGTGCACACTTATGCAACAAACTTATTGTACGTTTTTTTTTTTATTGTTTTTATATTTTGTCCTCTAACAGATTTGTTTGTTTTTCAATTTCACAGAAACAGACAACTGGTGCCGGAGTCACGGCCTTAAACTAAATGCCAAAAAATGTATAGTCATCCCCTTTGGGAAAAACAAAGTACCCACAAATTATCACATAGACAGCAACCCACTGAGTACGGAAAAACTAATCAGAGACCTAGGGACCCAAGTCGACAGTGACCTCTCATTTGACACCCACGTTGCCAAAGTGGTTAGAAAAACATTCTACCTTGCACACCTCATCATGAAGGGATTCACATCCAGATCCAAGGATGTCATTGTACCCCTATATTCCTCCCTCATCAGACCCATGATTGAGTACAATACCCCATTTGGTATGTACCTCACCCGGCATTTGCAACAGCTGGAGAGACCACAAAAGTACCTCACCAAGAGGATCAAGGGTCTCCAACATATGTCTTATTCTGCCAGACTAAAGAAACTTCAACTCTATTCAGTAGCATACCGCCTGCTCAGAGGTGATCTCTGCCTGACGTACAAGGCCATGTCCAATCAGGATCTGATGGACATGCTCCACCTCAAAAAAATCCAAATCCATCAGGACCACGAGAGCTAAAGACTTAAACCTCGGCACAAGTATGAATAGGACATGCTGGAGGGATAGATTCATAACCCAGAGGCTTCCCATGCTTTGGAACAAGATCCCAGTTCGTATTAGGCAGAGCCGCTCACTGACTCTTCAAGAGAAATCTTGATGAGTGGATGGGAGATCGTAAGTTTACCCCAGGGGTCACATCTGTGTCACTGCTAGACAGGGGCACAGTAAACTAATTCTGTTATATAAGGGGACCTTCATTGTGTCACTACTAGACAGAGGCACAGTATTCTAAATTTATTCTGTACATTTTTTGTACCATTTCATGGGGTGGCAAAAGCCACATCACTATGGCTAGGCTTACAAATGCCCCAGGGCAGATAGCCTAGTACTATACTATGAAACTATGAATTGTACAGGTTATAGGTCACATTAAAGGTGGGAAAAGTTTTGAAATTATTTATTGTGGTCTCAATTTTTTATATCACAAAAACATGGCATTTTAACAGGGTTGTGTAAACTTTTTATATCCACTGTATATTTATATATTTGTGTGTGTGTGTGTATCTGTGTGCATATATAGGTATACATACTAGATGCATTTTTAATACTTGTATATATTTGAAATGACTAAACTTATTAAATGTAATTTGAATTAAATGAATTTACCTAGCTCCCTAGTGAAATGTATGAACATCCCTTGCTCCTTTAAACTTGTTTTTTTTCCCAGAGTTCAAGCCCCCTGCACACCCTCTAAACTGAGATTTACCAACTCTGAGATTGCCATACTGATGTGAAAAGTGAATCTTCTGAGAAATGGCAATCTCTGACTTAGTATATGTAAGTCCAGATGTTTGGTTATTCGGTCTCCACATTATGGGACTTGGCATTCCAAGCCCCGATGTTTCAGTTATCTGTTTCACCACACTTACATAACCTTTGGTCAGTATAAAATCAGGCCTACCTCCATACTGGAAGTGTGTAATTGTACACCCTTTGTTGTACATTTCCTGTGAGTCTACTGACTCTAATTTTTTTCTACTCAGCAAAATTGCTCTGTATTCTAAGTACTATAATCATATTATTATTATTATATTTTTAGAAGAGTACACCATAAAGTAATCATTGGTAATGTATTGTATTTCATTGTTCTGTCCATTTCAGAAATGTGTTTTTAACTTTTTTTCTATTTTAATGCATTATCTTTTTACATCTGGGCAAAGCCTGAAATTAGTCTTCTTTGGATACCCATTCAACCCGGGTTAACAAATCTAAATTAATTGAATAAATGTATATAAATGTATGTATGTATGTTTGTATGCATATCAGTTGTTTGGGATTTGATTTAATTTGTTTATTTGGTTAACTGGGTAAGTGAACTAGTTCCATTTGGACTGTTTTCAGCCATGACCCAGATGACAGATATAACATTTCTATAGTCTTACAACCAAGCCATCATGCTGTACTACCAGTGGGGTCCATCATGAAAGTGTATGTTTCTCTAAAATGCAGGTTTGGCTTCTCTGAATTAATGAATAGTATATCCATGAATTAGCTACCAAGTTTGAATCCGAGTCAGGAGGAAATAGTGCAAGCATTTCTTGAGCTTCACTTACATTTCATCTATGCAAAATTTATTTTATTTTTGGGTCTGTGTCTGTGTTCCAAAAATGAGACATTTGATTTAATGAGATCTGTGAGCAGTGTTAATATACTGCATGCAGATTTTCTCTTGTAATAGGTAGGATTCTTTGTCATTTTTTCTGTTAACTGTGGGGAACCTCCACTGGCTAGCCTATGTGACCAACCTGTTTGGAAGGTACCCACTGCCTTCTTTGTTGTATTGTTTGAACACATTTCCTGTAGATATCCTGCTTTGTAGATAACTGTTGTAGTGAAAATAATCATATTCTGTGGATGTTAAGTTGTCAATCTCGCCTTCATTCTTGCTGGATGGGTTCGGAGCCGATCCTCGGCTCCGACTCGGCACTTGCTTTAGCTCGAGAACTCCTTTTACCAGCTCGAGGCAACCCTATATCCCATGATGCAAGGCGGAACTACCTCTGATCTCATTTGCCGCTTAGCGAAAGAGGTCTCCTTTGCCAGCTGAGGTAAGTTGTTTTTTGTCAAAAAAAGCTTAGTTAGGGATTTATTTCCCCCTTTTTTCCCCTTTCATAGTGTGTAGTGTGTCTACAGCCCACCCTATTCCCCTTATAGTTAAAAACCTTTAAATTCTTTTTATAATTGTAAAACAGTTAAGTTAGGCCTAGACCCCATTGGTTAATCCCTACCTGTGTGTCTGTGTGTTTGGGGATTAATTGTGTGTTTGTTGGGGTGTGTGTGACTTTCTTCCTTAGGACTATGTCAAAGGAAGGCAAGGTCTCAGGCTTCAAGAAGTGTGACTCGTGCTGTCAGAAAATGTCTCTGACAGACGGTCACACTTCTTGTGTTTGCTGCCTGGGGCCTTTGCACCTGCAGGACTCCTGTGCTTTGTGTCACTCTTTTAGCCAGAGAGTCCTGCAGGAAAGGAGGAATAAATTGATCCTCCGTGGCTTACTTAAGCCAGAAGGTTCTCCCTCTAAAACAGGGTCTAGTAAACCTTCTAAGCCACCGAAGGTTCAGGCTACAGTATCTAAGCCTCCTCCGGTGGCTCCGGCTCCGTCGGAGCCGAGATCGGCTCCGGCTGGAGCCAATCTTTCTGCTTCCAAGTTAGTGGGTTCGGCACCGATTGGTTCCGACACCCGGTCCACTGTGGCCTTGTCGGCTCCGGCTGGAGCTGGCACCTTATCCAGCATCGGAGCCAAGAAACCTTCGGCTCCATCTGGAATTCAGGGGACTTCGGCTCCGATGACTTCATCTTGAAAGAGATCTCGGTCCCCTTCGTTGGAGAGTATCCACTCAGCTCCGGGGTCTCCTCTTTTGTCGGAGCGGAGCCATCGGAGCCGATCTTCGAGATCTTCCAGGCTGTCTGACCACGACTTAGAGAGGGTGGTAAGCAGGCTGTTGAAGTCGCAGGCACTGGCCCAAATGCTCCATAGCCCGTCTCAGCAGACTTCGGCTATTGCTTCACCCCTTGAACTTCCTCCTCCGACTCCCCACCAGAGTTCGGAGCCGGAGCTTCTCGGGACAGCGACTGTTTCGGCACCGGAGCCGATACATCCTTCGGCTCCGTCGTCTTCGGCTCCGATCTCCTCCTTGAGACCTTCCTTGGAGGGATCCGGTCGTCGAGTTTCCCTTGTCGGCTCCGAGGGGGCTAGTGGCATCGGACCCTTGTCCGACCCCGCTCTCCCTCTCGGGGCTTCAGCTTTGGTAAGCTCGGCACCGACATCAGCCTCGGAGCCTTCCCTCTCAGTGGAGCCGGGAATTCCTGTGTCCTCGGAACGGGGATATTCCGGTCTCCCGGGGAGGGGAGCCTTTGAGGTGATGAGGAGTGTCCTGGCTCCTGAGCCAGGTCAACGGTCCATCCCTCTAGCTCCTCCCTCTTCGGTGCCTGTAGACACCTCTTGCCAGCCTCTTGCTCTCAGGCCCAGGGATCCATCGCCCCAGGTTTCCCCATTGGGAATTTCCTCCTCTTCCGAAGTTTCTCCTGATCCTGCAGGTGAACCCCCTTGGAAGAGGACGTGTAAGAGGAAACACACAGACTCCCTGAGTCTACTACATCTGATACCGACTGATGAGTCGGAGGGTGCCCCACGATCGCCCTCTGAGGATGTCTCCTTTTCAGGCATCCTTGAGCTCCTGAAACAGAGGGGCCATTGGCCCTCCACTGCCCCCTCCGGGGATGAGTCTGTATACCTGGAGGCTTTGGATCCCGACCCTCCACCTCCTGGGTGTCTCCGCCCTTCGACCCACTTATGCAGGTAGTGGCTCGGAAGGCGTGGGCAGCTCCAGATTCTGTGGAACCTGTCCCCAGGAGACCATCCAAGTTTATTACGGCCCCTACGGACAAACAGTTTCTTTCCAAGGGCGTCTCTGTGGATGCTATGGTGGTGGCGGCGGCCACTAAGAAGGAACTGGCGGATCCTTCAGTACCTGTCCATCCTCCTAACAAGGATTCTAGGACCATGGACAGGTATGGAAAGCGGATGTTTTCTTCAGTGACCTTTGCTATCGTTCGCTGAACTACCTTTGTCACTTCACCAGGCTTCAAAGAGATATTCTCAAGGAACTAGGTGAAGTGGTCCAGGATCCTTCTGCTGCTGGGGCTCAAGAAAAGATTGCCTCACAGCTAGCAATCCTGAATTCCTTATCTAACTCCTCCATGCGGCTCATATCCTATGCGGCCGATGGAGCGAGCAGGGCTGCAGGCACAGGAGTGGCTCTTAGACGCCAAGCCTGGATGCGGCTTTGTAATTTTGCGGACCCCTTTAAGGCGTCCTTCACCAATACCCCCTTTGATGGTTCGGCTTTGTTCGGACCTCAGGTGAAGGATACCTTGACCAGGCGTGAGCAGGACGGTAAAACTCTTTCTGCCGTTGGAGTCCATTTTTCCACCCCCAAGGGAGGGAAGATGTGGTTCCGCAAAGCCCAAGGAGCTACACCGGACACACGTGGTCAGTTTACCCCCAGAGGCAGAGGGGGTAACAATAACAGACGCCACCCTAGAGGCAGGGGGGGTCCTCAGAACCAGGGCAACAGGGAGTCTCTTCCTGAGAAGCCCTTTCAGCACCCCTGAGGTGTTGCCCGACTGTCCACCCTTGGAGGCAGTCGGGGGAAGGATTTCGCTGTACCCAGTAGCCTGGCATTCCCTCTCACAAGATGTGTGGGTACAGTCGATCATATCCGAGGGTTACAAAATCCCCTTCGAAGGGTATCCCGTACCTCAACAATCCCTTCCAGACATCTCACCCGGTCAAAGGGATTTGGCAGAACAGGAGGTTTCAAAGCTCCTAGGAAAAAGAGCCGTCCAGACTGTTCCGGCAGACCAAGTAGGATCCGGCGTCTACTCAAGATTCTTTTGGTCCCCAAAAGGACGGGAGATTGAGACCAATATTAGACCTGAGCAGTCTAAACAGATTTGTCAAGAAGGCAAGATTCCGGATGGTCACGCTTCAGTCCATTCTGCCCTTTCTGGGCAAGGACAACTGGATGTGCTCTATAGACCTTCATGACGCGTACTATCACATAAAGATTCACAGGCGCTCCAGAAGGTTTCTCCGCTTTCGGCTAGGGACCAGTCATTACCAATTCAGAGCCCTGCCCTTTGGCCTCACTTCAGCCCCCAGAGTGTTTACCAAATGCATGGCAGTGGTCACAGCTCATCTGAGACGTCAAGGATTCCAGGTGTTTCCTTATTTGGACGACTGGCTCCTCTCCGCCACCACCAGGTGTCAACTTCTTCAGACCAGAGACTACACTCTGCAGCTTTGCAAGAGTTTGGGGATTTCGGTAAATTTTGAAACATCTTCTCTGCGGCCTTGCCAATCTATCACCTTTATAGGTGCAGAATTAAACACCGTCAAAATGTTAGCCAGACTAACAGATCAAAGAATTCAGGACATCCAAAAATTCGTTCGAATTCTATTGCAAAGCAGCAAGGTCAAAGCCAGATTGATACTAAAGGTTCTAGGTCTTATGGCTGTGGCCATTGTTCTTCTACCACTGGCTCGCTTCCACATGCGTCTTCTGCAGTGGATGTTATTCACTCAGTGGTCGTACCACAGTCTTCCGATGAGGCACGAAATCTTAGTCACACAATCGTGCAGAACTCACCTGAACTGGTGGATATCTTCCCCTCTTCTTCATCAGGGCCGACCCTTTGTTCTCCCTCCTCCAGTTGCCACAGTTACTACGGATGCCTCTCTGATCGGGTGGGGGGGGCATTATCAGGGCAGGATGGTCCACGGGATGTGGCAACCCATAGAATACCATCTGCACATCAATGTCCTGGAGATGAGAGCAGTGCTTTTAACGTTGCAAGCCCTCAACAACTTTCTTCCCACGGGGACTATTGCAGTACAAACGGACAACATGTCCGTGGTCTGGTACATCAACAAGCAGGGCGGGACCAGGTCCTATCCGTTGTGTCGAGAAGCTCTCAGACTTTGGCAATGGGCAAACTCCTCTCATCGGTTTCTGATAGCAACGCACATCCCCGGCAGGTCCAACCTCTTGGCGGACAGGCTGAGCAGATCCATTCTGATGCCTCACGAGTGGTCTCTCAATCAATCTGTAGTGGATCAGATTTTTCTGAAGTGGGGCACACCTTGTTGCGATCTTTTTGCTACACCTCAAAACAACAAGTGCCCCGATTTTTTCACCCTCTTTCCCCTACCAGGCCAACCCCTGAGAGACTCTCTAACCCAGGATTGGCCCCGGGGACTTCTGTATGCTTTTCCTCCTTTTCCCTAGATTCCACAAGTCATTCAGAAAGCCACCGTTTTGAGGGCCAAGTTGATTCTCATTGCCCCTTACTGGCCTCGACAAATTTGGTTTCCGTCTCTGCATCGTCACCTCCTGGTGCAGCCCTGGCATCTGGACCCAGTTCCGGATCTCTTGATCCACCAGTCGGGTCAGCAGCACCGGGCCATTCATTCTCTCAACCTCACTGCTTGGTTGCTCCACTTCCTTCCCTAGCCAGGCTTCCGATGATCTCTGATTCAGTCAGAGACATCTTAGTATCTTCTTTAAAGTCGTCCACCAGAACTGTTTATGCTAGCAAGTGGCGACGTTTTTCTATTTGGGCAAATTCCAGGAATATTGATCCCTTTACTGCTCCTGTGCATTCTGTTTTAGATTTCCTGGCTGAAGTTTTTCATTCAGGATCTTCTTCATCTACAGTTAAAGTTCAACTGGCTGCTATTTCCAAGTATCATGTTGGCTTGCATGATAATAACATTATGTCTCATAGATTATGCAAGGCCTTTCTGAGAGGAGTTTTTCTCCTAAAGCCGATAAAGCATCCTCCTCCGCAATGGGATCTAAATTTAATGTTGGCATCCTTGATGCTACCTCCCTTCGAACCGTCTGCTTCATGTTCTTTGAAGTTATTGACCTGGAAAACTATATTCTTACTGGCTGTCACTTCAGCAAGAAGTGTTTCCGATTCAAGCTCTCTGCATTCGTTCCCCTTACTTGGTTTTCATAAGGACAGGGTATCCTTAAGAACGAACCCGTCCTTTCTCCCCAAGGTTGTGTCTCAAACCAACATTAACCAATCCATAGATCTACCAGTCTTTTTCCCAAACTATTCTGACAGAGCTGAACAAAAGCTTCATTTTTGGATGTCCATCGTCAGCTCAGGTACTATTTGCATAGAACGAAACAATTCAGGAAATCGGACCAATTATTTGTCTCCTATGCAGAAAACAGGATAGGTCTTCCAGTTTCTAAAGTGACCTTATCCAGATGGTTGTCTTCCACCATTTCCTATGTGTACTCTCTCAGAGGCAAGCAACTACCTTCTAAACCGAAAGCACACTCAACCAGGAGTCTATCCACTTCTGCAGCCTTTCAGGATAGACTACCCATTGATACCATTTGTGCAGCAGCTACTTGGGCCACTCCTCATACCTTTGTCTCTCATTACAAGTTAGACTTGGCCTCCAGAGACAGGGCCAGTTTTGGTTCCACAGTTCTCAAGAGTCTGTTCCATTGAGCCACCCGGGATACAGGTGCTAGGGACGCGGTCCCATCCAGCAAGAATGAAGGCGAGATTGACAACTTAACATTTAGAAGTTATGTACCTACCATAACGTTCCATGTTAGTTGTCTTCTCTCGCCTTCTTTCTTGCGTCCCTCCCTCCTTCCCCCTGGCCTGGACAGATCTTGAAGAGTTCCTATCAGGTTGTTTCCTCCTGAGCCTTCATTTGAGGACTCTTATTATGAACTTGGGTTTCCTAGTTATGTTAGGTTAGTCCTTAGCAGGGTAGGTTAGCTACCAAACGAGATCTGAGGTAGTTCCGCCTTGCATCATGGGATATAGGGTTGCCTCGAGCTGGTAAAAGGAGTTCTCGAGCTAAAGCAAGTGCCGAGTCGGAGCCGAAGATCGGCTCCGAACCCATCCAGCAAGAAAGAAGGCGAGAGAAGACAACTAACATGGAACGTTAGGGAAGGTACATAACTTCTAATTTTACCACTCATATTGGTACTTTGGCAGAACCCTACATTTTAGCATGTATTTATGTCACTCCAATATCCTTCAATCTGTTGTACATTTTTTTGCAAGAATGTTAGTTAATTCAGCAGGTCATTTTGCAAGAACTTTAAAGAAGCAGATGTTGGCAGATGTGCCCGTTGTGCTATTTGAGGTTATAAAGGGTTGGAGTCAGCTAAATTTACTAAATAACAGACTCAGCAGTGAGAGTATATGCCCCAATATCAGAAGTGTGGAAGATCCATATATCTGATAACTGCACACTGTGAAAAGTATGGAAATGACTATATTGGGATTTCTTATGCCCCTCACCAGTCCTTTGTCTGCATGATCTTGCAGCTTGAAAGACCTTCTATACAAATACTGCACCACACTACCTCTCCTGTAATACCAGTGTTGCTCACATAAATATATACACATATTCCACAGCAGAAGAAAACTGTTTGCATCTCTGTTTTTCCCATATTTTGCATCCGTCACCATGCTGCTGCTGCTGCTTCTGCTTCTTGTTTGCCTCCTGTTTCACTTTTCCATGTGTGGCAAGCCTTCTTACCTGTAGTCCCACTGTTTACCATTCTTTTACATAGGTCATTTCAAGGATTTGCCACATCCTGGTTATGAAAAAAATAAAGCTCAAGTCCATACTGAAGCTGGCTTCTTCATTTTGTTGTGAATTTTCCCTCTTGATCCCTCATCCTTCATCTTCAGCTTGTTTATTTTTTTTTGTAATATTTCCCTTCGAAGACCTTATTTTTCTTAGGTATTTTTGCTGCCATGTGTGCCAACAGCAGCTTCTCTAGCAATAGTAACTTAGCCAATTTGTTCCTATGAATTATGCCAACAGTTGCACTGAACTTCACCACATGAAGTCCCCACTTTCCAGTAGAAAGTACCCTTTTATGAATGTTCATCTTTCAGAGGTCAACACAGGAGATGAGCACTGACCAGTGGAGGAGCTGCAATCCAGGCAGCCATAAGAGACCTAATTTTTTATATAGCCACACTCCCTGCCTCGTATGTGGCCCTGCTGTATGGACCACTGATGTAAGGCTCACAGTCCTGTCCTTTGGTCAGCACATGCTTCTAGGAAAGTAAGGTAAATGCTGGCTGCAGGAGTGATTTAAGAGTCTCATAGAACAGGGAGTTACCCCATTGTGCTAGTGACCAGGCCAGCGCGATCCATATACTTTTTACTAACTGAGGGTTGCTGAATTCTTATCTCCTAGTTCTATATGTACCCCATTGAAAAATAAATTGAGAGGTTATATGCTACTAGGTGTTCCATAATCTTGGACCTAACAAAGAAATATTGGGATGTACTTGTCACAGATCAGATAAAGTAAATTACAGAATTTCTTATTCCAGATTAGCTTTTTCAAAGCACTGTCTTCCCATTTGGTTTTCATGGAGCCCATTGAGCAATACTTTGATTGAAGAGCTGAAGATTGAGGTAGTATTTGACTTCTTTAGGAAGGCCAAGGTAATGGACAGTCTAGCAAAATGTGCCAGTGGCCTGGAGGATGGCTTGCATTTTAAGTACTTTATGGGTGGGGACCTAGTTAAGTTACAGATGGATTGTATTTTAGATGAATGGTGTCCAGCTCTATGGATGACACCATTGTTGTATGTTGGAGGTTTTGTAATCCTATATTTCTTTTGTTTCCTTGTTTGCCACCACGTCTTCTCACTACCAAACTGCAATACAGTGTTTGGTGTACACTTGACTGACATCCAGGAAGCAACCACCCTCATGTCCTTCATGCAGTTTTTCTTCCTACAACTGTATTGTGCTACTAGCTCAATAACTTCCACCTTGTTGCTCTGAAGATGTAGAGAACAAACAAATCTTCTGGAGGCAAACTCACATTGTAGCAAGGTTTATTCACAAGCCAGATATAGTAGCATCTTGAGAACCTCAAAAGTGAATCTAATCATAACACACTAATGGCCATACCTTTCAAGTGTACCTCATAACAAGGAACGTACCTCATTTGGGGTCTTAAAAAGTTCATGTTCCTCGAAATTCCTCAAAGTTCCACATTGAAAGAGTGTCAAACATTCAGTGTTAGGAATTTTTTTTAAGTGAAATCCATGGTAAATTGAAATTAATCATATTTAATTCATTAAAGGATCTTCTTTAGAAGTAAAACCAGCATATTTTAACCATCCTATGACCTTCCTAGTTGAAGTTGTTAGCAAGCCATTAGTATGTGTTCCACATTTTGCCCATTTGTTCCACATTATGAAGGCGAGTGTTCTTCATTTTTGCGATGGAAGGTTGAGAGCTATGCTAATAGCTACCTTTATACACAAAAAGTACAGCAATCTGTAGTTCAAAGTCCTTCAGCTTTGGTGGTTCCTTTGGAGTATTTCCTAATACAATTCACATTTCTCATGACTGTTACATTATCCAACAAACGTTTTTATCTGAGTGACCATTCAGAGTGTCCCACCCTTCTGGAAACAGCCTGCTTGTCTGTGACTGCATACTTTCACACTTTCACATCCAGTAAATGTTCCTGTTCAACAGAGCAAGGCCATGGTATCATATGGCTAACAGTATTTTGTTCATATTTGCATATAATGTTTCTGTTTTAATAATATCTCTAATCATTTGCCTCTGACAGTGCCTTTGTCCACCTTGCAGCCTGACAATCAAAACATGGTTGTGCTTCTGCTATCTCAGCTTGCATAAAGTAAGTCATAGCATGATGTCTAACATAATTGCACACAACAAAGTTATATATTTTCCTATCTTACCTCACATAGAAGTAGTGTATGAAATAATTCTGCTTGAAGAAACCCCTCCTGACATTTCTGCCTAAGAGGTCCCATTAACAGTTCATCCGATTCATGCCAGTTATTAATATAAATTTTCATTCACTCAGGAAAGAGGATATAGGCGAGCACATTCAGAACTGTATGAAATAGCCAAAAGAGTCCTGCCATTATTATCGTGAACAGGCTGGACAACATTTTCTTCTTCTGATCATTCTCATCCTCAGATCAATACTGAGAAGTAACTCAGTGTGACAGACAGGAGGTGTAGGGGAAAATGAACCCTAACTTAGATGTATACCTGCCCCCCACCCCTTATCTCTAGGGAACAGATCATCACTACACTCTCAAAGGCAAAAAATACAGTCTGCATGGGATCCGGTAACATCCCTGGCTGCATCCTACATGAACTCAGGCATGAACTTGCAGCACCATTGGGCATCCTATTCAACTAAAGCCTGAGTACCGGCTTTGTCTCAGCCAAGTGGAGGACAGCCACTGTCATCCTTTTACACAAAGGTGGAGCGTCCACCGATCCGTGAAATTATATAGCCATCAGCCTAACTAGCCTAATCTGCAAGGCCATGGAATGGATTATCATGGACCTCATTAACAGGGACATCGGCAACCGCCAAACACTCGACCACACAGTTTGGCTTTGTCAAGTGGAGGTCATGTCTGTTAAATCTGGCCGACTTCTTTGAGACAGTCGCCAAAGCCTTGGATGAGGGGAAGATGGTGCACGCTGCCTACCTTGAGCTGGCCAAAGTCTTTGACTGTATTTCCCACTCGGACATAGTAGATAAACTTTCTCAACTAGGCATCAATCCATATGTTACCAGATGGGTAGCAAACTGGCTCACTGATAGAACACACCTAATCAAAATAAGGGAAGTCACCTTATGCAGTCGACCAGTAATGAGTGGCGTACCCCAGGGATCAGTCTTGGGGCCTCTGTTATTCAGGATATACTTCTCTGAGATGCAGGCCAAAACCAGTGGACTATGGCTGACCAGATTTGCAGATGACTGTAAGCTGGGCACAGTCATCAATTCCCCTAGTGATGTGGATGTCCTCCAAGAGGGTCTCAACCAAACAAATGACTGGTACCAGAAATATGGCCTCAAGCTGAATGCCAAAAAATGCATCATCATCATCCACTTTGGGGAGAATGACATCCCCGCATATTATCACATTAATAATGTCCTAAGTGCACAATTAGTAGTGAGGGAAAGCTTTCTACATGGCCTGCCTCATAAGTAAGGGTATCTCATCCATTGACAAAGAGATCATAACATCCCTGTATTCCTTCCTTCTAAGGCCAATTATTGAGTACAACGCCCCCCCCTCGGCATGTACCTTGCAAAGCACATGCAGCAGTTGGAAAAACCACAGAGGTTCCTCACCAGGAGAATCCAGGGGCTCAAACATCTGCCCTACACAGATAGGTTAAAAGCCCTATCCCTCTACTCACTTTTGTACATATTCCTGCGAGGTGACCTTTGTTTGGCATATAAAGCAATCTCATACCCTGCCTTGATGGGACTGCTGCATATCCACAAGTCAAGCTCCACTCGAGCAACCCATACGCGCGACATCAGCCTGGTCTGTGATATCAACAGGACTTGTTGGTGGGACAGATTTGTGTCTCAGATACTCCCCCATCTGTGTAATAGACTCCCTCTCCACATCAAGCAGAGTACCTCATTATCCCTTTTTAAGTGCAACCTGGATAACTGGATGGGAAACAGAAAATGCATCCCTGGGATTCCACCTGTGTCCCTGCTGGACAGGGGCTTTGGGTGCTGACTTGTCTAAACATGGGCTAAGCTCTTGGCTAGGCTTATAAGGACCTCAGGGCCAATAGCCTAGTAACCTCCTATAAACCTATAAACCTATATACTTGCTAACTTTTTTGGTACCTCTCACTCCGTGTGTCTATACATGATCTGTATTTGTCAATGTTACAGTTGTATACATAAAACAGAGGGATTTCAAAATTATAAATGCTACTGCTAAGATCTTTTCAAAAATTTCCATCCTCAATGTGAAAGCGGTTTACAATTGGTGTAGTTGACCAATCAGCCTCTTGTACGTGAAAATATCTGCGATTTACTGAATATATTCGGATAGTTTCTAATGTCATTTATTCATTTTTGTTTCTAATGTAATTTATTCATTTTTAATTCCTCAGACTCAACTCTTTGCCTTGCAGCCGGAATAACATTCTTCCCTTTATCCTTAATTAGACCTGTTCTATTCCTAGTCTCCTCTCAACAAGATTTGAAAATGACTAATGGCATATCACTTAACCCATGCAGAAGAAATTTGAAGCCAAAAACCGTTTCTCAAAATGTAATCCTGTTCATCTTTTTGCAGTTTCAGGAAAAAAATATATTTTGTGTGAAAGTCCACATATGTGCAGATGTGTAAAATAGTCCAGGTACAATCATAATACAGTGGTTACCATCATTTTGAAATCATTGCCATTTTCTGATGTCTGCCAGCTTCTACACGAATGAAGACTTTTCTATACATTCATTCATGCATTCAATAATGTTGAAATTCCTTCTAAACTGTCATAAGCATAAAGTGTTTTTTTAGTTACTTGACTCGTCATCCTTGAAATAAGATACCTATATTTTAATTCACCATACACATCCAGACATTTAATTATTTGTCAGAATAGGAATTTCACGTTACCCCGAAATCAAACCCTGCATCTTCAGATTAATATAATCCTATTTTTTATATGGCCTTTACTGTAGACACACAAAACTTTGTAGTAGTTATATAAACACCTCCACTGGTTTACCTGTTTAGATTATAACTAACAAAAAATAAAAAAACAACAGAATTTTCTTTTGGTTACCATTCTGTTTTTCTCAGTCACTGCTAATTTGTCTAAAATAAAATTCATCTTTCGATAAAACCTGGAATTGTCTTTTGTCTGCATTATATATCAGACAAACCCTCAGTCTGTCCTTTGTTTCACTCCAAGATCAATGAAGCATTTCCTGAACTCTGCATGTAGCAACATTCACATGGTTCTGGAGATGTGATTGTTTCTCTGTCTCTACCCTTCTACCTTGTGAAAGCATATCTAAAAAGTAGTTGAGCCTGTAATTTTACATACATGAGCAAACTAGTCCGTCTTATCATCCTAATTAATTAAATCTACTGCTGTTCCTACTTTACTTTGAGTATATATTCTTATGACAGCAAGAAAAATGTGGAGTCTTTCAAAACTACTACTGTAAAAAAAAGAAATCCTTTGAATCTGGTAATTTACACCTGTAAATTATCTTCCCTCTTTGCAAATGTACTGTTTTAAAGTCTAATCTGCCACTATGTTACCCAGAACATATTTATTTATAGTATTAATACCTGCTGTACTTAAGTTTACCAGTTATTAGAATAACCCGTTATGCATCTTTGCACTATTCTGTTTATAATGCCCCACTGAAACCTCATTGCACAGATGTGTAACCCATAAGTTAAACATTTCCTTCTACAGATAGTACACATTCTCAGAGTAATATATTGCAAAAAGTCAGAATACTCTGTTTTGTCTGCAGCGGATATACAGTAAATAAGTAAACTCCAAAATATGTAAAATTTTTAATATGTAGGGATCCTTTGAAAAATACAAAAACATTTTCCTTGTATTTTCCAGAACAGACAAACCATTTTGATTTATTGCTTAATATCCAGAAGTACTTATTCTTCACAGAACTGCAAACTCATGTTGTAAATCACATTATGTATTAATGTCTCTCTCGGATGTCTGCGAGCCTAAGACAACATATCCTAAAAATATTCTTGGTCTTTCCTGGAGTCTCCTTTCACTGCCATAGGAAGCGCCAAGGGGGCATCCCTATTAGCTGCCCACACCACAAAAACTGGCTTCTGTCTGTCCTGAGGTGGAGTGGATGTACTCCAAGTTCCTACAGGGTTACCACCTTCCTGTGTCCTTGAGAGCTTCAACCGTATGAAAGATCTTATCCTTTCAGTCAGTACTCAAAACTCACAACCAGTGGTGAAGATGGGGATTTAGACTCCCTGGTAAAATGAGGACTTTGTCCTGGGGCTCTGCATCCACTACACCTCCTCAGTTCAGTATAGTGTCTGCAATACTGCTGCAGCTGTACCCATCCACTGGTCGGTCTCCTGAACCCCTTTCCCTTCACTTATGAAAAAGGCACAGAGATAGTCAAACTCCTCCATATGAGGATGCAGCTCCTACCTCACCTACAGAGAGCAATCCACTTTTTCCTGGTAGAGAACCATGCAAATTGATTTAGAAATGCTGAGTTTCAGTAAGCTGCTACAGTCATCAGCAAATGGCTTCTTTATATGCCTGAGATCATGGTCACTTGATTTTAAGAGGACAACTCATCTGCTAACAACAGAGAACTAGCCATCACATCCCAGACTGGATGGTCTCCTAATCTCAACAGTGTCTTGATATTTTAGCTATGAAACTCACAAATAAAAGGGGAGACAAGGCACATGCTGCAGCCATCTTGAATGTATTCATCGAACACTGGGAACATGGACACAGCACTCACTTTGGAAATACAAGGATCATATGGTATTCAGCAGTGGCCCTGAAACCTCATACTCTTAAAGCATCTTTCACAGGACTTTCCAGTGTTCTTTGTCATATGCCTTCTCCTATACCACAAAATACATGCAAGCAGGATTGGTAAATTCTTCACTCCTTTGATAGCCATACAAGGTCAAAGATTTGACCCACTGTTACATGGCCAAGACAGAAAGTGAATCAGAATGTCATCTACTAGATGAACTTGTACAGTTCCCTGTCATAGGCTTTCCCAGAGAGGCTGAAATGTTTGATGACTCTTTAACTGGAGCACACCCTCCTGTCTGCTTTATTTGAAAACAGGATCCATAACCCAAGTTTTCCTTTTCATAGGTGCTGTTCTTGCCTTCCATACACTATTGAAAAGGCATATTAAAGAAAGAAAATCTCCATCCAGGAGCATACATGTGCAGGCTAAGGATGGTATATGGTGCACTAGTTTTTGCTAACCTATAAGGCACGTTAGCCATGGCATCCCACCATCATTCAGCATTTCCAAATGGAATTGATCCATTTCCACAGCCTTTTAATCGTCACTCCTGCCTCATGCAGAAATAGATCAAGTCCATTCAGATGCTGCTGGCAGTATCTCCTCTGAGGAAAAAATGTCCATAATCAGGAGATCCTCAAAACATTCTTTTCACCTCCCAGTGGTGTCCCCAGTTGAGGTTGGTGTTTCTCTACCATTGTTGAAAACAGTGTGGATAAAGTCCCACCCAGCTCTCCAGAGTCACCAGATAGTTTGATAGAACCATTTTGAGGCCATCTGTAAGCCATTTTTCATGTCCTCACCAAACAACTGTATCATAGTTGCTGCCTTCCTGCTGTCAGTACCTGTTGGCCATATCTGGCGAACACTCCCACTAACATTGGATGGAGGGCTTACATTTTTAACTTGATGCCTTCCCTCACTGAAAATGTCTGCCATTAAGTACTAGGGCAATTGCCATGGCAAGCCTGGAGCACCTTTCCACAGCTCATCGATCCCACTTCATGTTCTGAGGTCCTGAATAGAGCCCATTCAGACTTCATGTCCCTAACCCCCTTTGAGGTATGGTCAGAACTGTTTCATAGGTGGGACTTTAACTCATCTAACATAGGAGTGTCTTATGTTCATAGGTGTGTACTAGGCAAACAATCTCTAGAGCCTTTTTTGAGTCTAGCCATGCATTCTAAATCTGACAAGTGCTGGTACCATTGCTAAATGTAAGCAGGGCTTGGGAGATGAATCATTTGCAAGCAGGAGCCTGGGAGGTGAACCATTTACAGGCTGCCTGTGTCCGTTAGAGGCATACGTGCCAAACCAGTAATGAATTTTCCTGTTCCTCATTTAGTTGTCCAAATTAGATTTGAATTGCGATGGGAGATGAACTCTGCTTCACATGGACGGAGAGCCTGTTCCAGAGAAGGGGTAGTCTCAGGGATACATACCCGTCTCTCTAGCAGGTCCTATTAATATTACAGGGAAGGTTTACGTCTTTAGAATGGGTAATTCTGGTGCTGTTTGTTTTGTGGATATGCAGGAGGTCCATCAGAGTGGCGTCTGACAGTGCCTTGTATTCTAGGCTTAGAGCTCTCCTCAGTAGCCTATAGGAAATGTAATACAGGGATAGGGCTTTGAGGGAACTTGCAGAGGACATGTTACTTATGCTGTGTATTCTTTTACTGAGGAATCTCTTTGAATGTTCCAATTGTTGGATGTGCCTGGTTAGGTACATACCAAAGGGGGCATTGCGCTAAATTATAGGTCTGATGAATGTTGAATGTAGTGGAACAATGACCTCCTTGGACCTAGATGCCATGCCTTTGTTTATAAGTTGCACAATATAGAATGATTTCCTCAATGCTGTAGTCACATGATGGTCAAAGTGTCCACAAGTCCCTGATTACTGTGTCGAATCTTAAGGGTGTGTTCTCAATATGATAGTTACCAGGGGCAGATGACTCCTCAAGAGATACTGTTATGCATTTCTTTAGTTTTACTTTTAGCCTGTGGCTATGATACAAGTTATTTGTGTGTGTTAGTCCTTCCTGCAGAACATTACTTTTGGTGGAGGATTGTATGACTGCTCCTGATTGACAATTGTCAGCACGTTTGGTCAGCCAGAGGACTTTGACATTGGCTTTGACTTCAGTGAAGCAAATGCCAAAAAGAAGAATATCATTTCAAACAGTAAAAGGCTGGAAAAAATGGAAGAAGCTTTAAACAGATATTCAGATAAGGTGATAAAACTGCAAAACTCAGAGGTCAAAATGAAGAAAAGGCTGGCTGAATGTAAGACTGCACAAAAATAGATGTTTCAAAAAATAATAGAATTAGAGAGCACATAGGGAAAACCTGAGATTTTCTGCTGTACTGGAGAAGCATGAAGGAACACACTGTATTAATTTTATGAAAACACAAATAAGCAACTGGACTGGTAATCCACAACAGGAATTGTTAATTGAAAGGGCACATCGTGTGTATGTTCTAAACCTGGCTAAGAGAAAACAACATAAAAAAGATACAATATTATCATCAGAAGGAGATGATTCTAACAAAACTGTGGTAGGAGGACAAAATACTAAAAGTGGGAGACAGAGTATTTGTGGAGAATGACTACTCATTGTACACCAGGCAGAAGAGGAATACATTTATCCCATTATTCAGGGAATGTCAAGAAGGAGGTATGAGATTCAAACTGCTGTAGCCAGATATCTTAAAATATTTTTTCCTGGAGGAACAAAATCATGTTTTTTATGAAGTACATGCTAAGGAAGAAATGCAAAAAGTATGTCCGACAAAAAGTGAGTTGTGAAACAGCAGGAGGTTCTGCTTTTTATTCTTCTGGTAATGAAGACCACAGAGAGACTGTGCCAGTGAAACCTTGATTTGTAGTGTCCTGTCTGTTACATCTGAAGTTGCAGCCTTTTGCTCTAGTTGGTTTTTAACATTCCATTTTCAGGGGTATCCAGCCATTGCTAGAGGAATAGCACTGGAGCACCTGACACTTGTCCAGGAGATGTTCATTACATTTTTCACTGTGGTAGTAATACTGACTTTGGGGACTTGTCACAGAAAGCCTGTCACCTCTCTCTGTCCAGTACTTTTCACCATTCTCCTCTCTTGGCCTGGTGGGTGCTTTCCTGACCAGATGTATACATTCCTGTGGTGTAAGGGTGGTACCAACCCACGTCATCATTAATTCTTTCTTGCCACAGTGTAAGAAACATGAAGCATTGTTGATGCAGGTGCTGAGCATCATCAGCCCATCAGGCCGGCCTGGCTTTCAGAATATATATAAGTAGTTCTAAAAGCAAATATTGTCTGAAAAGGATCTGTCAACCAGCCAATTTACCTGCTAATCAAAATAAACTGTAAGTGTCTCATTGCTGAAAGATGTTTATTTAATGCTTCTTTTTACTTGTATTTAGGACTATACTTCTCAGGGTGAATGTTATAGATATAATTTTTTATGGTTATCAAGCATATTTCTTGTAAAAAATCAAATACCCCATAAAAGTCTTTCATCGTCAGTGCTTGTTTTGTTCAAAAGTACAATCACAATGTTGCTTCTCACCCATGTTGTGTAAACTTCAACTAGAAGACAATTGAACATAAAGCAAAATAGCTCCTGGAATGTTTAATCAAGAAACGGTTGCATTCCTTGTGTAAGCCTGTCGTGGCATCATCCAAATCATTCTTAGATGCCCCACTTAAGATAAGTGTCCATGAGGAAAGGAATAGCAGGAGGCCAGCAGCATACTAGTTGAGTCGGAAGGCCTTCCTAGGAGCCAGGGTGTTGGGTCCAATGAGGAAACTTTGTAGTCCCTGACTTAACACCTTTTTAAACTAAGGCCTCTGGTAATGCTCCTAAAGAGTTGCCCTGCTCTTGGCAGAAAACGCATCCCCACGACTGAAGCCCTTCAGCATTTGCTCAGTCCAGATGCCTCCCCTTGAGTGTCTGTTGAAAACTAAGGGTGATATACCCTTGGCCTTGGTATATGAGAATGTGTGCATTTCAGAGACTGAAACCATAGGCACCTACCTGTGATTAGAGACTTTTAAAGCAGCCACAACCCTGAAAAGCAGGTACAAGATTTCCAGAACATAGCTGATTGCCATCTTGCCTCAGCCTTACCTGGGTGGGCCCACTTTCCCATCTCTTTCTCTTTAGGCTTGATGAGACCGGTACAGGACTTGGTTTTATTTTACGAGTTTATAGCCTCAGTCAGATCAGCTGTCAGTGTTGTGGGACCACATCCACAAAAGAGAGGGGACCCCCCCCCTGTGCAATCTGATTCCTCAAACACAGAAGCAAGCAGTCTGGCATATCCATACCAGATGTTCTCCCACTCTCCTGTACAACAGGCAGTGAATATGCCTTATCCTCTTCAACTGTAGGAGCTCTGAGATTAAAACTGCTGTTTGACTGCATAGATTTTTGAATTTGTTCCCACCTACCTTCCTAGTTCTTGTCATGCTTTTAAACATGGTGCATTTTTAGATGCCCATTTCTACTGTAATTTAGAGTTTGCAAACCCCTCCCACTGTTGTTTCTACTGTAAATTGATAACATAAACTATAAGGCACTCCTGTTAGACACTTAAATCTTCAGTTACTTTCTGTTTCATATAATCCCATTTCAATTAGTGCACCATGCAATATTCTGTGTTACTCTGACTCGTGTGGTGTTCTTTTCTGCATTTTTACTTCTTGAAACCAAAAGTCAACTGTTTGTATTTTTAACTTGATCTGGGACATTAGTGTTATAGTTTCCCCTCATAGTTGTGGGAGAATTGTGAGTAGTTGCTGCAGGATGTGAGCCTTATTTATTTCATTTGTACTGCTTTTTACTGTTTGCATTTTACTTAGTCTGGAAACCTTAGTCTTGTCTTGTAAGTATCATTCACAATATTTTATTTTATTTATTTATTGACATTTGTTAACTAGGTTAGTCCATCTAGGTTAGTAGCCCATTTTCAGTGGAGACCCGAGGAGAAAAGCTCCAGTTAAAAACAATTTACAGTATGTGGAGATTTAACAATACAAGAATAATACTATTTCCATACAAGTAAAAAAGAAAAGAGGAGAGAAAAAATACAAACAAAAATAGGCAAGTAGCAATTCACAAAAAATGCAAAGTCAGTAGCTATAAATGGGTTATTATTCATTGCTGAGGGATTATAATTTCTTGGTAAGTACCCGTAGGTCACACAGAGATAAAAGGTTGGGACTAATACAAGTGGATTTGTAATGGGAATGAGATATAAAGAAAAAAGGAGGAGTTAGGTAGGGTCCTGACAGGGACAAGTTTTGTTGTTAGGCATATAGAGTTTGAGATTTTTTTTTTAAGTGTGATGGGAGGCTAATGGAGCGGATGCTTAAAGGAAGTTTATTCCAAGCTTGGGCTACGGAACATTTATAGAGTAATTTGCCCAGGAGCTTCTGGTTAGAGGTGCAGAGGGTCCTAGAGGGGGTGTAGGTAGAGACCAGGGAGGAGTGACCTGGGCAGGAGGATGGTTTGTATAGAGCAGAGTGTATGAATTGAAATTGTGATAGAAGGAGTAGTTGGGGGAGTTCAAAACATTGGAGGGATTTGAGTGCCAGTGTGAGTTATTAGGGGAGTTGGTGATGAACCTTGCTATTTTATGGTATGTTTGTTGTAGTTTGGACAGGGTTGTGGACTGAAAGTTAGGACATGGGGCAGCATAAAGAAGGGAGGGGAGGAGAAGCGCCTGTGCCAGAGAGAGTCTAGCAGTGGCAGTTAGGCATTTTCTGTTACGATAAAGCAGGCCAAGTTTCTGGCGCATTTTTTTATACAATGGAGTATATGTTGGTTGAATTTGAGTTTGTCAATGATGGCACCTAAAAGCTTGGTGTGAGGTTCTGGTTGTATGATGGTTTTATTTGAGGAAGTGATAACAAATGTGGACTTATGATGAGAGAGTGAACGTGGAAGAAAGAGCAGGAGTTTGGCTTTCTTTGGGTTTAGAATGAGAAGATTATCAGACAGCCACTTTTGAATGGATAGAAAGGCATCTTGTGTTTGAGTATGGAGTTGACAGGTATTGCTAACGATGGAGATGAGGGTCGAATCATCGGCATATTGGATTAGGGCTGATTTTTTGCAGGAAGTATACAGGTCATTGGTAAAAATATTAAATAGAAGGGGTCCCAGGATAGAACCCTGTGGAACACCTGCTGTGACTGGAATGGAGGGAGAGCAGGATGAGCGCCGTCTGACAGATTGTAACCTGCCAGAGCGGTAGCTGGAGAACCAGGATAGGGAGGCAGGAGATGGTTTTGATAGGAGGATAGAATGGGAGACTGTGTCGAAAGCTTTAGAGAGGTCAAGGAAAAGGCAGGATGTGAGTTGATTATTGTCACGGGCCTCGCCAGTAGTATGAGTAAAAGAAAGCAGGGCAGTAGTGTAGCTAAGGTTTGGCCGAAAACCATGTTGAGTGGGAGTAAGGAGGTTTTGTTGTAGGAGATAGTTTAAGAGCTGTGAGTGAATGCATTTTTATTAGTATCTTGGATAGAGGGGATAGAATTGCAATGGGTTTGTAATTGGATGGGTCAGTTGAGTTTCCCCCTTTGTGTCGAGGGATTGCGAAGAAGGATTTTCATAAGAGAGGGACAGTTATTTCTTGGATGGATCTATTGATTAGAATGGATACAGGATAAACTATAGATTCATCGTCTAGTTTGAGGAAAGAAGGGGGAAGATTTAATCTAGGAAGTGGAAACAGATTGAAAGGAGGTGAGGTTTGCGTTGGGTGCATCAGGAGGTGTGGGGGGGCAGTTGTGTTAGAGCTGGATGGGGAGCGTTTTTGAATCGTGTTAATGAAGTGCTTATTGAGAAGGGTAGCAGTTTTGGAAGGAGGTCTATTTCAGAAGGGAGAGGGGTTGGAAGGGCAGCCAGGAGAAAGAAGTTTGTTTAGGGTTGACCAAAACTTATGAGGGTTGGATAAGGTATTGATTTGGGGAGAGCTATAGTAGGATTTTTTTGTCCTTATTGATTTGTTTCTTAGTGAGATTTCACAGTTGTCTATAATTTTGTAGCAGGGTGATGCTTTTGTTTTGATCCAAGCTTTCCAGGCAGAGTCTCTTTTATCCGTTATGGATCTAGTATCTTTAGAAAGTCAGGGGGCATAGTTGGATTTGATTCTAATTCTCCTAGATGGGGCAAGGGAGTTCAGGTTGTCTAAGAGGATACTGTTGAATTTACTCACTGCATAATCGAGAGGGATCACCTTGAGGATGGGCCAGTCTATACTAGACAGTATGGAGTTGAATTGGGAGGTATTAAAGTTGGAGAGTTTACGACAGTCTCTGTAGAGGTACGATTTGGATAGTTGGGTAGAGTGTCTTAGAATGGAGATAGGA
This sequence comes from Protopterus annectens, assembly GCF_019279795.1. NCBI lineage: Eukaryota > Metazoa > Chordata > Ceratodontiformes > Protopteridae > Protopterus > Protopterus annectens. The sequence goes on along the minus strand of NC_056741.1, from coordinate 322,389,811 downwards.
AGATGGTCACTTAAGGAGTCCGAGTAGATGGATTATGGTAAAGGTTAGGGGAGTTAGTGAGGATCCAATCGATCGTGGAGCTGGAGGGAGAGGTTTTGTGCAGGCGGGTGGAGGTAGTTATCAGCTGATGGAACCCTTGTAAGGTTACGCTAAGTGGTGGAGAGTCTGTAGTGAGATTGGACCAATCAATGTTGACATCACCAAGGATGAGGGTTTCATATTGAATGTTGTGGGAAAACCAAGGTAAGATATTTTCCAGGGTTGGGATATTATTTCCAGGTGGGATATAAATAGACGTGATTGCAAATTTCTTGTGAGAGTGAAGGTGGCAGTTTTAGATGATTACTTCAACTGGCTGGAAGACAGGGCTAGGGAGGGTGAGTGTAGGTTTAGGACATCAGAATAGAGGATGGCAATGCCACCTCCTTTCTTATGGAGTATGTCAGAGCGGTAAATGTTATAGCCTGGTTGAAATATTTCATTATTAGAGATGTGTGGCTTTAGCCAAGTTTCACAATGGGTTAGAATATGGGGTGAGGTGTGGGCTATCCAAAAGTGTAGTTCAGTTATTTTGTTAGTGATACTTTGTATATTTAGTGAATAGATGGCTAGGTGTTTGTAAGAGGAAGTAAGTGGCACCTGATGCTCAAGGAAAGAGGAGGTCTGTGTATAGGAACAAAGGGTTTCTGTGCAGAGAGTGGACCCCTGACGGAGGGCTAGAGGGTGAGGTAATATGGCAGTTGGTAGAGCCCAGAGCCTACCATCTGGCACCTGTAGCCATAACCCATGACATTCCGTTTGCAGATAAAAAAGGGTTACTATGTAGAGAGTGGACCCCTGAGGGAGGTCTAGAGGGTGAGGTAATATGGCACTTGGTAATGCCCAGAGCCTACCATCTAGCACCTTGAGCCATAGCCCATCACATTTCTTTTGCAGGTCATATGGGTATAAAGTGTACCAAGAGTTGTATTACGCAGAATTTGTATTGACCTGGGATTATGAAGTATGTAACAGGGTACTGCAGGACCTGTAAGCAGTGCTAAAAGGTAGGCAAGGCAGGGGGTAAGGTCAAAGCTTCATGGATGCCTTTGCCTGTGATTGATGAGCCCTTTTCAGAAAGGTAGCTATGGGTCTTGTGAAGGGGTTAAACTCTACATTAAAGACTGTACTATGGGCATTTGCAGGCCAGTTTAAGAGGGAACGCGACAAATATTTTCCCTATTTATTATTTGCTAGTGAGTGGTCAGATTTGTAGCACCTTTTGGATTGTATGAGTTCACAAGGATGCCCACTGAGATGAAGAATGCCCTGGCAATCTTCCAGAGGTTAGTAGATCATATCTTAGTAGTAGCAGGAGACAATTCTGCAGTGTAATTGGACAATATTGCCATGTATTATCATTCCTTTCAAGAGCACCTTCAACATGTCAAGGAGGTCGTGGGTAGATTAAAAAGGGCAGGGTTGACTAGTAAGCCTAGCAAGTGTTAGGTGGGTTTGGCAGAGGTCTCCTACCTAGGACACAGAGTAGGGAGTGGTAAGATTAGGCCAGAACCTGCTAAGGTGGAGGTTATTTAGGTGTGGCATGTCCCTGTCACCAAAAAGCAGGTGAGAGCATTCCTAGGGACATCAGGGTACTATAAAAAGTTTGCACCAAACTATAGTACAATAGATGGACCCCTTACTGACCTAACAAGGAAAAACAACCCTGATCAGGTAGTGTGGACTACAGATTGCGGGCAGGCATTTCAAAAACTTTAAGAAGCTTTGGGAGGACCCCCTTTATTAGCCAGTCCAGATTTCAGTAATGTCAGTGTAGATGGATTCTCCTGACAGAATATAGGGTGATGTGTTTCCAGACAGCCCCATTTTTCTCAAGTGATGATTTTCCAGGGTCACTTGAACATGTAGGTTGAGTCTTTAAAGGGGGAGAAATGTGATGATGTTGAATGTTATCTGTGCTAGCATGACTGGCTGAAGTTTTGTAGATAGTTGAGGATTGCACTGAGTTCCATATGCCAGCATGACTGGCTGTAGTTTTTTTGAAAAAGTTTGTCTTTTGATTGTCACTCTGATTTGTGCAAGATGTTTGAATATCAAACAGTGTTCTTCTAGCTGACTCAATGTATATGTTCTTTGTGGGGAGTGTTCTGAATGTATGTTGTACCAGACTTGGCTGACCTAGATGTGATGCTATTGTGTGCCAGGGCTGGGAGAATAGAATCTTCATTGCAGCTATTTGTGTACTTCTCAAAGTCTGATATGAGAGAAGAATACTCAAGGCAGCTTCCTGTTACTTCTGAAAAAGATCTGCTGTAAAAAGCAGGTTTTAGTCAGTTCAGTAGTTGTTTTCTAGAGCTGTTCAGCAGTAGTAGTTCAGTTGTTTCTAGGAGTGTAGTTGTTCCAGTCACTGAAGCCAGACAACAGCCTGGAGTGCGGACATAATTTCTCATATTACCTTGCAGAACTAAGAGTATAATCTTGACTTGGTGAGTTATTTAGAATAGATAGGGACAGTTAATCTTCAGATAGTCAGGGAAGTACAACTAGTTAGAGGTTTTCTAAAATCAGTGTGAGATCTAGCCTGCAGTATTATTTTCATATTTCCTGTGTGTGAAACTCTGTGGTTTATTGGACACAGTTATTCAATATTTACATGTTTTAAATCATTTTATTTACTATTAAATATTCTACTACGTTTTATTGTGGTTGGTTACTTAGAAAGCACTTTTAATAAGTGGAGAGTGTTTAGGCTTATTGTGAAAGGCCTTACTGCTTAAATTACATGCTACCATTTGTTTCAATATCTATTTTACCCAATATATTTGAAAACCGCTTTTGAAAGGTATTGTGATATTTGACTGATGGCAGCCGTTAACTTGCGATTTCGGAAAAGAAACATAGTAGGTCAATCTGTCTCAGTCTTTCCCAAGAGTGTGTGTATGTGTGAATATCAGACATTTAAGAGCGAGTGTTTCAGATATGTAGAACTGGGACACAATGCTCTGCAGTGGTTAGTGTGGAGACTCATTTGGGGACGTGGAGTGAAACATATAGTCCAGTCCCAGGTTTGGAACCTATTCCTGGTGTACTCTTAGGGAAACTTGTGTATTTCTAGCCTTGCTTTTGGTGACATTCTCTTACCAGAAAAAGTGGTGAGGACTGAGACTTCGTAGTTACTGCCCCTGAGTAAAGAGGGATCATCAGATGTGGTATGGAGTTTTTTGTGGCCTAATTTGGAAAAGTTTGGCATCTTTATTGAAATAGTTTTATGGCACATTTTCAGCTGGCAGCATGTTCTCGTTACTCATATCCCATTTCTGACTTGTATATCTGAGAAGAATAGTTAGCAAAAAGTAGCCTCAGTATACAGCCCTGCTGGTTACCACAGGTAACCCTCATTATGATAAACAAGTAATCCATCCTCCCTGATTTGTTGTGTCTTGTGGCTTAAGTGTTTTAAACATTGAATTACATAAGGATTTATACGTAGTACTTTGTCAGCTACCCCCTTATTTTTAGTAATGTTAAATGCATTAGCATGGTCAAGCTAAGCGCTGCACCGTATAAGTTGTAACATGCCATGGTAGCCATGCATGGACTGATGTGGTGGGGTAAAAGGCCATTAGGTTGTTTGGAAGGCCAGAACTTGGTCCTTTATATTTCCTTATAGAATGATGTTGATAATGAAGACAAATGCTCAAATATGCTGTACTGTGTTAATTTTTGCATGAAAATGTATGTTTTAGGTAGCTATGTCAAAGAACCATGGTAGGCTCTTACCACACTGAAGCCATTAGCAGAACAGCCCAGACCAACTCAGAGTTGTGCTATGTCACTGTCCTTCAATGGCAACAGTTAAACAAGTTTGCTAAGTTATTATGGGAGAATTAACAAAAAATGAATGTTTGAATGGGGTTCCTACTCTGAATACGATATGTGCAATCCTGTTACCTGAGAGAAGGTAAATGAGATGACACACATTTACACAATATGTCCAAAACTGCTGCATTTTGTAGTATTCCTCTGTTACAAGGTACAGCAATCTTGGAGTTAGTACATATAAATACTGGGTGGGTGTAGATGGTCATTCACTAGACTAATATAGTATTGCCTGCTAACTGAAAGGCAAATCAGGGCTGCTTTATTTACCATTTGTTGTTGATCTTCACTGGGAAAGTCAAACTTGCTTTTCAGTTGTAATTCTCTGTGCATTAGTAGTAACAAACTGTAACCTGTTTTGTCTGAAATGTTATTGTTGTTTATGTTGTGTTATTATAGAAGGGGAACAACTTCATCTTAATTATTTTTTTTTGTTTCATTAATGGAAAGTAAGTAATCTATTAACTGTGTCCCTGTCCCAGACTGAGGTACAGTATGGATTTCATTTTCATTCTGAAAGAAAAAAATAGGTTCCTTAAAAAGCCAGTCATGTTTTAAAACAAATATTCTTGTGAGGTAGTCATTTAGTTTGTTTTCATATCTTTTTGACCACATTAAATTTTTTGTCTCTTGTACTTTTGTGATTAAGAACAGTGATATATCCTCTGTTTACATCTCTATAACCATAGTTTCCATCTGCAGTGCTGTCTTTATTGTAGCACTGTGCATACATAATGGGAAAGATGAACATTATAAGATGTTGCATTAAGCATGCCTGGTTACTTATAACTGCCTACTGTTGTCTGGATAGTTTATAGGTTCATAGGTAAGTACTAGGCTGTTGGCCCTAGGGCCTATATAAGCCTAGCCAAAAAGGTACCCTGGCTTTCGCCACCCAAGAAAATTATTTTCCTGTGCCCCTGTCAAGCAGAGCCACAGAGATGATCCCCGGGGTGAATTTCCTATTTCCCATCCAATCATCAAGATTTTTCTTGAAGACTAGTAATGAGGAGCTTTGTTTGATATAGATAGGTAGTTTGTTCCAGAGTATGGGAAGTCTCTGGGACAGGAATCTATCCATCCAGCATGTTCTGTTTATTGTGGTGACAAGGTTTAGGTCCCTAGAGCATGTAGCTCGGAGGTATTGGGATTTCTTTAAGTGGAGCATGTCCAACAGCTCTGGATTTGCCATAGCTTTGTATGTTAGGCAGAGATCGCCTCTGAATAGGCGATATGCGACAGATTAAAGCTGGAGTTTTTTGCGACGGTGTGCGTAGGGCATCTGTTTGAGGCCGGTAATCCTCTTTGTGAGGTATTTCTGCAGCTTTTCCAGTTGTTGTAGATGTCTTGTGAGGTACATACCAAAAGGAGCGTTGTACTCTGTAATGGGTCTAATGAGTGATGAGTAGAGGGGAACAATGACCTCTTTTTTCCTGGAAGAGAAACCTTTTGTGATGAGGTGTGCTCGTAGAAGAATTTCCTGACTACTGTAGCGATGTAATTATCAAAGTAGAGACTACTGTCCACCTGTGTCCCAAGGTTTCTTATCACACTTTCTGTGTTAAGTAGACTACCACCTATGTGGTAGCTCATGGGTATAGTGTTTTTACCAAAGGGGATGATAACGCACTTTTTGGCATTGAGCTTGAAGCCATGGGTTTGACACCGTCTCAGCGAGGCCCTTTTGTAGGATGTCCACATCGCTAGGAGTTTCAATTACGGCTCCTAGTTTGCAGTCATCTGTGAACTTCATTAGCCAAAGACCTACTGTGTTAGCCTGTACTTCATAAAAGTAGATACCAAACAGGAGAGGACCCAGGACTGAACCCTGTGGTATTCCACTTGTCACTGTTCTGAAGTTGGATTTGGAGTCTAATTTCACAGCGTGGGTTCTGTCAGTGAGCCAGTTGGCAACCCATCTTGTGACATAGGGATTTATACCTACTTAGTGGTGCTGCGGTAGCGTTGTCGCCTCACAGTTAGATGTTGCCTGTTCGATTCTCAGTTAGAGCGTCTTCTGTGTGGCGACATGCGTGAATGGGCGTTCCTTCGTTGAAGGTTGTGCGTTAGGCCCAGCAAGCCAGCACGTCAAAATCTACTGCCAATCATTAGTGGACTGGAGTTCCACTGTGAGCCGAAAGAAACAAACAGATCTATAATTCCAGAGTGGGGGATGGTGTCAAAAACCTTGGCGAGATCTAGATAGGCTGTGTGAATCACCTTACTCACATCTATGGCTTTGGAGACTGCTTCAAAGAAGTCTATCAGGTTTAGGAGACATGATTTGCCTTTTACAGACCCAAACTGGGCGGGGTCCAGAGTTTGGAGATTACCAATGTCTTTGTTTATAAGTTCCATGATGATATGTTCCATGGCCTTGCAGACCAGGCTTGTCAGGCTAATGGAGTGGTAGTTCCTGGGGTCTATGGTGGTTCCCCCTTTGTGGAGTGGGATAACCGTTGCTGTGTGCCATTCAGTGGGCATAAAGCCTGAGGTGAGGCTATGATTGAACATGGTGCTTAGGTGGGGTGCCAGTATATTCTGTAGTTCATGTAGAACGCAGCTTCGGGTGTTGTCAGGTCCCATGGATGCTGTGTTCTTGACTTTGGCGAGTGTGGTTTTTACCTGTGCAGCCGTGATTGCAAGAACTTTGCATTCTTCTGGTAAAGAGATGGGCCCATTGGGGGGGTGAGACGGGGGTAAAGTTAGCACTGAACATATCTGCCAGGATATTGGCAATATCAGTTGGTTCTGTATATTTAGTGCCATTGTGCTGTAACTTAGAGCAGATATGAGTGTTGCCATTGATATTCTTGACATAGCTATGGAATGCTTTGTGGTTGTCTTTAGAATCAGTGACAATTTTGTTTTCGTAACTAGCTTTGGAGGATTTTATGAGGGATCTCAGCTTCTTACTGAGGCTGACCAGGGAGTTCCTCCAGTCATGGGATTTTACTCTTTTTTGCAACAGTTTCTTTCTTCTGTTGTAGAGTTTGTTTATTGCAGGGGCCCACCAGATTGGCTTCCTTTTTTTGGAGGATAGCATCTTGGTTCTGTTAGGGATAGCACAATCCGATAGTATCTTGGTTCTGTTAGGGATAGCACAGTCCATGCACTCGTGTAAGTGCTTATAAAGTGCATTTGTGTAGGATTCAGCAGTTGTACCTCTGTTGTCTGTCTGCATGGGATTCGTGAAGTTTGCCACTTCTGTCTTAAGAAGTGTGAAGTTGCCTTTGGAGAAATTTTTTATGATGGTTTCCCTAATGGGGATTGGGGGCGAGATGTGGATGTCTAGGGTGATTAGCTTGTGGTCAGATCTGACAAATGAGGAATTGACCTCTGGTATGGAACACCGGTCGCCCATGGTGGTAATGACCAGGTCTAGGATATTGCTGCCCCTGGTGGGGGTGTGGATAAGTTGATCCAAGGCATTGGAATTTATGAATTCCAGAAAACGTTGAGCAAAAGAGTTAGTACATGATTAGTTTTCCGAGTTAATCGCCCATTATTAGGGTGTTAGGTTGTACCCTAATATTTTCCAGTGTATCAAGAAATGAGGATTGGGATTCCTGGGGCATGGTGGGGGATCTGTAGCAAGTTACAATTTGGATTGCGGTCTTGGCCAGAGTTAGTTGCACTTGGATAATCTCGGCTGCGTTATGCTGAGCAACTAGGCTGGAGGTATGGATATCCTTAATGTATATGGACACGCCTCCGCCGTTAGTGTTTCGGTCCAGGTTAGGTGGCCGAAAGGTGAGGTATGAATTATAGCCTGGTAATGTAGGAGTGCTCTCTGGAGCCTTGAACCAGGTCTCTGTCACTGGACAGATGTCGATGTTCTCCATTTTAAGGAGTGGCTCGAGTGAATGCATTTTGAGGTTTATACTTCTAGCATTGAGTAGCATTACCCTCAGATTTTGCTTGCTTGTACCTGTTACGGTGATGAATTTGTCATTTGAACCTTCCTAAAAAAGGCACTAAAGGGGTGGCAAGAGCCTTAGCCAGTATTCGGAATCCCAAGGGCGGCAGGTGCAGGCCATTTCTGACAAAGCGTTGTGGTCTGTCAATCATGTCATCCCAGGCAGACAGGTACTGGATCCCTTTAGAATGACACCAGGCGCTAAGCCAATTGTTGAAGTCAGTCATTTTGTCCTTGTACTGTGATATCATTCTGGGTGATGGCAGGTTGCTACTCAGGGCCAGGGTCATACCTGTCTGGGCTACAAGATCCAGTGGAGGATACACAGGCATGGAAGAGCTATATCAGAAGTCTGCACAGTATCTGTTAGCTAATTTTTTTTTTTTTTATGAATTAATGTTCAAAATGTATACTTCTGTCATGTCCCCTATGGTTTGTGTGATGTGTCAACCGTGAACCACGCCATTTCTTCTAGCAATATTAGACTATAGCTATGAATCCGCCAGTTGTTGCAAGACTGCATTTGCAAGGGTATGCCAAAGAACATCAGGCATGAGCTGAAATGGGAAAGTCACAGTTCACCTGCTGACATTATTCTGTTTTTTACAATATCTGGGTCTTTCTTTTAGTGAAGTGCTGTGACAGCTCTTGCTATGAAGGGAATGCCTTGGATTGCCTGCTCAAATTGGTGCTAAGGTGACTGACCAGGCCAACTAATGCAGTAGATCATAGTAAAGCATAAAAAAAGCATTATGTTGAAGAAAACATTCAGGAAAATAATTTTTTAAAAGTTTTATGGAAGGACAGTAACATATCACAACTCTGAGCAGCAGTCACTTACACCTTCGCAATCCATTTATTCAGCTGCTCTTATGTCAGCAGAATGTAGCCTTTATTTACTACTGATTCACAAGGAAAATGCATTGCTTATGGAGTTGAGACATTTTGGGATATTAATTTTGTCTTTTTGAATATTATTTCCCATTTTGAGTGTAATGTTGCCTTTAATTGTGTTGTTTACATCACAGGATTTCAGATTGTAGGTGGAAAAAACACTGGGAGGCTTGATCTGGGTATCTTCATAAGTTCAGTCACTCCTGGAGGACCAGCTGATTTGGATGGGCACTTAAAACCTGGTAGGTCTTCACCCTGAGAACATATGTTCAGATTTGTTGACACATTTGTTAAGGCTGAGTGTCTTCCTTATTTGGTGTGCATTGATTTATTATATTGCTTGATTTTTATTACTGTAATGTGGAAATTTAATTAATTTATATACATTTTTAATATTTGTTTTCATTTTGTAATCTGTGATTGACATTTTAAAAGCATACATGTAATACATCCCTTCCAAAATATTTCATACAATGTCATCTTTGCAAGTTTTCAGATACTCCCAGTCATCATCCACTGTTTGGTCTAAGTTTGGTCCTTTGGGCAGACAATACATGTTCATATAACTGCATGGATTTTCTTTTTTTTTTTTTTTTAATTTTTCTATTAAATCATTGCATTATTAACTGTAACATAGGTTTACGTATAATAATAGAAAATAAATCAAACTTTACTAACAGTTTCCGTTGTTATTGTCATGCAGTATACATGTTCATCTTCCTTTTAACAGTCTTATAGTCACTCCACCATTATTTTGGTTGCTTAAATCCTGCCTTTCTCTTAAACCTTACTTCTCTTTCTGTACATTATTCTACAGGTATTGTTCCCACATGTTCCATTTATTTCTATGAAATTTGGCTATTTTCATTTTTTTAAAGAACTTGCCTCCAGTTCTTTTGTCTTCTTTTACAGTATGCAGAACTTCTTTTATACTGAGAATATATTTTGATTTCCATTTTTTTAATAATCGCTTTTTTAGCGGCCAATATCATTAAACTTAATAAGGCCTATGTCTGTTTTATTTATTTATTTTATTTATGTTTTTATTTTACATTTGTTGACCGGGCTAGTCTAGCTGGCCATATATCCGTTTTCAGTAGAGGCCCGGGGAGAAAAGCTCCAAATACATCAGTAAGCAATCATTAACAACCAAAAAAAAGCAAAAGTAAACAAAAATACAGAATGGTACAATGGTAAGCATTTGTGAGACTAAAGGAGAAAAACAAAAAACAAAAACAGGCTAGCCAACTCAAGACCAGATAAACAAAAAAAATGAAACAGCTGTTTAAAAATAGAGATTTCAGGTATGCAGGATAAAAAGTAAGAAAAATAGAAAAAAAGCAGATAAGGAAGTCACCAGATGGCATAACATGGAGAAGAAAAAAAGAAAAGATCAAATTTATGGAGGATTCGAGATGAGAAAGTAGCTGGTATCACTAAGTGTGACATTTAGAGGCACAGTCAGGGGAGAGTGAGTGAAGTAAGGAGTAAGGGGGAAGTATTTTCAGTCAGGGTTAGCACAGGGACATAGCCAGTGAGTTTTAAGGTGCTCTTTGATATGTTTTTTGAAAAGGGATGTGGAGTCTAGGTTAGTTATTTCTTGAGGGAGTTGGTTCCAGATTTTCCCGATAGAATTTGAAAATAATGACTCACCAGCTTTATTGTAAGATTTAGTCGAGGCTACTAGGAGTTTATTAGCAGAGCAGAGTGTGGCTAGGTTTTTATAAGGGGTAATCAGTTTTGAAAGGCTAGGGGTAGCATCAGGGTAATGAAGGGACTTATGAATGATAATTAGTTGTTGATAGAGTAGGTGGCTATTAAGTTCTAACCAATCCAGTTGCCTGAGGTTGAGACAGTGGTGAGTTCTGAAGGGAGTAGCAGTGATGAATCTAGTTATAGTGTTATAACAGTCTAGACCATAGCTGTCCAGCAGGTGGCCTGCGGGCCACAATCCTGCCCACCAAAACCTTTTATGTGGCCTGCCAAAACCTTGATGATAAGAATTAAAATAAATAGCTTGTTTGTGGTTAACTGGTCCTGTCACTTTAAAAAGTGAGTTCAGGCCTTCCCAGTTGAACACACATCATTTTATTATGTCTGCATGCATGCTGAAGTGGTAAATACTACAACCTCAGGATGGTTCATGATTATTTTGTTGGTAGTGTCTGATGTCTTTGGTGATTGTGGTGGTTTTTTTTAACATAGTCTGCACAGGTTGAATGATTGGTAGGTTGTATGTGTGTATGATTGCCTGTAATCTAACTGCCTGGGTTTGCTTGTGTCTGTATATGTATAATGTTTGCAGTAGTGATGAATGCTTGTTTGAATGAACTGGGAAAACAGAGCAACTGTGAACATCTGTGTTTGTATAGATGCACTGCTGGTATGTGAGTTGTTTGTAAGAGTGATGAGTGCTTGTTGTATGATAGAAGTGGGAAAGCAGAGTGATTGCATGCTTGTGTGCCTGTATGGGTGCAGTGCTGGTCTGCAAGTCATCTGTAAGAATGATGCATGCCTATGTGAAGTGGAAGTGTGCATGTCTGTATGCATGTGATGTTGTTCTGTGAGGTTTGTTTGCATGATTGATATATGCCTGTGTGAAAATCGGACTGACTGTGTGTGTTTGCCAGTGTTTGTATGTGAATTATTTCAAAGTGTGTTTTGCTGTTTGCAGGGGGTGGCATACCAGTACAGGTCAAACTGTAGAAATTGAAAACAGGAGTAAAGGAACGTATGCAGATTTTTAATAGGATGTTCCCAATTTTCATCTGTTTGAAAAATGATGGAAAAATATAAACATATTATCATAAAGATCATGTAAAATCTGTAGCCTTTAATGAACTTCCTTGCAATATTCTTTCACACAAGGACATTTATTTTTGCTTCATAGAAAGACAGATGTAAGATGTGTGTCCTCTTTAAATTATTGCTGCAGCTAGTACGTTAGTCATGTAGTGTGGTTTTCTGTGTAATAAACAGCTTCAGAAATCACATGTGTTGAAGGGATTGAGTAAATTGTGTGTTGAGTGAATTATGTGAAGGCCAGTGTACCTCAGAAATAGGGACATTTTGTGCAGGAGTCATTCAGTCCTGAAAATATGAATGTTCGCCAACAATCGAGATGTCTAGGTGTACCTTTGAGCCAGCAGACAATGAAAATAGGAGCCAAGGGCCTGGAAAAGCAGAATAGGCTTACTTGAGATAACATTGGGGGCAGAGTTAATTAAAAAGTAGGTACATCAAGATACAAGTCTGGGCAATTAATGATAAAAATTTTAAATGGCATTCAAGTCTTTTATACATTTTACTTGTTAAAACGTAATATTCAAGACATGAATACCAAGTAACATGTAGTATTACCATTAAATACTCAGATATTTAGTTGGATATACCTACGTTTCAGTTACCTTTGCCCCCAGTGTTACCTGTAGAAGTTATTCAAGTTTTTATATATTTAATAACTAAAATATGTAAATAACTTGAATACCTTACTGCTGCTGTTTCCAGTAGTTATGAAGGATATTAATCCAATTAAATTAGACAAGAAAAACTATTACTGTCATCTACAAGAAAAACACTAAAACAAGCCACAAAAGTTTTGGGTAGGTATAAACAAGCTCCTTAGTCAAGGACAGTCCTCCACTCCTACCCCCTTGGATTCTAACCAAAACCCCCAGCAGAAATTGCCAATACCTTTAACAGCTTCTTTACAACAACCATCCAGAACCGAGCTAACCAATGCCCATATTCTCCGGCCACTACACGCTGCTCCCAACTCCCCTTTAACTTCAAGCCAGTTTGCACATCTTTGGTGCTAACATTACTTAAAAAACTAAAGCCTACCACCCTGCTGGCTGATCTCCTCACTGCAGAATATCTACAAAAAGCTGCAGATGCCATAGCATACCCCATTACTATCCTAATCAGTAGAACTATAACTGAAGCATCCATTTCCTCCGTCTGGAAGATATCACATGTCATCCCACCCCATAAAGGGGGCAGCTCTACTGAACTTTCAAACTATAGACCCATAGCTATTCTGTTACCCTTGGCTAAAATTATGGAAAAATGCATCCACAATCAACTTCTGAACTATCTTATCCATAAGAATCATCTAGCCAACACCCAACATGGCTTTAGACCATTCCATAGTACAACCTCAGCCCTCCACTCCTTCTCTAACATCATTAACCAACACCGAAACAATAATAAACTTTCCTCTGCTATCTTTCTTGATCTTTCAAAAGCCTTTGATATGGTAAATCACCAAAATACTCCTAAACACTTTGAAATCTATCTCCCTAGAGGACCAAGCCATCCAATGGTTTCAGTCGTATCTCACTGGTACACAACAGGCTGTCCTATGGCAGAGCAAACTATCCACCCTTTTACCCATCACCTGCAGAGTACCCCAAGCCTCCATACAAGGTCCACAATTATTTTCCATTTTCATCAATGATTTGTATAAGGTCATCCCATATGCAACATGCATTCAGTATGCGGTTGACTCCACTTTAGTATGCTCCAACACTTCACCTACAAAGTTGCAGATTCTATCCCAAAATACTTTTAACACAGTGGAAAATTGGCTCCTTAACTGTCATCTCATGTTAAATTTTAATAAAACCAAACTGCTGCTTTTCTCCCCCACTCATAGGTCTGCCCCTGTAACATGTATATTAAAATCCAACGGCACCATTATTTCCCCAGATTCTTCAACCAAACTGTTAGGAGTTATAATAGATAATAACCTTAAGTTTGATCCGCATATCAATAAAGCTATTAAAACAGTTAATAAAAAACTTGTCTCACTATATAAGATCAAGCCCTTCCTAACGCCATTAGCCGGAAGTGTAATTGCTCGTACACATCTACTCTCCACCCTCCTCTATGCTTCCCCTCTATTTACAAACCTCAGCAAAACTGACTTTAATAAACTTTCTAGCAGCTACAATCACATTGCTAGATTTGCTACCGATGTAGCCTACAGAACCTTTCACTGTCATAACCTAAGTCTACAATGGCTTGAACTTCCTAACCTACTTCAGGTTAACCAACGAATGGTTGCACACAAGATCCTGTACCAACCAGATAGTACACCCGTACTTAAAAACCTCATCACCCCTTACAGTAACCTTAGCGCACTTCGTTCATCTGAAAGACTACTAGTTCAAACTTTCAAATCCAACAACACAGCCGGTAAATCTCTATTTGCTAACTCTGTTGGCAAAATCTGGAATTCTGTTCCTGCGAATCTTACATCTGAGCTCTCTCTACCTCAGTTCAAGAAATGTCTGATTCAGTAGTTTAAAAAACAATGGCTATGTCCTTGTCCTAATCCAGACTAATTCTAATCATCACTCGTGTGCACATGGAGGACTTCTGCCTACAATTTATTGTTTCTTAACTTATAAATCCTATGATCTCCTTGGATCTACTACCAGGTTAGCCTACTAGGCATTCAATACCCTATCATTCTTAAAAACACTGTCTAGAATTTTCCATCTGAATAAAAATGTAATAATTTGTTTGTGTATTTGTTTTTGTGTTTGTTTACATCTGTGTAAAAATCCTTTTATTTGTGTTTTATTTTGTGTGCAAATGTAAAATAAATAAATAAATAATTACAAAGCACAAGTGATGAAAAAGATGGAAAATATGAGTAGATTATTAAACAGACAGTGCAAAATAGACTTTAATGTATTGTATTGCAACCACAGAAAATAATGTATTTTTGTTAATAAAAGGGAGATGTAAAATGTGTATCTTTCCTGCAATGAATGCTATTAGAAGCAGCCTGTGCCGTGATGTCTAGGCTTTTATCACTGTTTTTGATGTTAAAGGAGAAAAAGTGAGTAAAAGTAATTGGAAAAGTAATCTGCTTTTATTTGGTGGGGGTGGGAGAGTCTGTGTGTAATTCACTGATTGGAGTGTTTACTGTGAATAGGTTGCATATTTGACAAAGAATTATTTACAGCACACTTTCCCTGTTTTGGGTAACATCATTTAACAGTAACCTGCTGTATTTGGAGCTGTGGGGGATATAATTTGTGGAATAATTTATTCATTGGTATATATGCATATTTAAGTGTGGAGAATGTTATCTGTTCTGTATATTTTAGCATTTCCTACATCTCTTGTCATTTGTGTGAGGTATTTGCAAAGGTACTTTACTAACAGTCATTACAACTTGGGTGGGTCATTCTGGCTTAGAATGCATTTCTGGGGTGAATGCTTGTTGTTATAGTTGCTGTGCAGTGTCTATATTAAATCAGCGAATGCTTAAAATAGCGAACGTTTATTTATCGACTCTTTAAAAGCGAAACCTCACAATCTCGAAGATACGGAACAGCGATTTTATTCCCAGGGAAAAAAAATTGCTGTTCCACAAAAAAAAAAAAAAAAAAAAGTTTGCTGATTTAATATAGACCCACTGTGCATAACTGACAGGAAAGGGGAGACCGTCTGACAAATTCTTTCTAAATACATTTGGGACATTGTTCAGGTTTTATACGTGAACTCGGTATGTATTTTTGTGGTTTGTGCTAGAATTGCTGTTCATAACCAAATGATGGAGTGGGGACTGTAGGAGAGTGAAATTTGTTTTTCTATGCAGTTGTGACAGATCAGTTTCTGCTTGCACTGCTGTTGCTTTTTTTTCCCTTCTGCACTGATGTTCAGTTTTTTCCCCCTGCACTGATGCTGATTTGTTTTTTCTGCCTGCATTGATGTCGATTTTTTTCCACCTGCACTTGTGCCAAGTTTTTTTTTTCTGCCTGCACTGATGTTAAGCTTTGTAATTATGAAAGAGTGGCATGGTTCAATTCTTACTACTTACTGTAATCTAATTTTCTTCCTTTGATGGCATTCATTTTTTTTTTGGGGGGGGGGGGGTTACAATAAAACGGTAATTGAATTGTGGTGATTTGATTCGTCTTGGGCTCAAATTTTCAGTTTTTTGGCCTGTAGTAATTTAGAAGTGGATCTGAAATCACCAGTGTTTGTTTTTTATTCCATGACTGACATGCACCTCTTGACTGCAGTCTGTTTACAAAGCAGATACATCTTCAATGTGGTAATCTGGCCCCTGGAACCTGTGTAAGTTCGGTAAGTGGCTCCTGAGCCAAAAAGGTTGGGACCCCTTGTTTAGACAATTCAAATCCTATATCCAAGTTGAAAAGAATCATTTCTTAAGTAGCAGCCATTTGTTTTGCTAGCATTTCTGCCAAAGTACTCCATTGGACATTTTTAACTATTTTTATAAAAAGTGTATTAAAGCTTTTAAAATTTGTCAACACATTACATTCTCAAAAACAAATGCCCATCTTCCTCATCACACCTCCAGAATTTCTTTCTACCTGAGGAAAAATCCTGTGAAATCTGTTTCGGGTACAAAAAAACCTATGCAAATACTTCCATGCAAAAATTCTAATCCTTTTGGACTTTTTTGCACACCAGTGTTCTTTTGTAAATTGCTTTCCCATTTTCTTTTACCAGTGTTTTCTAACCTCCTCTGATTCATTCATATAGTTGTCATGCAGTATTTTGTACAACTTTCTAATTATTCTAATTATCCCTTTCTAATGGCAGCTTCTCTTTTAGACTCAAGTAATATGTTACCAGAACTGATCTTTCACTTAGCACTCCCTGTTCCATTCTCTTTGCCTAGTCCCTGATAAAGAAGGCAGTCTCTAACCTGCAGTCCAAGCCTTTGCTTAACCCCTTCCTACTCTGTTACCTTTCCTTTATGGTTCCTTTGCTCTATTCCCCGTAGTGCATTCCAGCCTTTTTTTCTATACCCCTGCTTGTAGACATATTTATTTTTAAGAGCTGCTTTCATCATTGCCCACACTGGACTAGGTCTTTACTTTATGAATGTAATATTCTTTGGTTGTTATTTTTCTTAAGGACTTACATCAAGAGTCGTGCTCTCTCTTTATCTTTTGAACCAACAACCCCTTCATTTAATCATCATCCTTTTCCACTTTGATTTATAACCTTCTGCTTCTGTTACATATACCAGTCTTAACTCCATAGCTCAAAAGTACCCCTTAGAATCATGTAACCTTAAACTATGGGAAGAATCTACTTATTCCACTTAACTTTTGACCTCTTTCCCTCCTAGATAAATTACTTCTGCTCAGTGTTAATTATCAACGGCAGCTTCTCGTCTGGTTGACAAAAATATGCCTTACCTGAGGAGACTAAAATATTTTCATTACTTGCATTTTATAATTTATCACAAACTTCCAGCTTCTCAGTCTGTGCATTATCTTTTATTTAGTTTCTTCCCCCATATCCTTAAGTGCCGTAACAGACCTTTTTTTAATCCATATACCTAAATACTTCATTTTATCATGCCCTCATAAGTATGCTCAATGCTGAATCAATTCATGTGTGGATGCATAGTTCATCACTGTAGCCTTTGTTTTATCATCATTTATTTTATATCCCAAAAAAACTCTCAAAATGTTCTACAGCACCAACATGTCATTTTCCGGATTCATCAAGTACAAAATAATATCTTCCGTAATGAAGTCAATTTTTAATGAAAACCATACCAGTAATATCCTTGAAATTGTGAATCCTTTATTTCCTTTGTCAGCGGCTTTATATAGAAAGCAAATAATAGTGGAGAAAGTAGATATCCTTATATAAAACAACCAAACACCAAATTGTATGTACTATTACTAAGGCCAGAAAAACAGCAAATTGTATTGTCATATTATTTATTATTTTTATTTATCTTAGTAGTTGTATGTATGTATATATATATATATATATATATATATATATATATATATATATATATATATATATATACACACACACACACACACACACACACACATACACACACACACACACACACACACACACACACACACACACACACACACACTATGGCCAGTGATCCATCTTTCTATTTGCCATCTATTTTTAGAGAAGAAGGGTAGATGTAATACAGAAAACTATGGAACAGTATATATCCCAACCTGGAGATCCAATACCTTACTGTGGAAATGGTTCCAGAAGAGGAGAATTACCCAGGACATGGGAAAGATTGTCCGAAGATGGGTGGAACCAGAGAATTTCGAACCCCTTTATTTTGGTGAAATAACGTTCCTGTTTTCAGCTTTCTTCAGAAATCCAAGAAACTGTGGACAAACTAAACATCTTTTATTTAAGGAAACTGTGGTATATTATAACTTATCGGGTCTCCAAAATTACAGATTTTTCACCTAGGGGATTAAGGGTTTGCAAGAATCCTTCCATGCCCTTTGATCCCACAAATGCTGATGATAAGCAATTTGAAATTTGCTGGAAAGCAGCTGCTCATCGCTGTGTTATGGAATGGGTTTCTATTCTTATTGAGAGGGATTTGGTTAAGGTGATTGCCTAAATATCTTCCTCTCTTTCAACACAGCTAACTTTCTCCCATTTTGAACAGCTTCTGGGAGGCATAAATGACAAGTTACAAGATTTCTCTAAGGATTTAATTGAACATAAAGTGAAAAAACTTAAGAGACATATTAATGATTACAATAATGGTTTAGCCTTTCAGGCCAGAACCAATAAGAAGAGACAGGGTGGGGGTGGCGGTTGCTCCTTTGGCGATGAAGGAAGTAAGTAGCAACATAGAGTTTATTTTGCTTCCTCAGAGGCAACATATAGTTCTGCTGAATGGGAAAATGATAAGGCAGCTTATCCACATTTGCCTCCTGCTCAATAGCCAACCTATATAAAGGATAATTTTCGTAGCGGACAATGAAAAGGAGACTGTAGAAGTAAGAGAGAATGTGCGGATGCAGCGAGAGAGAAGCAGTACCAAGCACATGACAAAGGGAAGAAATGGTATTAATTTAGAGACATTTTTGGTATTTATTGCGGAATAATCAATTAATTATAACAATGAAGTACTTATGTTGAATTTATCTGACTCTGTATTGAATAGGTTCATAAATTAGTACTAGGCTAACTGCCTTTGTGGGCCATTTTAAGCCTAGCCAATTAACCCATGTGAGAATCAAACTTTGCACCTTTGGTTTATAAGGCAAACACTTTAACCATTATGCCAACCTCCCACCCCTGTGGATGATGTGGAACTGTCTGTGTTAAGTTGTGGTTTGAAATTCAAGCCTACTGAATCTAGACTACATGTTTTAAAAACAAAAGTGTATCGATTTGTTAGGAAATTACATTTATTGAACCATTTTTCTATAAAGAAATGTGACAATATTTGTGTTATTGATAAACCAAGAGGAATGTTTAATGATTCCTTTGATTCTTGTGAAATTAGTAGTGAAGATATTGTTTTCGCTTGTGATTCGTCTGTGGAAGATGGTATGAATAGTAATGCATACTGTCTATTAGGTACCTCTGATGTTACCTATAAAAGTGATTTTTTACACCCTTTTGTGCATGAATGTATAAAAAGTTTTTCAGCTATGGTTAATTTTACCCTAGAGGTAGCTTATAATGAATTTATTAGAACTAAGGATAGAGTAAGTTATAATCTTAAGAAAGCAGAATGGTTAGCTTTGAAAAATATGAGTCAGTGGAAGAATTTGGTGTTTAAACCATCCAATAAGGGTAACAAAATAGTTCTTATATATCATACACAGTCATTTTGTCATATATTTATTTATTTGCTGCATTTATTTATTTATTTAATTATTCATTTATTTATGCATATACATTTTCATATACACACATTCATCTTTATTTTTATGTATTTGGCATGTTTACAATTACATTTGTATTTGTATCTACATAATTTAATAGGCATTATTTTATGGTAATTAATTAATTAAACTTTGCACATGAATTAATATAGGATATAGGATATAAGGGATTTTTATTCTTTATTTTTTCTCATGTCCCATATTTATCTATTTTTTATATGCGTATATATTATATATGTATTTTTGAAAAATATATGCTAGGAATGATGGGTGTTTGGTGATTTTAAAGTATTGTTATTTCATTATTTCCTTGTATTTATTTTATTTGATTCCACCATTCTGTGGAATGCACAGTTATTTGGAGGAACAGGACTTTTAGGTATGCCTCATTCTTTTTGTGCTTTCTACTCGTAGAGCTCACAGATCTATCAGGAAGCTGGTATACTTTATTGTACTGCACTGATTATTTAATTGTTTAATTGTTTAATTGATTGGTTAATTGATCATTTTTGAGTATGAGCCTTTGTATAAAAGTGGTTTTATAGATTTAGATGTTAAGATCTGAAGAAGCGTACTGGTTGGTACGTGAAAGGGCTCATCTGTCCTTTTTATTTAATAAATCAGTTGGACTTTTATACAGCAGTATTTTATCGTGGTGGTTTCACTTGTGTATGTTTTTTGATTTGTTTTGATCAATATCATACACAGTATGAGAAAATGTGTTTTGATAATTTAAGTGATTTAAATGTTTATCAAAAAAAGCTTTGGTAGAATTTCAAGACTTGATATAGAAGGGTTATAGATTAGGTTATTTATCTAAAAATGATGTGGATAAGAAATTTTCTGTAAGGGGTTGGTTGTACTTTGGCAACCTTTTACTGTTTAGCTGAGATACGTAAGAGTTTGACTTCTCCTGCAGGACACCCTATTGTTTCAGCGAGTAACTGTTTTTTGCCCAATGTGAGATTATTGTTACATAAATATTTGTTAACATCAGTGGTTAAATTAAATTCCTATATACATGACACTTTCGATTTTTTAGATAAAATTCAAGTAGTGGAATGGACAGAAGGGAAATCTTGGTTTTCACATCCACTGCCAATCCTCTATACCAGTATTCAGTATCATTTGGGTATAGAGGCCTTGACTTATTTTTTGTGAGAGAGTCCCTTGTCAAATTATATAATTTGTTTATTTTTGCTTAACGAATAATTTTATTTTTTAATTTAGTCATAAGATATACCATCAAATTAAAGAGACAGCAATGAGGGCTCCTTTTGTCCCCATGTATACAAACCTTTTATGTGTTCATTTGAAATTAAATATTTATACAGTTTGGATTTTTATAACATATGTAGTTAAGTGTTTTAGGTTTATTGATGATTTACTTCTTCTTTGTGGTGGTGGTGAGGCATTAGTTAATGATGTTTTGCAAGAATTACAACAGAATGTGTTTGGGTTACAATTTGATAGAGTAAATTGTGGTAGTAAGGTAGTGTTTTTGACTTATTACTGGAGGGGATAGTAGTTGGTGGGATCAAAACTAAGGTACATAGAATGTTTGAAAATGGCAAGCATTTCTTAAATGGCAGAAGTTGCTATTCGCCACATTTTGTTAAGTCATTACCCTAGAGTGACCTATTGTGCATTAGTAGGCTTTGTAATGATGAAAACATTTTGGAAAAAGAATTAAGAACTTGTACTCCATTTAAACAGAGAGGATATGGAGTACAAGCTATTATGGAAGCCATGAAAAGTTTAATATTGTGTGACCAATATATCAAAACATTTCAGTGCAATGGGAGTAATCAATTTATAAGTGATAGAGACGTGAGTACCGCAAATAGGATTTATTTTGTTACTGTATGTAATATTGTTTTACAGTTTTTGATATGTTTTTTTTTTTTGTTTGTTTTTTGTTAAAAAGTAAAGATTTAGTTAATTTTTTACCTAATATGCCATTTAATTCTTTAAAGAGAAGTTGTAGTATAAAAGACGTGATTGTTCACAGCTACTTTTCAACACTTGATGTGAGATTACGGATTGAGCTTCTGAATGGGGGCACATTACCATGTGGTAATTGCTCAGTTTGTAAGCACATTTTTAGATCTTTTAATAGAATTAATAATAGTATATATACCCCTAGGGATGTTTTTAGTTGTAATACTGAGGCATTATTTATGCCCTGAGATGCTCATGTAATCTTTGTTATGTGGGGGAAAGCAAAAGAGCTTTCAAAGTTAGATTGCAGGAGCATCTAAGGAATATTACAAAAAGAGAGTCTGAGAGCCCTTTAGCATTGTTCTTTATTTCTTATCATGGGGAGGGGGTGGTAGCTGTTTACAGGGTACTGTTTTAGAGAAAGAAAGTTTTTAATGCTATGGATTTGAAGAATAGAGTGCTCTATAAGGAAACTGTTTATTTTGAAATATGGAACACTGACACCTGCTGGATTAAATGTAGAATGTAAAGTTTAATATAGTGACTAAATGAAGTTTTAATTGTTTGAGTTATTCAGTTTTTTTATTGATATTAGCTATTTAAGTGAGAAATTTGGTGTGTGTTTTTCAACTCTTGAAATGCCATTGGCTGAGGCACTAGAGTGTGTTTTATTCATGTTTTAATAAAATTTGATGTTTTTCTGGCCTTAGTAGTGGTATATATAAAGTAGATATTCTTGCCTAGTTCATTTGTTCAAACACCGCTTATCAGAGAGGGGTTCCCACCCTTAATTCTAGTCTCCAATCCCTCATACATCTTCCTTATTAATGCTGTTGTTCTGTCAGGAAAAAAGAATGCTACCATTGTCTTACTCATAAAATCACAGATGACTCTATCAAATGCTTTCTACGTATCAAGACCTATGAATAGAAGTGGTGTCTGTTCATCATTATGATCATTGCTGTAGTAGCCTTAACTATAGGGGTTATATCCTACTAAGGATATAACAGGCAACCAGCTTCCAAGGCTTGAAGAACACCTTCCACTTGCCTAAACCAACTGCTCAAGTTGAGCTAAAGAAAAAGAGTGGTTTTGGTGCCAGAGCCTTCCGAAATTTCTTACTGTTGAAAGGCTCTCCTGTTAAAGGCTATTCAGGATCAGGTAACACTTTCCATTGCTGTCCAGATAAGTTTCCTTTGTGAAAAAAAAACTGCCACACTTTGCTTTTTTTACTAAAACAGAACTTTTGTGAAATTGTAAGTTTTTGTGTTAGGAGAAAATGTTTTTATTGACTGTTATGTGACTTTAAGTAACATTTAAATAGGAGTGTTAATTTTTACTTTTGTGGAAAGAAGTTATTAAAACTAATTTAAAACTATTTGTTTTGTGGCAAAACTTGTGTTATTTTACTTTTGGGAACCGGGGAAGTTTTTAAAATGCCTTTTACTGTGTTTTTTGGTGGAAAAAATGACATTTTAACTACTTATCTGTTTTACTGACTGTTGCTGCCAGGATTCCGTGGGAAACCGGCATCTTTTTTGGCTTTACTATGAAACAACCTACCAGTTCATCTGTTATTCCTTCTTCTAGCAACAAAAAGAAAAAAAATAATAACCTGTACCATAACAGCAAACCACTATGTGCCTCAGCTGCATATGGTAACTCTGCTGTGTCCATTTCTAGTTCCTTAGATCATTCATCTTTTTCCTTGACTTACTCTAGTGTAGTCTCTGCAGCAGCCATGGACCAGGGTTCAGACCCATCCTCTGTGGTTTATTAGATTGCCCTTGGTGGGTAAGGGGGAACCACCTTTGTCAGTTCTGGGAGAAGGAGCAGGGAATTCTTCTTTGCTTACCTAGAATGGGTTACCTGTCCCCATGGTGGTTTTGCTTGGCAAAAGTAGGCGTGCTTCTTTAGAAATTTCTGTCAAAAAGAAAGAAAAATGTAAACATGTCTCCCCGTCTTAGTTTCTCTGGGGAGGACTGATTTATTAGGCTTAGCTTAGGGTTTGGCTCAGACACTTAACTCCTTCAGTTCAGCTTTTTTCTGATAAGATAAAAAGGGATTCTCCATTTTCTGAAGATATTCAAGACTTTGAATGCAAAATGATTGTGAAGGGACAACTGTGTTTTCTCACCAAGATTCCCTTTCAGATTCTAAGGAAAGTGTGGTTTCTGTCAGTCCTTTTGAAGGAATCTCTTTTTTTAGAAACTGTTTCTATAACGAATCACTTGTTTCAGGGGCAACATAATGGCACTACACCATGTCTGAAGAAGTGTTACAATTTCATGCAAGTGGATTTCAAGAACCTACACCATTTCTTCCAGTTCTTTCAGCTCTGGTGAATGTTTTTGTGACAACCTATAATTTGCCTGACAGCCTGCCACCCCCCCCCCCCCCCCAACTAAGCAGATAGATTTGTGGGAAAAGTGTATTCCTCTGCACCACTTCATTTGAGAATTCTCAAATCCAGCTCATATGCTAAAGTTTATGCTTGCCTCTTGACAGCATGAGGAATATTATGGCATCTGTTTCCTATTCTGATTGGGGAAAAAAATCTTTGTGTAATCTAATTGCTTTTGTGTCTCAAGTGGCTATCCACTGTTTAAAATGTGCTTATGATTCTACAGATGCCCCTTCCAGGGCTGCTGCCATTGGAATTGTTCTGAGAAGGTTTGATTGGATGCATACTCAAAACCTTCCTGAGGATTTCAAATCTGAAATTTTAAGTTCTACATTAGACAAAGACTTTTTGGACCATCTGCTGCAAAGGTGTTTAAAAAGTATGGTGAGAAAGGTAAGTTTTATTCAAGGAATCTCTTAGATTTATTAGCCTTCATTCTCCAAGTTTGTCAAAGGGTTTAATACTACCTTTATAATCTTTTTCAAAAAGCAAAAAAAAAATGCATAGAGTTGCTGGTAAGCAAACATTTAAAAAGCAATGGCAAGAAGGTTCCAGAAAGAAAAGTGGAACCCTCTAGAACAAAGGACAGTTTAATAATAGGCTGAATGACTGTCTGCAAGACTCCATTCCCTCTTCCCACTGTGGCAGTCCTTTTTTTTATAGATTTTTAGTTATGTTTTATCATTTTCTCTTACATGTTGCTGCTTCTGGCTGTCAGATCACAAGATCCACTTCAGCTTACCTTCTGTGCATGTGATGCATTACAGAAGGCTTTACGTAGAGAATGGTATACCCTCTTGTTTTAGCCATTGCTTAATGCAGGGCCAATGAAAGTAGGAATTAAAAATAACACTAAAATATTATGAACATTGCCAGAACCAGAAATCATTCTTCTGTTTGGTTAGCTTCTCATACTGCTGTACTCTGTCAGTAGCTGCAGAAACAAATACCAATAAGATATTTTTATTGTAGTTAACTGCAACAGTATTTGCTAAGTGCAAATATCTGTTTCAGTGGAAAGTATCTTCAGTTTTCAGAGTTTCCTTTACAATCTCTCCCTTCCCTCCCAACATGAAATGACCTGTTAAGAACACTGATCTCATCTAGGGTGTGTAGATATATATATATATATATATATATATATATATATATATATATATATATAGGATGTAAACATAATATCAATCAGGCGCGCTGGAAAGACAGACCGACACACACTCTTCATATCTTGTATTGGAGAAGATCCAGATCTCTGAAAGTATTTGTCAGTTAATGGGGTAAATGAAAGATATAGAGAGCAGAGCAGTAGTCAAACTATCCAGATAAAATTGATGCATAAATAACTGGCAGGTCCCCATCAAACAAGTCAAGCAAGCATAAGTTGCCATAAAATATCCAACACTGAGCAGAAGCTAGACAGGGCAGAAAGGAAGTAGCTGGTTAGATGGGCATTTCTTTGAAGAGAATAAAAAGTATGAGGTACGAGAGCTAGAGCAAGCATCCTGACTCCTCCAGATCTTCTAAACAGCTGTTGCAATATATGATAGATCCGTCACCTACAATATCCAGTCAAAAGAGTTTTACTTGGTCCCAGTAAAGGCCTTTAGGAGCTGTAGCACCCTCATCTGCATTTATTTTACTTTCATATTTCTTAGGTTAATCTTTACTTATCAGCTGTGACATCATAACATACCTAGGTTTATAGGTGATTATTAGACTAATGACCCCCAGAGGGGCCTTTATAAGCCTAGACATGCTTATTAAAGTAAGACTACTCTGTACCTTGTGTCTGTGAGGTAACCACTTTAACCACTGTGCCACCCCCACCCTTCAAAAATTATCTGAACTGGATATGAACTCTGCATTACCTGTTTTCTTTCTTCAAACTCATTGCAATTACACCATGTGGCACAGAGATGGTTCTTACAAATTTTGCTTTTCTGTTTGGCTTATATGAAGTTTTAGAAAAGCATAGTACCCTGCCACAGTAGTGATTGACAGCATTAAGTCTGACTATTTAGGAAATTGTGCAAAATAAATGTATGTAAAACTCTGAACAAATTGCATGATTCATCTGGTAAAATATTTTAACCAGAAGAGTAGGAAAGATGAATGCAGTTCATTAATCCACATCTGAAAATGGTCATTTATAAGTAATCAAATGACTGTTAAATGCAGGTGCCTTGAAAAGTGCTGTAGTATGTTTTAGGGTTGTGGTGATGGTGGTAGTAGTGGTTGTGACAGTGGTGGGAGGTTTTGATACATCGTTTGAATACATTAAGTATGTGCACGTGTGTATGCATGTGTGTCTGAGTTAAATGGACACGTTTACCTTTCTTCAAGCCCATTTTTGTGGAATGATTGTTTTATCAAATCTTGATGCTTCAAAGCTGTGTGACCTCACTGGTTTTAAATTAAGCAAGAGGTGAAACTCCCTGTACTGGGGATGTGGAGGGTTGCCACAGAGCTAACCAAGGCTTCTGCTTTCTACTTCTTCCTGCTTTTTTGTTGAAACAGTCCTTTGTTGAAAATAGACTCAAATAATCATACCATATCCATTTAATGTCTGTATAGCCACAAATTTAATACCTTGTACAACTTTATTGTGCTAACCAGATGTATGGTCTTTGTTCAGTATTTTTGATGGCCATCTGCATGGTAATGGAATATTTAGGACTGACAAATTGTTTACATTTCAACTCTCAGTGTCTCACATCTTGTGTAGTTTAGCTTATAACTTTTTTCTTTACTTTATAAACACTTTTGTCTGCCACTCTTTGAAAATGTACTCTTTGACAACATCATGATGATGTACACTAATAGAAAAATGCACACCATTTAAATGCAGCATTACAGAATAGCATAGTCCCTGTCATACTTCCTCCTTAGTGATGCAGCAGTTTTCTATTACAACAAGTAATACAGCGGTAGTATTCCGTAATGAGTTAGTGAATGTGTGTAATGATCCCATATACACTAGGACAAAATGCACAATCTTTCCCAACACTAATTGTGCTTATTTGTGCAGGTGACAGACTGATATCCATCAACAATGTCAGCTTGGAAGGGGTTACCTTGGAGACAGCAGCAGAAATTCTGCAGAATGCCCCTGATGATGTTACACTTGTTATTTCACAGCTCAGGGATAAAATCGTTGCAGGTATTTTTGCTTGAAAATATCAATGTTTGATTTTTGCCTTCTTGCTCAGTTGTATGTAAGAAAGTGCTTACACTGAACAGCAGGATCTTTGCTTGAATACCTTGCCCATGTTTTGTCATCACTGTTCAGTACGTAGCTTAGGCTGTGCATGCATGCATCATGTTCACTCTTGCTGCTGCTTTTTTCACATTGTTGCATGACTCAGCTTAAGACAATTGTGAACCCCAGTATGTTTTCTTCCTTTGTCCTTACTAGAGCCATTTTTTCATCATGTATTGCTTTCACTGATTTTAATACCTGGTTGTTTTTATTGTTGTTTTACCTCAAAAATGTGTCTTTCTTTGTTAAAAAGGATTCCCATGAGAAAGAAAGATGTTTTTTCTGTAGTCAGAGTCTCAGTAGTTGATGATTGAACTTTCATTGTTCTCTTAGAATTTTCCAGTCTCTAAACCAGCATATGTCCAAGAAACACTGATATCTATCCATGACCCAAGGGCCTGATATTCACTGCTCTTATTTAGTGAATAAATACTTTAGGGTATTTGGGATGTAGATCCACAGAGTACCTTCATCATGCCAGTGAATGCAGTATCAGCAAGTATCTTTTAACAAAGGTGACTCACAACACTTTGAATATCTTCCAGGTTATCTCAGTGTACTATAACCCTCTTGTAATCTACACAGAAGAGATAGAATTTTTCTTCTGTTTCAGCATCCTCTACTGTGGACATTCACATGAGATATTTAGAATCCCCTTTGTATTTTGTCTCATACTTTGATTATCAGCAATCTTTGTTATATTTGTTATATTTGCTACCAACATATTATGTTTAATTTCTTAATTGTGCATTAAAGTGCTGGAAGCTTGAAGTCTAAGGCTAGCCATTAAGGAAAATAGGTATTTACTGGCTGATAAAGTAAACTCTAGGTAAAAGTAGATCTTTATCATTAAATCGCTGCTGCAGTAACATTAGATGATGTTCTTCATCTCACATTGCTGCAGTCCTAACACTTGGGTAGTCCGCTGTCCTTGGTCGGCCCGAATATCAAAGTATAAGGCTGACGTCGGTCAGGGCGCATTTGACTGACGTCAGGACGTCAGGGTACAAATGCGCATGACCGACGTCATATCCTCAGTCTTTTTTGCCGCATGGTCCGATGCAGAAGCAGTATTGCAAGTGCTGGTTGGCGTTCTGAGATTTTTCGATTTAGAAGTTTCAGACCGAGTTCAAAGTTGGCTAAGTACCCCGTTGGGGAATATTTTGGTTTTTCTTGCCTCAGTCATTTACCGGATGTCAGAAAAGTTAATAATTGCATTTCTTGTGGGAAACAGATACCGCATAGAGATTATCATACTTTGTGTATTCCTTGCTTAGGGCCTGAGCACGACGTTGTTGGCTGTCGCTCTTGTGCTAGATTTAATAAACGCACTATAAAGAGGAGGTTGGATTGTGCAAGGTTAGTCTTTGGGAAGCGGTGCAACTATAAAATGCCGTCGGATGCTCCGACGCCCGCTTCTTCGAAGAAGCGCAAGGACAAGGCAGTTAAGCCTAGGTTAGAAGAACCGTCTGTACCAGACGCCGGTTCTTTGGAGGTGTCGGTGGAGCCGGTGGCTCCACCGGAGGTTTCTTTGTGTTCCCAGGGTGAGACCTTATTATTGCAGGATGTGGCCTCTCAGGAGACTAGTCAGGCTGAGGGGGCTTCTCATCTTACTATACTCCCCTCCCCTCCCAAGGTGGCTAGGCCCTCTCCTTCTATTTCAAAGGCTTCCCCCAGGGGCAGGCCAGGTTTGGCTTCAGTTGGTGTTACCCCTAGCTCCTCAGGTACTGTGCCCAAGAAGCATATGCTTAAAATGGCAGAATATTTGATTACTTTGATTAGGGGTTCTATGCCCCCTCCTGATAAGAGACCTAGGGTGGATCCTGAGTTGGGGGGTTTTGAGCAGACTTCAGATGTTTCAGAGTCTTCAGCTGAAGACTTGCAGGAGTACTCTCCTTATTCTGATTCTGATGTGGATGATTCTACTCCTTCTGCTACTCCTCCTGAGGATTTTTCTTTTTCAGAAACTCTTCATTCCATGAGGGAGCATTTTAAGTGGGAGGGTCAGGACTTCTCTGATTCCAGGAAAAGGCTTAGGGAATTTCTGTTTTTACCCCAGCATAGGCCTTTGGCTATACCTCCTGTTTTGGATGTAGTGGACGATGTTTTTACAGAAGCTTCTCTTAATCCTGATTCTTTGCCTCCTGCTCCTGTTAAGCCGGATAGGTATTACAGGGTGCCTGAAGCTCATAAGTATCTTTTAAGAGTCCTAGGGCAGACCCAGAGACTGTTAGCCAGGGGCCTAAAGGTGTGAAGGCTTCTGTTGTTAAGAATCCGGTTCCTGCAGACAAGGAGGCTAGGGCCTTGGATAGATGGGGAAAGAAAGTCTATACTTCTTCCACTCTTGCTATGAGGGCTCTAAATTGCCAGTTTCACATGTTGAAATACCAAAATTATCTCCTTTCACTATTGAAGTCTAAGGTTGATGCTCTGGCAGTAGGTATTGATTGTAAGGAGTTGCAAGATTTAGTGCATGTTTCTGAACAGGTGGGTAAGCATTCTTTGCAATGTGGTTTTGATGCTGTACAGGCCTCTTCTAGGGTGGCTGCCACTGGGTCAGTCCTTCGCAGGCACGCCTGGCTGAGGGATCAAAATTTGTCTGAACATGTTAAGACAAGGATTTTAGATGCTCCTATATGATCTGACGTGTTGTTTGGTCCTCCTGTTGAGACAGTCTTAAAGAAAATGGAAGACAAGGCTAAGTCTATGCAGACTGTTAAAGATTTTTTGCAGGTCCAGCCTCCAAAGTTTAGTAGAAATTGGCCTACTAAAGGGTGGACGTATCCTTCTTATGGTTTACAGTCTAGGGGTAGATCTAGACGTGGTAAGGGCAGAGCCCAGGGCTCTTTCAGGCCTAGAACAGGGAGTTCTTCTGCACAGGCTTCGGGTGAGGGCAGGGGTCAGTCCTTTCGTCAGCAGACCCAATGACCTACCTTTTCAGCTGCCAGAGCCTGCTCGTCTGACAGCACCTTTGGGAGGAAGGTTGGCACTTTTCAAAGAAAATTGGAGTTTAATTACCCAGGACAGATGGGTATTGGATATCATTCACCACGGCTACAGGTTTTATTTCCATACCTTGCCTCCTTTCAAAGGCATGCCAGACGTTCCTCCTCCACAAAGACTAGAGGCTCACAAACAGGTTTCTCTGTTGCTCCAACTAGGGGCCATACAGCCGGTCCCTCTGCCAGAAGTGGGCCTAGGATTTTATTCTCGCCTGTTCCTAGTACCAAAGAAGGGGAACACGTGGAGACCAATTTTGGATTTATCTATTCTCAACACTTATCTGGACATTCCCAAGTTCAAAATGTTGATGTTGCAGCAGCTTTTACCTCTGCTGGGCAAAGATCATTGGATGGTGACTTTGGATCTCAAGGAGGCTTACCTTCATGTTCCTATCAGACTAAGTTGCAGGACGTATCTGCGTTTTCGAGCTGGGACTTCTCACTATCAGTTCTCTGCATTGCCCTTTGGCTTATCTACTGCGCCCAGGGTGTTCACGAAAGTTCTGGCTCCAGTGATTGCTTTCTTCAGACAAAAAGGAATACAGATCTATCCTTATTTGGACGACTGCTTAATTCTGGCTCAAGAAAGAGAAGAGCTTCTTCATCATTTGGATTATGTGATAGCAGTGCTAAGATGCCTAGGGTATTCTGTGAACGAAATAAAGTCCAGTCTAGTACCCTCTCAAGACATGTGCTTTCTGGGTGTGAGACTGAATACAGCATCCCAGATGGCCTTTTTAACCCCGGACAAACAAAAGAGTCTATCCCTTTACTTCCATCAACTATCTCATCAGTCCGGGCTGACTGCAAGGACAGTCCTTCATGCCTTAGGGTTCATGGCATCTTGTATTCTGGTGCTTCCCAATGCCAAACTGCATATGAGGAAGCTACAATGGTATCTCAAAAATGTATGGACACAGCACTGCCAGGATCTAGACACTGTCATTCAAATAATACCTTGCATTCAAAAGGAATTTTGTGGTGGGCTCAGGAATGTCACCTAAACAAGGGACTCTCTGTGACCCGGCCAGAGGCGAGTCTGATTTTAACGACAGATGCCTCAGACAAAGCTTGGGGAGCTCATCTAAATGGAAAGTGGATACAAAACAAGTGGCCTGTCAGACTACAACATCTACATATCAACATGAAGGAGATGTTAGCAGTCCAGTTTGCATTAATTGCTTTCAAGGAATTGCTTCTTCCAGGACAGGTGTTGATTCTAACAGACAACACAACTGTCATGTGGTACATCAACAAGCAAGGGGGAACGCATTCTTATCCTCTATGCAGGCAAGCAATGATTTTGTGGGAGACTGCTCTCAGTTTACAGCTCAATCTTCAGGCAAGGTTTCTGCCAGGAGCACAGATCTCCTTAGCAGATGTGTTGAGCAGACGAATTATGGATCCCCACGAGTGGAAATTG
This sequence comes from Protopterus annectens, assembly GCF_019279795.1. Taxonomy (NCBI): domain Eukaryota; kingdom Metazoa; phylum Chordata; order Ceratodontiformes; family Protopteridae; genus Protopterus; species Protopterus annectens. The sequence continues at coordinate 322,358,405 of NC_056741.1, read as the reverse complement.
GATCCTCATGTATTTCAGAAATTGACAGTGTCATGGGGAACTCCAGACATAGATCTGTTCGCTTCCCCACTAAACCATCAGCTGCCAAAGTTTTGCACAAAAAGGTTTCATCCCACAGCTTGGAAAGTGGATGCTCTTTCTTTCATTTGGAGCAATCTTCATGTATATGCCTTTCCACCTCTGCCTCTCCTCCCAAAGGTACTTCTAAAGGTCAGACAGGACAAGCCAAGGATGATTTTAATAGCTCCGGATTGGCCTCGACAACACTGGTACCCATTACTGAGAAGTCTGGTACGGCAGCCTCCATGGCCTTTGCCTTCGATTCCACACCTGTTGTCGCAGGAGGACAGCCATTTGCTAAATGTCAAGCTTCACTCTCTGCACCTAACAGCCTGGCATATTCTGTTTTGAACCAAAGTGGGCCTCCACTTCCTCAGCAAGTTTTGAATGTTATTTTGGAAGCTAGGAGGCCTAGTACAAGGAAAGTGTACACAGACAAATGGAAGAGATTTTTGTTTTGGAGTGCAGCAAAAGATTTTGATGTTTCTGAGCCTAATTTGAGTGTGGCTCTTCAATATCTTACTGAGTTACTGGACAAAGGTTTGTCTTTCTCTTCTATTAAAGTTCATGCTGCAGCAATTTCAGCTCACTATGATTGCAACCCACCATTGTTTTCTCATCCTTTGTTCAAGCAATTTCTTAGAGGGGCAAAGAATATAAGACCCCCACGAAGAGCTCCTACTCCTGCTTGGGATCTCAATTTTGTGTTGGAGAAACTCACTCTACAACCTTTTGAGCCTGCAGCTACTGCTGAGTTGAAATATTTATCTTGGAAGACTGCCTTTTTTGTTGGCCATTACCTCTGCAAGAAGGGTTTCTGAATTACAGGCCCTTATGGCAGTTGAGCCTTTCTTGATTTTCCATAAGGATAGGGTATCATTACGTACTAATCCTTCCTTTATGCCTAAGGTGGTTTCTAGTGTGGCTTTAAACCAAACTATTCATTTGCCTACTTTTTATGCAAATCCCCAAAATAAAGGGGAAAAGATTTTGCACACTTTAGATGTCCACAGGCAGTTGCGTTATTATTTGGACAGAACTAAAGGGTTCAGGCAGTCTCAGCAGTTGTTTGTTTCTTTTGCCTTGAGTTCTCAGGGCAAGCCTGTATCAAAACAAACTATTTCTAAGTGGATTGGGTTTTGCATTGCTTTCTGTTATTCCCATCATGGCAAGGTGATTCCAGCTGGGATTAGGCCTCATTCCACTAGGGCTACTGCCACTTCAACAGCTTTTTTGAGGGGAGTGGCGACCAAGGATATTTTGGAGGCAGCTACTTGGAGTTCTGTACATACTTTCTCTAGGCATTATCACCTGCCACTTTACTCTAAGTCCAGGGCTGGTTTTGCCACTGCTGTTTTGCAGGGCATTTTGGCAGCTCCTGCTTCCTTGTAGTTAGCCATCCTCCCTTACCTCTGCTTTGGGATTCTACCCAAGTGTTAGGACTGCAGCAATGTGAGATGAAGAACATAGTACAGTTTTGTACCTACCATAAATGTAGATGTTCGAAGATCCACATTGCTGCAGTCCAATTTACACTCCCTCCTTCCCCTCTGTAGTTAGAGGCGGTTGTGTGGGTTGGGTTGTACATTTTGTGTATATTGTATATATTGTACATATAGTTAGTGCAGGGGTGGTTGGTTGGTTGTTTGCTGTCTTTTGGTTTTGACCTTTATTTTTAGGGTCTTCTGACATCTGGGGCAAGAAAAGACTGAGGATATGACGTCGGTCATGCGCATTTGTACCCTGACGTCCTGACGTCAGTCAAATGCGCCCTGACCGACGTCAGCCTTATACTTTGATATTCGGGCCGACCAAGGACAGCGGACTACCCAAGTGTTAGGACTGCAGCAATGTGGATCTTCGAACATCTACATTTATGGTAGGTACAAAACTGTACTTTCATCATTTGATCACTGCTACAGTAGCCTTATCTACATGGTATATATCCCAAATTATTGGACTATTTGCCTTTTATTATTAATGGCAATGAAGGCTTGGAACCTTCTTTATTTAAATTATATAGATTAACATTGGGATTTGAAAATAAAATAAGCAGAATATTTTGTTTAATTTTATTGGCCAATGTACTTTGGTAGAAGTGAATTATTATTCTTGTAATCAGATGATTTTAAAGTCATTAAGGTTGATGCTGGCTAACATTTTTAAAAACGTTTTACTTGCAGATATTTACATTAATTTTTCCTTACTCCTCATAAAATTCATAATTTTTTAGCCTAATGAAGTTTGCTGGAGATGTGAGGCATATACTTTGGTAGGCTGACATCATATGTTTTGTGTATGAAAAGAACCAAGTATTACTGGGAAGATATTAAAGACTTCTTTAAAGCTCTTTGATCGGATTATTTTTTAATAAATAATGCTTCAATTTGTGGATGTATAATAACAACATCCCATGATATGGTCACTTTTACCTATAAGAAAGAAGTATATTCACAGTAAACTGGAAAGAAAATCTCTACCTAAATTTATTGATTTTATTAGAATTGCCATTGTTATGCATATATGCATAGGGAAAGCTGAAAAGAGTAAATGGTCATACTGAAATAAGAAGTTATACCACAGCCAGGATTGCAGTGTCCTTTTGTAGGGTGCTGTGTACCTGTAGAGTTTCAGCCTTCTAGCTTTACCCCTCTTGGAGAAAAGCAGGTTTACAAGGGGTAGTTTTGTCTAGGCAGAAAAGGCTGGAAATGCTTAGGGAAAGATAAAAAGAGTAAACGGTCATACTGAAAGAAGAAGTTATGCCAGGATTGCAGAGCCCTTTTTATTTGCCATAATGAAAGAAGTTCCATCAAACTAAGAATAATGAACAAGAATATAACTTATAAATAGTGGTTAAAACTAAACACATTGTTAGATAAATATAATTAATTGTCAATTGAGTATGTTTTTAATTATTTAAATTGTAATGTGTGAGCTTTCACTTTTTCTTTCTTTCTTTGTGTATGTTTTGTTGTTGTGAATAGCTTCTGTGTGAAAACATTTATGTCCTTCCTTTATCACTGTTGCTCAGTATTCCTTACAATAGGGATTCCTCATAAGGATAGACAGAGGAGTACCTTTTTGTTTGGGTGCAAATCACCACCACGAACAGTGTAGTATTAAAAAAGAAAGCAAAAAATCTCCAAAACTTCTTGAGGAAGGACCAGTGTCCAAAATGTCTGCACACTGATCAAAAACTTAATTTCAAGTCTTCCACTATGAAAACCAAAACTGAAAAATAAGAACCGGTGATATTGTCAGCCTGTGTAAAATTAATTTACTGTCTAGTAAGTACACTGTTTGGATGCCAGCAAAGAATAAATTTAGAGAACCTGAAAGAAAATAAACCAGAAAAGGTAAAGTGAAAACAGTGGCCAGAAGAATCCTGCAGTTGTTCAGCAAAAAAACGTTCAAGCTTCAGCTTTGGTACAAGAGATTACTTCCAGTCATTTAGAAAAAATAAGTCAGATATACTCAGAAATGATTAAAATAAATGAAAAATTGAAGGAGTATATAAACTCAAATAACAAAAGACTAGAAAAATACAAGAATCTTGAACTAGCTAGTCAGGTGAAATTAAAAATTGCAACAATCAGAGGTAGAAATGAAGAAAAAGCTGGTTGAGTATGAGGCTTCTCAGGAAAAGCTGTTTCAACAATGGTAGAGTTAGAAGACTGAGCATACAGAGAAAATGTGAGATTTTCTGCTGCACCAGAAAAACGGGAAGGAATAGACTCTATTGTCTTTATGAAAGCACAAATAAGCAAGTGGACTGATATTCCACTACAGGGTTTATTAATTGAAAGCGTATATCATGTGTATGCTCCATGGCCATGAAAAAGCAGCCAAGACCTGTGTTAGTAAAGATGCAATCATTAAAGCAGAAAGAATTGATCTTGACAAAACTCTGGCAGAAGAGAAAATATTGGATATTGGAGACAGTAGAGTGTTTGCGGAAAATGGTTATTCACTATACACCAGGCAGATGAGAAGCAGATGTTCTTCATGTTTCACTGTTGCAGTCATTACATTTGGGTAATCTGCTGGCAGGTTGCCCTCAGTCGGCCTAAATAACAAAGTCTTGGGTACTGCGTCGGTTGCTGTCTTCTCTTCCATGACGTCGGGTGATCTGGGGTATAAAGCATGCAGCCGACACCATTTTAATCGGAATTTCTTGCCGCGCAGTGCCCGAAGCAGAAACAGTTCGCAAGTGCCGGTCGGCCGACTCCTGAAATTTTCGTTTTCGAATTTCAGAACCGAAGTCTTCAAACTAAAGCTAAGTACTCCGTTGGGGAAACTTTTTCTTGCTCCTTACCGATGTCAGTAAAAGTTAATAATTGCATTATTTGTGGGAAGCAAATACCTTACAAGGATTTTCATTTGTACTGTATTCCTTGCCTAGGCCCTGATCACAATGTGCCTTGCTGTCAATTTTGTGCTAAATTTAACCAACGCACTATTAAGTGTCGGTATATTTTTGCTTCTGACTATTTTGGTTCAAGATTTAACTATCCTGAAATGTTGGATAGCAATCCGACTACCGGAGCTCACAAAAAACGCAAGGAAAAAGACAGAGACAGACCGTCGAGGTCGAAAACCGACGAAGCTTCTCCTAAACCAGTCACCGGTTTGCCGGTACCCAGTGAGGCGCTTTCGCAGCCCCTCATGCCCACTACTTTTGAGTCGCAGGCCTCTACCGAGACCCATTTGGAGTCCGGTATGCCATGCCACGAGATTCTGCAAGTATTGAACCCGTGGATGTCTCTCCTTTGGATGGGTCTGGAGCCGCTGAGCAGGCACTGGCTTCTGAGGGTGTTGTCAGGCCTCAACAGTTGTATATTAAACTGAAGCCATCATCAAAAACAAGGCCAGAATCAACTTCTATGTCTAAAAAACTGACGCATGAGCCACGTGCTCAGGCCCCTATGCCTAAAAAACAAATGATCAAAATGGCTGAGGATTTAATTATCTTGATCAGGGGTTCCCAACCCCCCCCCCCCCGCTAAGAGGCCTAGGCGAGGCACTGATTATGAATCTTCAGATCAGGTTTCCATTTCTTCTGATTCCTCTTCTGATTAGGAATTTTCTATTCCACCTTATGAGGACTCTGATGCAGAGGAATCCATCCCTTCTGCTTCTCCTCCTGAGGATTACTCTTTTGGCGAGACTTTGCATACTTTAAGGGAACATTTTCACTGGGAGAGTCAGGACTTCTCAGAATCTAAAAAGAGGCTTAGGGATTTTCTTCTTCTTCCTCAGCATAGGCCTTTGGCAATACCTCCTGTATTAGACATTGTTGATGATGTGTTCTCGGAATCAAGCATGGCTCCTGATTCCCTGCCTCCGACTCCTGGTAAGCCAAACAGATATTACAGGGTTCTTGACTCCCAAAAATTTCTTTTAAAAAATCCTGCTGCTGACCCTGAAACTATTTCTCAGGGTCCCAAGGGTGTTAAGGCTTCTACAGCCAAAAATCCTACCCCTTCTGATAGAGATTCCAGGGCACTGGATAGATGGGGAAAGAAGGTTTATACGTCTGCAACCTTGGCAATCAGGGCTTTAAACTGCCAGTTTCATATGCTTAAATATCAACAGCATGTTATGGGCTTACTGAAATAGAAAATTATGTTGATTTCTGATTGTGTGGAAAATAAAGAGTTACAGGATTTTTTGCATTCAGCAGAACAGGTTGGAAAGCATACTTTGCAATGTGGTTTTGATTCCTTGGAGGCCTCTTGCAGGGCCTCCTTAACTGGATTGTGATAAGAAGGCATGCCTGGTTCAAGGAGCAAAATCTCCCTCTCAAGGAGCTAAATTGTTGGATGCCCCTTTACAGCAGGACAGTCTGTTTGGTAATAAGGCAGAAGAGGTTTTAAAGAAAATGGAAGACAAAGCTAAATCTATGCAAACTGTAAAATAATTCTTGCAAGTGCAGCCACCCAGGTTCAGTAGACATTGGCCTACTAAGAAGTGGTCCTTTCCTGTGTCCAACAGAGCTGCTCAGGGCAAACCCAGATGCTCCAAAGGCTCCAGATTTCAAACACAAGGATCTTACAGGTCAAAGCAATGGGGTGCCTCTGCCTCCAAATCAGGAGGTAACAAAGCATAACCCTACAGTAAACAGTCTCAATGACTTTCCTCTGCCATCTCCAAGCACTTATCTTTTGGCAGCCCCCTTGTGGGGAAAACTAGCACTTCATGCTCAAAATTGGCATTTAATTACCCAGGACAAGTGGGTATTAAACACAGTATCCCAGGGGTACAGATTTCATTTCCACATGTTGCCAATTCCAAACAGATGGCCAGATCTGCCACCAAACCAGTGGGCAGAGGCCCAGAAACAAGTCATGTCCCTCACGGATATGGGGGATATTCAACCAGTGCTAGAAAAGGAAAAAGAACAAGGATTTTATTCAAGACTTTTCCTGGTACCCAGAAAAGACAAAACATGGCGTCCAATTCTGGACTTATCAATTCTAAATACGTTCCTGGACATTCCAAAATTCAAAATGCTGACTTTACAACAGCTACTGCCTATGCTAGGCAAGAATGCCTGGTTGGTAACTCTAGACTTAAAACAGGCATACCTGCATATCCCAATAAGGGAATCTTGCAGAAGATACAACCGCTTCAAAGCAGGCTTTTTGCATTACCAATTCTCTGCACTGCCCTTTGGCTTATCTACTGTGCCCAGGGTCTTTACAAAGTGCCTGGCACCAGTAATTGGATTTTGCAGACAAAGACACATTCAAATTTATCCATTTCTGGACGATTGTCTCATTCAGGCAGAGGACAAGGACACTCTTCTTCAACATCTGGCATTTGTAAAAAGGCTTCTAGCATGCCTAGGGTACACCATAAACGAAAAGAAATCACAACTGGTACCCTCTCAAATAATTACATTCCTGGGTGCAAGCTTGAATACAACTGCCAAGATGGCTTACCTCATGCCAGACAAATTCAATTGACAACATATTTCAAAGAAGTGGCAACAAAAACCCAGCTATCTGCAGGACAAATTCTGCAGGCTTTGGGGTTCATGGCATCCTGCATTCTACTAATTCCATATGCGAGACTGCATATGAGGAAACTTCAGTGGTACCTAAAAAGCTTATGGAGTCAACATTGTCACAGTCTGGAAACAATGATTCTTCTCATTCCTTGCCTGCAGCAGGAGTTTCTTTGGTGGGCAGAGGCATGTCACCAAAACAAGGGACTGTCATTCATTCTGCCCCCTGCCTCCTAACCCTAACTACAGATGCATCAGACTATGCTTGGGGGTCCATCTGGCAGGGAGATGCATTCAGAGCAAATGGAGCCCAAACCAAATGCATCTACATATCAACCAGAAAGAAATGCTAGCTGTACAGAATGCTCTGACAGCCTTCAAGGACTTCCTTCATCCAGGACAAGTACTGATAAAAACAGACAACACCACAGTTATGTGATACATAAACAAGCAGGGGGCTACCCACTCCTACCCCCTTTGCAGAGTAGCCATGGCCCTGTGGAACACAGCCTTGACTTACCAAATACATCTTCAAGCTCAATTCCTGCCAGGAAAGCAAAATACTCTGGCAGACGACCTAAGCAGAAATCTTATGGACCCGCACAAATGGAAACTGGATCCACAAATCTTCAGCATGTTAACACAAAAATGGGGGAGCCCAGACATAGATCTATTTGCCTCTCCCCAAAACTATCAGTTGGACAAATTCTGCACAAGAACTCATCACAAAAAAGCATGGAAAGTGGATGCTCTATCCTTCAGCTGGAAAAACCTATCCGTCTATGCCTTTCCCCCCTCTGCCTCTACTCTCCAAGGTCTTACTAAAAGTCAGACAGGAAAAAACAAAAATGATTCTAATTGCTCCAGACTGGCCTTGCCAACACTGGTACCCGCTTCTAAGGAATATGTCACACCTTCCTCCGTGGTACTTGCCTCAAACACCTCACCTATTGTCTCAGCAGAACTATCAAATTCTGCATACTCAGCTCCAAACTCTGAACCTTGCAACATGGCTAATCAACTAATTTCACCAACCACATCTGTCAGTAAACCTGTGATGGAGGTCGTTTTGGAGGCCAGAAGGCCTAGTACTAGAAAATCCTATGCTGATAAATGGAAGAGATTCTGTGCTTGGAACCACACACAAGGAATAGACACAGCAAAGCCTAATATTCCTCAGATTTTGCAATACTTAACTGAGATGCTCCACAAGCGCCTATCTTTTTCTTCAATAAAAATCCATGCCTCTGCCATCTCAGCTCATTACAACACAGAGCCTCCCCTCTTTTCTCATCCCCTGATAAAACAGTACCTCAGAGGGGCCAAAAATTTAAGGCTTCCCAGGAGAGTGCCAACTCCTGCATGGGACCTCAATTTTGTGCTGGAAAAACTCACCCTTCCTCCTTTTGAACCAGCAGCTACTGCGGATATAAAATTTCTTTCTTGGAAGACAGCCTTTCTTTTGGCAGTCACTTCAGCTAGAAGGGTTTCAGAACTACAGGCTCTCATGGCAGTGGAGCCTTTCATTATATTTTACCCGGACAGGGTGGCCCTCAGGACCAATCCTTCTTTTATGTCTAAGGTGGTATCCAGTGTGGCTTTTAACCAGACCATTCACCTGCCAACTTTTTTCCCAAATCCACAGAACAAGGGGGAGCGGATTCTGCATTCATTGGATGTACACAGACAACTAAGATTCTACTTAAACAGGACAAAATCTCTAAGAAAGTCTGAGCAGCTACTGGTGGCATTTGCTGCAGGATCAGAGGGGAAGGCTATATCAAAGCAGACTATTTCTAAATGGATAAGCCATTGCATTCGTTTCTGCTACTTGCACCATGGTAAACCTGTGCCCAAGGGGATCAGATCCCATTCCACCAGGGCTGCCTCTGCTTCAGCAGCTTTTCTCAGAGGGGTCCCTACCATAGACATTCTAGAAGCTGCTACTTGGAGCTCTGTTCGTACATTCACAAAGCATTACCATTTTCTTCTCTTTTCTAAATCCAGGGCAGGCTTTGCCACTGCAGTCCTGCAGGGCCTTATTGCTGCTCCTAATGCTGTTTAGTTCCATCCTCCCATCCATAGCTTTGGGATTCTACCCAAATGTAATGACTGCAACAGTGAAACACAAAGAACATAGTACAGTTGTGTACACTTACCATAAATGTTGATGTTCGAGTGTATTCACTGTTGCAGTCCAGGTTACCCACCCACCAGCCCCCTTTCTATACCTTTTCTTTCCTTCACTATGCTCAAAAGCCTTTGTAGTGTATTTACTTTTAGTTGAAGGTAAATTTTATGAGTTCTAAAGTGCATTTATATATTTATAGTTATATATATATATTTTTGCTCCCCATTTGGGGGGCACCTGACATCTGGGGCAAGAAAAACTGATTAAAATGGCGTTGGCTGCATGTTTTATACCCCTGACGACCTGACGTCATGGAAGAGGAGACAGCAACCAACGCAGGGCCCAAAACTTTGTTATTTTGGCCTACTGAGGGCAACCCGCCAGCAGATTACCCAAATGTAATGACTGCAACAGTGAATACACTCGAACATCTACATTTATGGTAAGTGTACACAACTGTACTTTTTTATCTCAACAACCATGGAATGTAGAGAGACAGGCTTGATTTTCAAGCTCCTGTATCCAACTGTCATCAGAACATTTTTTCATGGAGGATCAAAGATGTTTTGGATGTAGAACAAGGAAAGGAGGAAATAAAGTTTGTCCAACAAAAAAAAAAGTGATCCAGCAAACAAGGGAACTACACTCATTGTTTTGGCAGTAAAGCTTATAATGAGAAATTGCCATTGAAACAAAATGAAAATGCTTGATAGATTGAAGAAAGCACAGGAGTTGACTAGAAGAATCAGGAGTACCTTGGACTCGAACAAGAGCCTGGTCTTGTGACATTGAGTTGAACAGGAAGAAGTTCAGCTACACTTAAATTATTGATTAAATGGGAGACTATAAAGCATCAATCGCATTTGAGAAATATGGCTTTGCAAGTAAAAGTGGCTGAGGAAAAATTGGGCTTTTGTTGGCTTTGTTAAACTTTTCGGTGGACTGTAAAACGTAAACCCCACTTTGTAAAAAGTAGATGTAAGAAACAGATTTTCTTCTTAGTATTTGTATAAAGCATTTAATGATATAGAATGCATTTTATATAATAAAACAGTTTTGTAAAGTTTGTAGTCAGTGGTATTTTAAACAAGGGTTGAGTCTTTTCGGTGACTGTTGCATGTGTTAAAAGATATTAAAGTAAACATGTACTTTTTATTTGTAAGAAATATAGGTTTTATAGTATGACAAGAGAAGAAAAGCTGAGCAAAAACAAGTCTAAGTTAATATGCTGTGATGTTGGTCTGCTGGGGTGGGTATGGGGTGTAAAAATGGATTGATTACATTATAAAGATAATTTCTCTAATTTTAAAAAGGTGAATTAATGCTGTTGGCTTAACCCATAAACAAGTGTATGTTTTTCATTTTTGTAAACAAGTAGGCTTGAAAAATAAGACAAAATGATGAAAGCCATGCTCAGTTTCTTGCATCTGCAAAAATATTTGCTTGTTTATTTTTTCATTAGCAAAAATTTAGAATTGGGGTCAAATAGTCTGTAGCTGAAGGTAGTTAGTTGTACATTCTCTTCTGAATTAAATTTATGAAGATTCCCTCATGCATATGTAGAGTTGTTAGCTGTTTTTTTCCCTTCATTGCTGACTCTCAAGGAGATGAGCCAGCTGCAGGTGCAAGGAATTCATCTTGAGATTCTGAGCATTCTTTGCCGAGGGAAATGCAAAATTTAAAACTATAGACAAGCAGTTTGGTGGAAAATAAAGCTAGAAATTATAGGACGTGTATAACGCAGCCTTAATTCTTTAATGTATTTAGTAGAACAGTGTACAATTAATTTTATTTAAAGATAGTCTCTGCACCTTTTTGTTAATGTTTTCTGAAAATGTACAAGCTGTTTTTTTCTCATTTGGAAGAATAATAGACAAGAAAAGAACAGACAGCAATCAGTTTAAGTGGGAATACAGGCTGTAATATGCACTTTAGCATGAGTAACCTTAAGTTTAGGCTAACAGCCCTGTGTTTCTTTTGCTTAGTCAAACATTCTGCTTGTGCTGTGCTGATGAGGTCATAACAGGGCCGTAATATGCATATCCACAGCTAGTGGGGGTTTGGCTTTATTGGCCTGAAATGTCCATTAAAATGACAAAATGAGTCATGGGCATTCAGAATTGCCAATTAGCTGAAACACCTGATGTTCATAAGGGTCATTTGCATATATCCCATGTGCCTCTGACACAAGAGGTTTGGGAGGTCACTCAGTGGAGGTTCTAGCTTTGCTGGAGTTTTCATTTTGTTTTTACTGATTAAGTTTAGGTTAGGTAATGCATGTTGGTGCAGTTGTCAGTTTGGGGCAACTGTTCCTGTCTGGAGAGTTAAACTTCATTTTTTGAAAATGTACATAGTTCTGTGCATTTGTTCTAATTTAATAGGGGATGGGATGTTCTGAAAATATACTTAGGGCTGGATTCATGAATGCCTACACTGTGTACATGATCTGCACTCAAGAACATCCCCACCATATTTTTGTGCTGTCTATTCACTCTGAAAGATTATACTAAGTGTACACATAGTCTACACTTTGTGATAACCTTTATGAAGCCCTTTACATATTTAAGGCTACAAGAAAATCAGTAGGAATATTAAAATTAGGAGGAAGAAGGTGAAAGTTATGCTTGTATTGCCTATTCATCACTCAGAATTGTGTACACGTAGTGTAGACGTTCATAAATCTGGTCCTTAGTTGTTGTTTTTTTTTTTTTTTGTTTGAGGGTTTTTATTAAAACAAAGCATCTTGAAAATGTCACATGCATTCAAATGAAAATGAGAAGAAACAACTACATAAAGTACATAACTACATAAAAAAATCAGCCTTCCAAACATTAGTCTGTGCAAACGTTGGAAAGACACTTTCGAAAATATAATAGATGGAAGAAATAGCTTTTATCATAATGGCTACACTATCCATATTTTCTTGGAATATAAATGGTCTTGCTTGTATAAAAAAAAAGGATTGAGTATTGAATTACACATTTGTAAAGAAATAAATATGTGGATTTGACAAAAAATGGATTTCATGATGGATATTCAGCAGAATGTCGGAGACAAAGAAAAAGGGGAGTAATAATACAGTAGCTGTAGAAGAAAAAAGTCAATAATGGTAGATTTGTGGTAGCAAGGGGCTATTGGTTAGGGAGGAGGATTACTCTTGACATGTATTTAAGTTCCAGCAAAAAAAGTTTTAGAGCTTAAGAAATTTTTGGAAGAAGTAATCAGCTTTCAGTAGGGAATATTACTTATAGGTGGGGAATGGAAATTGATTTGCAATAGCGTGGATGTATCTGGGGATTTGGAAGGGACACTATAACAAAAGAGGGTAGATTTATGAAGGAATTTATAAAAAAATATTACATTTGGAAGGCTGAATTCAAAAGAAGGAACTCAGAATTTACATATTATTCCCCAAGGTACAATTACTGGGCTAGACTGAACAGAAATTATATTTCTTAGGAATATATGCATTTAATTGAAAGATTGGACATGCATCCAGTAACTACTTCTGATTATGCTCCAGTGAAAACTGAGATGAAAATGCAGGGCAAAAAAGTAAAAATTAGATATTAGTGCTTTTCAGCCTACCTGTTAAAAAGAGAGAACTGTAAGGAATGTGTAGTTGAAATTACTCAAGAGTTATGAGGGAGGATGCACATTTCTTTACAAGTGATAGCTGGTGAGTGGGATTAAATGAAAATGGAGTTTAAAAATAAGGTAGAAGTAAAAGAGAAAGGTTAAGAAGTATAGGAATTATTTAGAGGGACAGACAAAAGTTAACATATTGCAGAATAAAGGGAATCTCACAGAAAAGGAAGAGGTATAACTGTGGAGTTCTAACGAGAAAATAAGAGTATATTTGGATGGTATGTTTGAGTTCAGAAAGATTGCTGTTAAGCACCTTTTTTGATAACTCTAGAACACAAAAACTTTTAATACAATGACTTGGGCAACAGAAAATAGAAAGTGTTGTTGCCAAACTTAGGGAGCCTATGAGAATAAAAATAACCAGAGATCCTGTAGAGGTATTAGAGATATTCTGGAAATGTTATAAAAATTTGTATAACAGAGAGAAATGTGGAAATCAAGAAAGCACAAATGGAAACATTTATGGAAGACTTAAATATGCCAACGTTAGAGGTAGATAAGACTCAGCAATTAACATTTAAGAGGAGATGAGATAAAAACATTGATGTATAATCAATCTGCAGGCAAGTCTCCACAAAAAGATAGTATTTTGTAGATGCTTGGAAGTTCAGAGGAAAGAAAGTGGTAAAGATCTGGAAATTTTTTAACAATAGTTTAAAAGGAGGGAAAGTGCCAGCATGTTAGAAGAAAGCTTTGGTCACTGTATTGCATAAAGACAATAAAGACCAGTCAGACCCAGTTTCATATAGACCCGTTTCAGTTTTATGTCTATACTAGCTTAAAAAATGCAGACGTTGCCAAAATTGATAGGTGTGGATGAGTGTCGTTTTATGGAGCATACGCAAACATTTGACAGCATTAATAGAACAGCGATGATCTAAAGGGAGCAGATTATAAGAAAATACTGCTGCTATTGGTGGATCTTGATGCAGAGAAAGCATTCAACAGAACAGGCTGGGATTTTATGACTAGGGCAATGGAAGTATTTGCATTCCCTGATACCAGTAATAAGGTTTATTAGGAGAAGGATCAGAGGCACAAATTAAAGTGAGAGAGGGTTTCTCTCTTCTGTGTTTCGTTTGAACAGAGGAACCAGGCAGATGTTTATTTTTCCCTTTGTTATTTTCTTTATATTTAGAATCACTGGCAAAGAAAATAAGGGACTCAGAAATTCAAGGATGTAATTTGTATAGTATTCAAAAAAACTTAGCTTTATTTACAGATGATAATATTTTGTGTTCGATGAAGTCAGAAAAGGATATTTTGGTGTTGTGAAACATTTTGAGACTGTTTCAGGTTTTTACAGAATATAAAATGAATGAAGATAAAACAAAGGTTATAGCCATAAATTATGTAGTATATATTCAATCCTGAATTGGTTAAGCAATAGCTATATTTATGGAGACTTTGATATCAGTCCCCGATAGGGCAAGCAATCACTAGCCTGCAATCCAAATATCTTCTTGGCCTCTTCCCATTCTGTTACCTTTCCTTCTCTATTTATTTGTTCCCAATACCTTGGTTCCTTTGCTATTTTCCTCCAGTAAATTCCAGTCCCCTCATCTGTTCTCTGTATACCTAGTTGCAATCAAGCCTATCGTAAGGATCTCCTTTCTCCATTCCTGTGTTGGCTTAGTTCTTTATTCTGCTACTTTATGAATATAATATTTATTTGTTTATTAATTTATTTGTATTTGTTTTCCAGTGTAGAGCAGTGATCTCCATGGACCAGTGTCTGTTTTACCTTAGCGCTGTTCCATCTATCAATCTTTTGTACCTAAAACTTTGTGTAGTAGACTTTCTTCTTTGGTGCTGTATTTTGAGAATCAGCATCTTAAACTTCTTTGGGAAGGTACGATGGAGGGAACTCCTCACCTCGAGGGACAGCTGTCAGGGAAGAAGGCTAGGCGGGAATCTTCTGTTGTTCAGTCTCTACTGAACATCTCTCCCGAGGTTAGTGAATGCCGTGAGGTTCACCCAGCTTTGTTGTCAGATTCCTCTGCCACGACTTGGTTGGAGGCTGGTGGAGATCTGGCTGTAAGCATGTCAGAGGAGGCTTTGCAGATGTCTGTTTTGTACATTCAGGGGAACCGTGGTTGATCATTTCCAAGGAGCCTGGGGTGTTCCTCAGATTTTAGTCAGAGAAGAAGTCCCTATTACCATTATTGAATGCCGTCCTGAGTCAGAGCCTTCCAAGTTTTATAAGACAGATGTCCCATTAAACAAAAACAAAAAAACTAAACATATTTTTCCTGCCCCTAAGGATGCACTTAGTGAGTGGCAGGACTTCACTCGGGATTTGTTTAGTGCTTTGAAGGGTGTTTCTATTCCTGCTCCCTCTTGGTCCTCTATTCCCCTTAAAAGACCCAGGGAACAAGATTCCTGTGAGGAGGAGTTGGATTCGGATGAGGAGTCCCTTGCTTACTCTTCTCATATTCCTTCTCCTTTGGACTATGGGTCAGGAGAAGAGAAATCTACCAGTCCTGATACTCCCTTTGAAGAGATTTCCTTTGGAGACACTATCTCCAGGATGATGGAGTTCTTTAACTGGGATTGTGCTCAGGTCTTTGAGATCCATAAGAGGTACTATGAATTGTTGTAGATGTACGCTCCTAAACCTTCTGTTATTCCTCCTGTTTTGGCTGTTTTTTTGGATACATTTTCCAATGCCTCTGAATCTCCAGATTCTCAGCCCTCTGCTCCCAAGAAACCTGCCTGAGGACTGTAAATTTTTGTACAAGTGTCCTGCTCCTGACCCCTCAGTGGTATCTTTAGCCTCTGACAAGCCCTCTCATTTGCTTCCTTCCCCCAAATTACTGCCCTCTGATAAAGATAGCAGAACCAAGGAAAGGCTAGGTAAGAAGGTTTACACCTCGGCTGCCTTGGATTTTAGGGCTGTTAATTATCAGACTCGTATGTTCAAGTATGTGTTGGCTCTCCTATCCAAAGCTTGTCAGGTCATAGCTTATTTTCCAGACTCTGAGGGTAAAACTTCAGCTCACATCCTCCCATGTGGTTCGTCATTCCATCAAGTGTAGATATGATGCAGCAGGTACTTCCTCTAATGCTGCTGCTTTTGGGTCAGTGATGAGGAGGTGGTCTTGGCTTTGGCTTCAACCTTTGCTGATGATATTAGGGCTAGGTTGATGGATGCCTCTCTTGATAATAAACATCTATTTGGTGAAAGTGCTGCTGATTTGTTTAAGTCCCTTCAGGATAAGGAAAAGGCTTTACAGAAATTCAAACGTGTTTGTTTCTCCTGTTCCTAAATTTCAGAGAAACTACCCCAATAAGCCAGCCTTTTTTCACAGGCAATCTTGCCCTTCTCCTATGAGCAAATGGGGGGGAAGTGGGCTCCTCCTGCTAAGGCTACTCAGACTTCAGTGCCTTAGAAGTCTTCCTTTCCAGATAAACCAGGTGTTGTCTGTCTATCCTGTTCTTCCCAGCCACGTTATTCTTTCTCTTTGTCTCTCTCTGTCTTCCTGTTTGGCTACATATTACTCAGAATCCTTGGGTTCTGTCCATTATTAGCCAGGGGTATTTCATGGTGTGAAAATCCCTTCCCCCCTTTTATTGGTATTCCTCAGCCCCCTTGGGAACAACTCTCTTTTTTCCCAGAGGTGCTTTGTGATCTTTTGACTTAGGGTACTATTTCAGAGGTGCCTGTGTCCCAACGGGGAGGGGGTTTTACTCCAGGCTGTTTCTTGTACCCAGAAAGGAGGATATTTGAAAACCTATTCTGGACCTCTCTCATCTAAACACTTTTCTGAAGGTGCCCACTTTTCAGATGTTCTCCCTTCAAACTTTGTTCCCTCTTTTGCTTCCTCAGGCTTATATGGTGTCTCTGTATCTCAAGGATGCTTATCTCTATATTCTGATCCATCCCCTTTTCAGGAAGTTTTTAAATTCCTCTATTGTTTTCTGGCATTTTTACTTCTCTGCTTTGCCCGATGGCCTTTCTACTGCTGGAAGGGTATTTACCATATGCCTTTCTCTTGTGATTGCCTTTTTACAGGCTTCAGGGGATCTAATTATTTCCATACTTGGATGACCTGCTGTTCCAGGCATCTTCTCCAGAGATTCTGATGCAAAATCTCAATTTTGCCATTTCTGTTCTTCAGAGCCTGGAGCTTACAATAAACTTCAAAAAGTCTTCTCTGACTCAGGACCATGTTTTTCTAGGTTGCATGATTCAAACGGCACTTTTGCTGGCGTCCCTGCCTCCTCCCAAGGCGTTGAGCTCATCTCCTTCTTTCAAACTCCAATTCCTCTGGCTTCCATTACAGCCAGGGAGATTCTGAGAGCTCTGGATGTCATGGCATCCACCACTCCTGTGCTCCCTCTGGCCAAACTTAACATGAGGAAGTTTCAGTGTTTCCTGAGGCCAGTTTGGCTTCAACATGCTCATCCCCTAGAATTTGTTGTTCCTCTTGTACATTGTCTCAAGCAGGAACTCCACTGGTGGATCCAGCAGTTATCCCTAAATCCAGGGTTCCATTTTCATCCTCCTCTTCCCTCCCAGGAGGTGTTCAAAGATGCTTCAGACATGGGATGAGGGAGCAGCTTTTGGCTCCCTAAAGGTGCAGGGGTGTGGTGTCCTCTTCAACAAAAGGAGCACAACAGTGTCAAAGAGATGAGAGCCATTCTGCTGGCTCTTAAGGCTTTTCATCTTCTTTTCTCCCCGGGACCTCTCAAGGTGTTTACAGGCAAACACCACAGTGATGTAGTATGCAAACAAACAGGGAGGGACAAGATCTTATCTTCTTTGCTGGTTGGGAGTCCTGGTATGGGATTTTGCTGTCCAGTATCAAGTGACGGTTCAGGCATTTTACATTCCCTCAGGTTAAAACATTGTGGCAGACGCTCTGAGCAGGTCCTCAACTCAATCACATGAATGGATGCTTCATAGGGATATGTTTCTGGGCATTGTCCACCAGTGGGGTACTCCTCAAATAGATCTACTTGCCTCCCCTCTAAACAGACAACTTCCTCTGTTTTGTGCCTGAGTCCCAGATCCTCTGGTGTGGAAGGTGGACAACCTCTCTTTTTCTTAGAAGGGGATGTTTCTTTATGCTTTCCCTCCCCTTCACCTCATTCCAAAAGTTCTGTTCAGAATTCAACAGCCCCCCCCCCCCCAAAAAAAAAAATCTTGTTGGTGACTCTGTTTTGGCCTTGACAGCATTGCATTGGTTCCCTCTTCTTCTGCATTTAGCCAGGGCAATCATCACAAGTTACCTCACAGGGTGGACCTACTCCCACAAGACATGGAATCTGTCACCCATCCCCACCTGCCCACTCTTCAGCTGACACTGTGGGTGATAAGATTTTGATTCCACCTAGACACATTTTTCTGAGAACATGCTTAGGGTCCTGCAGGAGGCCAGGAACCCCTCTGCTAGGAAATCCTACTTATCCAAATGGAAGAGGTTTTCTATTTGGTGTCTCTCTCATAACCTGGAGCCACTTACTGTGGATGTTACTTGGTTCTCTGTTGTTTGTTTGGGTTTCTCAATGCTGATTTGACTTAATCTTATAGTAAAGCCCACGTATCAGCTATCTCTGCTTGTCTGCCTTTTTCTCCTCCTTTAGCTTCTAGATTTGAGGTGAAACAGTGTCTTAAAAATGTTCTTAATATTAAACCTCCCAGGAAGCCTGCTCCCTGGGATCTTAATTTTTATTTTGGAGAAGTTGACTCAGGATCCTTTTGAGCCTACTGCTGCTACTTCTTCCTTGCAATATTGTTCCTTGAAGACTGTTCTTTTGTTAGCTCTTAGTTCTGCCAGATGGGTATTTGAGTGACAGGTCCTTATGGCTCATCCTTTTTTTTTGTCTGTCTGGTTAATGAGCTTATTACTTAGTCTTTTAATCTGCCTACTTTTTTCCTGTGTTCACAATCTGACAGTGAGAGGGTGCTGCATACTTTGGACGTGCATAGGCAACTCGAGGTTTACTTGACTAAGACTGTTAGAAAATACGATCAATTATTTGTTTCTTTTCAGCCTAGATCTTTGCAACTTGCTGTATCCAAGCAAACTATTTCTTGGATTTCTATGGCTATTTCTTTTTGTTACATTTTTCATGGCATAAGCCTTCCCTCTTCTGTCGAGACATATCTACTACAGTTGTGACATCTTCTGGTGCTTTTTTTTCAATGGCTTAGAAACTAATTCTATTCTTGAAGCAGTTACGTGGACTTCTGTGCATACCTTTACCAAGCACTACAAGCTAGATGGTATCTCTAGAGCTAAGACTGGTTTTACTAGTGCCATTCTTCTTGGCTTTTTAGGGGACTATTCTGCTCCTTCCCCCTCCCTAGTTTCTTCTTGAGCTTTGGCATTCTCCCATATGTTAAGAATACTGCAGCAGTGAAGGCAAGGACATTTACAGTTTTACAGTAGAATTTACAGTAAGGTATGGTAGGATTTTACAGTTGTGTAAAATCTTACCATAACAGTAGATGTCTGTGCCTTCACTGCTGCAATATTCGCTCCTTCCCTCCTTCCCCCAGTCCTTTGCTTTCTTGGATGTACAGATTACCTCTTGGGTTCTTTTGACTGGTGTTCCTACTGGGGCAATCAGTTCTGACTATGGTAGGCCTGAATGTCTCTTTTATGCCCTACGCTAAGCAAGGAGCATTTGGGTGATGTTCAGCAGGAGTCTTTGGTAGACTGGACTGATGTCAGGCTTCCATGGCAGGGAATCCTATATGTTAAGAGCACTTACAGCAGTGACGGCAAGGACATCTACCATTATGGTAATATTTTACACAACTATTCTTTCTCTCTCATGTTGTTGTTGACTTTTGGCTTTTCCCGGTGAGGGGGTCGCCACAGCGGAGCTCCGGTCCGCTAATGATTGGCAGAAGATTTTCTTGAACGCTGATGTGCCAGCTTGAAGTTCAACCTTCAGTGAAGGCATGCCCATTTACGCATGTCTTTCGAATGCCCACCCAACCGAGGGGAGGACATGCAGACTCCACACAGAAGGCACTCCCCACACTCCAGCCGAGGAGAATCGAATGGGAGAACCTCTTGCTGTGAGGCAACAATGCTACTGCTGCACTACCACGGATAGTGCTAAATAGAGAAATGTTTATTATGGTCATTGAACAATGTGGTCTGACAGAAATGGACTTGCTTGCAACCCACTTGAATTTCTTAATGTAGATATTTTCATAAACCTCTTATAAAGGCTTTCTCAACCATTTGTGATCTCATTCATTCATTCACTCATTCCATATACTTTTCCTTATTTTTTGGCTCTTTCAAAAACACTCTACTAAATGTAAAAAGAGAACAGATAAGGATAATCATGATGTATGCTAGGTGGTCAGGCAGCAGTATTTACTTTTTCTCTTGAACTTGACTTCTGTACCAGCACAAATTTCTCAGATTCAGTCTTTTTTTTCCTCTCCAAGAAAGCAAAGTAGCCCATCTCTACCTCAGATGTTCTTCGTGTTTCACTGTTGCAGTCATCACATTTGGGTTATCTGCTTGCAGTAGTCCTCAGTCGGCCTGGTTATCAAAGTCTTGGGTCCTGTGTCGGTTGCTGTCTCATCTTCCATGATGTCAGGTAATCAGAGGTATAAAGCATACAGCAAGTGCCGGTCGGCCGACTCCTGAAATTTTCATTTTTGAGTTTCAGAACCGAAGTCTTCAACTAAGCTAAGTACCCCAATGAGGAACCTTTTTCTTGCTCTAAACCGATGTCAGTAAAAGTTAACAATTGTATTTCTTGTGGAAAGCAAATACCTCATAAAGATTTTCATTCATACTGCATTCCTTGCTTAGGTCCAGACAACGACGTACCTCGCTGTCGGTTTTGTGCCTTATTCAAACCTCAAACTATTTGTTGTTTGTTCATTTACGCTTCTAAGTATTTTGGTACTCGGTTCAATTATCCAGAAATGGCTTCGGTAAGCCACCCGACTACTGACATTTCGAAAAACACAAAGATAGGTTCGTAGGTAGATACTAGGCTATCTGCCCTAGGGCATTTATAAGTCTAGCCAGAGTGTATTTGGCTTTTGCCTCCCTATTAGATTAGCCTACTGTGCCTCTGTAAAGTAGGTCACAGAAGGTACCCTTTTAAGATTAGTTTACTGTGCCTCTGTCTAGCAGAGACACAGGAGAGATCCCAGGGGTGAATTTGCGATTTCCCATCCACGCGTCCAAGTTTCACTTGAAGAGGGTCAGCGAGGGGCTATGTCTAACATGAATTGGGATTCTATTCCAGAGTGAGGGGAGCCTCTGGAAAATGAATATGTCCCTCCA
This sequence comes from Protopterus annectens, assembly GCF_019279795.1. Taxonomy (NCBI): domain Eukaryota; kingdom Metazoa; phylum Chordata; order Ceratodontiformes; family Protopteridae; genus Protopterus; species Protopterus annectens. Next base: position 322,337,284 of record NC_056741.1, on the reverse strand, counting down.
GCATGTCCTATTTATTTTTGTGCTGAGGTTTAGGTCCCTGGAGCGTGTAGCTCTAAGGGACTTGGATTTTTTGAGGTGGAGCATGTCCATTAATTCTGGGTTTGACATGGCTTTGTATGTCAGGCATAGATCGCCTCTGAGTAGGCGGTAAGCAACTGAGTAGAGCTGGAGTTTCTTTAGTCGAGCTGCATAGGACATCTGTTTGTAGCCCATGATCCTCTTGATGAGGTACTTTTGGGGTCTCTCCAGTTGCTGCAGGTGTCGGGTAAGGTACATCCCAAAAGGGGCATTGTATTCAATTATGGGCCTGATGAGTGACGAGTAGAGGGGCACAATGACTTCTCTTGATCTAGATGCGAACCCTTTCGTGATAAGGTGGGCTATATAGAAGGTCTTTCTAACCACTTTAGCAACGTGATTATCAAAGGAGAGATTACTATCTACGTTGGTCCCCAAATCTCTAATTACTTCTTCCGTACTTAATGGATTACCACCTATGTGGTAATTTGTGGGAACCTTGTATCTGAAGTAGGAGATTCATTTGTCTGCAACCTGTGGGTTATGGATCCGACATCGGATCCGAACCGGCATGGTTTACCAGCTATGGATCCAAGCTCTCAGCTCCTCCCCTCACCCATAATGCCGTGCTCTCCCTACATGACCCCAGATCTTGTTTGCCGCGCTGGTGACCAGATTTGTGTTCCTAAGCTCTTCAGCTAAGTGCAGTTTTCTAGTGTTTACAGCGTTTAAATTTGTAATTTTGTGTGAAAGTTTTGAGAAAGTTTAGGTTTCCCTATTACTTGATTATACTTTTTAGTGTTTTAAATTTATTTTTACTTTTTGTTTTCCTCGCTGGTAGCGTAGTGTGTGTTTGGGCCTGTGTGTGCTTTAGTTACTTTTGCTTTTACCCTAGTTTAAGTAACTTTTTTTTGTGTACTTTGGGATGTCTGAACAACCCAAAGCAGTGTTTTCTAAGTGCTCCGAGTGTGGCCATAAGCTTTCCCCGGCTGATGGCCACACTCTGTGCGTTAGATGCCTTGGGGTTGAACACCTCACTTCTGGATGTTCCATTTGTGCAGGGTTCAACCCCAGGGCATTGAAGGAGCGGAGGTCCAAGCTTGTCTTGGCGGGTCTTTTGCCACCGGACTCGGCTCCGGCCTCTGCTCCTTCGGGGTAACCGTTTCACGGTTGTCTCCTCTCCAGCTCCCCTCCTCCTCCTGGGACTCAACCTCCCTGTAGTGGTTCGGAGGAGAGGGAAGCTAGAAAGAAGGACCGGAGGGAGAAGCACCATAAGCGGCGGGCCGAGACCTCTGTTTCGCCCCGCCAGCTAAGCGGCTTCTCCTCCGGCCTCCTTGTCTGCTGGCTCTCCCCCTCGGCCCGGTCTCCTGTGTGTTTTTCACCGGGACCTGAGGAGGAGGAGACCCGATCTCCGTCGAGGCTATCCAGGAGGCACTCAAGGCCTACCTCGGTAGCCTCGTCGAGATCAACCTATAGCCTGTCAGATGCTGATCTGGACCGGATGATGAGAAGGTTCATCCATGCCCAGATGCAGATGGGAGTGTTTGCCTCCCCTCTGGGGAGCTCGACCCCTTTTTTCAAGCCAATTGCTCCTTCTCCGACCCGCTACCCGAGTTCGGAGCAGTTGGAGCCGAGCAGCTTCGGAGCCGGGGGTGGGTCGGCGCCGATAGTACTTGGTACTTCGGATCTGACCCTGCCCTCGAGTGCTTCGGATCCGACCTCTCGGAGCCTGGATCCGAGCTTCGGATCCGGGGGGATCAGTGCTCCATCGGCGCCGTCTGTGTCGGAGTGCACTGTCCCTTCGGATCCGAGTGCTTCGGCGCCGGCTCCGATCCACTCCTCGGATCTGAGGGGGAGCCGATTGTCGGATCATTTGGTCGAGGTCGGCTCCCCTTCGGCTTTTGATGTAGTGGAGAGGGCCCTGTTGAGGGTCTCCGGACCCCCGGCACTTGCTTCGCTCCGCCCCGCTCCATCTGCACTGGGTCAGGCTTCCACCATCCGGCCCTTGGGACAGCCCGCTCCTTTGCCCCAAGCTGTTCCCCTGGAACAGGTCACTGTTTGCGAGGAGTCCTCTGACAGCCCCCCGGAGGATGTTCCCCGCAAACATACGTGCAAAAGGAGGCACATTGACTCCCCCGAGTCTCTCACAGAAGACACGGATTTGGAGGAAGGGAAAGGCTCCCCAAGGTCACCCCCCGAGGATGTCTCATTTGGAGACATCATGGAAATGCTCCGCATAAGGGGTCTGCCCCAAGTCTTCCTCGGACGAGTCCGTGTTCTTGGAGGCATTTGAAGCGGGCCCGTCTACCTCTTGGGTGTCCCCTCCTGCCGACCCCCTGGTGGACCTCATTACCACCAGGGCATGGAAGGAACCGGGCACCGTGGAGCCAATCCCAAAAAGGCCCGACCGTATTCTCAGTCCCCCGGCTGACCGTGCCCATTGGAGTAAGGGGCCTCCGGTAGATGCCATGTTGACGGCGGCCACCAAGAGGGAACTTGTTCAGGAGAGTCCCTCAGTCCATCCCCCGAGCAAGGAGTCTCGGATGATGGACCGCTTGGGGAAGCGGATGTTTAGTTCAGCGACCTTCTCTGTGAGGGCGCTGAACTATCTGGCACACGTGATTAGGATGCAGCGTGATCTTATAAAAGAATACGCTGCATCCCCCCCAGAGTCCATGTCGGAGGAGGACAAAGTGCTGCACTCCACCCGCATGACCACTCTCAGGTCCGTCACTAATACCTCTATGCGGCTACTGTCCCATGCTACGGAAGGTGCCGCTAGAGCTGCAGGGGCAGGCCTAGTTACTAGACGTCAGGCCTGGCTCCGTCATTGCGATTTCTCAGAGCCCATTCAAGGCGTCATTTGCGAATGCCCCCTTCGATGGTTCTGCCCTCTTTGGCAAAACTGTTCGCGACACTTTGACCCAGAGCGAGAAGGATGGGAAGACGCTGTCTGCCGTCGGAATCCGCTTCTCTGCACCCCAGCGGCCCTATTCTAGGAACCAAAAGGGTCAGAAGAAGATGTGGTTCCGGAAGTCGCAGCAATCCCAGCCTGCTCCGGACAACCAGTCCTTCCGTGGCAGAGGAGGACAAGGAGGACGCCGCCCTAGGGGCAGAGGGGCTCCTAGGAACTTCGGGTCCAGAGAACCCTTCTCTGAACGGCCCACGCAGCAGCCCTGAGGGGTTGCCCGGCTGCTCCAATCTGGAGGCAGTCGGGGGACGTTTTTCGGAGCACCTAGCGGCATGGGAGTCCATAACATCAGACCGCTGGGTTCTCCAGATTATATCCAGAGGATACCGTATCCCCTTTCTTCACTTGCCAAAATTGAAGTTCCTCCCCGACGTTCCACCTGGTCAGTGGGAGGCCGCTTTGGCAGAAATTGGCCATCTGCTAAAGAAAAGAGCCATCCAGCCCGTCCCCCCAGACCAGGTCGGATCAGGGTTCTACTCCAGGTTCTTTTTAGTGCCAAAAAAGACGGGGGATCTAAGACCAATTTTAGACCTTTCACTCTTGAACCTGGCAGTTCCCAAGGAGAAGTTCCGAATGGTCACGTTGCAGTCTATTCTCCCCCTTCTGGGAGAAAATCACTGGATGTGCTCCATAGACTTCAAGGATGCGTACTACCACATACTAATGGACAGGCGCTCCAGGAGGTTTCTCTGCTTCCGGCTGGGAGCCAGTCACTACCAATTCCGGGTCCTTCCCTTTGGTCTCACCACAGCCCCCAGGGTGTTCACCAAAGTATTAGCAGTGGTAGCGGCCCACCTGAGGCTTCAGGGGGTGCAGGTCTTTCCTTACCTGGACGACTGGCTTCTCACCGCCCCAACAAGGCATCTACTTCTCTTGGCGCGAGACTCCTTTCTCCATCTTGCTCCACGCCTGGGCATCATGATAAACACAAAAAAATCCAACCTAGCACCCACTCAGCTCATAGATTTTATAGGTGCCAGGTTAGACACGAGGAGACTGAGAGCCTTCCTCACAGCGGACAGAGTGCAAAGCCTACAGCTCCAGGTGTGGGCCATTCTCCACTCAAATTCAGTTCCGGCGGAGTTGGTCCTGAGGGCCCTAGGGTCCACGGCGGCAGCGATTGCGCTTCTTCCTCTCGCCAGGTTCAATATGCGTATCCTTCAATGGACTCTCATGGTTCAGTGGTCGTATCTTGCTCTTCCTATGCATCATCCCATTGCGATCAGCAAAGCGTGCAGGCGGTCCCTCCTGTGGTGGCTACACTCTCCAGATCTCCACGGAGGCCGCCCCTTTTGTGCCTCTCCCCCTCTCGCCACGGTGACCACGGACGCCTCCCGCCTCGGGTGGGGGGGGCATTTTGCAGGCCGGACGGTCCAAGGCACGTGGGACGATTCAGAGACCTTGCTGCATATCAATGTCCTAGAGATGAGTGCAGTGCTCTTAGCGTTGCTAGCACTTCAGGCCTTTCTTCCCTTGGGAACAATTGCGATTCAATCGGACAACATGTCTGTTGTCTGGTATATCAACAAACAGGGAGGAACCAGGTCTTACCCCCTTTGTCGAGAAGCCATGAGAGTGTGGGAATGGGCAATCTCCACCAATCGCTTTCTTATAGCAACGCATATTCCGGGTCGGTCCAGCATCCTGGCGGACAAACTCAGTCGCACCATTCTCACCCCCTACGAGTGGTCTCTCAATACTCAGGTAGCGGAACGCATCTTCGCACAGTGGGGAACTCCTTGTTGCGATCTTTTTGCGTCTCCCTCAAACACCAAATGCGACAGTTTTTTCGCCCTGATACCTCCTCCCGGAGGTTCTCCAAGAGATGCTCTGGTGCATGCTTGGCCACCCGGTCTTCTTTATGCTTATCCCCCTTTGCCTCTGATGCTCCAAGTTCTTCAGAAAGCCTCTCGGTTGGGGTGAAGAATGATCCTCATTGCTCCCTTTTGGCCTCGACAGATCTGGTTCCCCTTCCTAAGGTCTCACTCAGTGAATCCTCCTTGGATTCTAGATCCCATTCCGGATCTGATTTCTCATCCATCCCATCTATCTCCTCCGAACCTGGACAATCTCAAGCTGACCGCTTGGCTGCTCCAGTTCCACTCCTGATCAGGACTCCCGGTATTTCGTCCCCTGTTAAGGCCATCCTGGTGGCAGCTCACAAGCCATCCACTAGGAAAGTCTACCGTAGCAAGTGGAAGCGGTTCTCTTTGTGGGCGGAACGGCAAGGCCTAAACCCCTTCACAGTTCCTCTCCCTTTGGTGCTTGACTTCTTAACCACTCTTTTTAATGATGGTGCCAGCAGTTCCACGGTCAAAGTACAGCTTGCAGCAATTTCTCATTATCACATTGGTCATGACTCCAGTCCACTGATGTCTGCCAAATTGTGTAAGATTTTCCTTAAAGGTACCTTTCTTCTCAGGCCCCCTATAAAGCAAGCAGTTCCTCCTTGGGACCTTTCCTTAGTTCTTCAGGCCTTGACCGCTCCCCCCTTCGAACCTGCGGCTACTGTAGATCTGAAATTCTTATCTTTCAAGACTGCCTTCTTAGTAGCCATTACTTCGGCCAAGAGAGTCTCAGAGCTTCAAGCATTATCAGCTAAACCTCCGTACTTGGTCTTTCATCCGGACCGTGTTTTCCTCAGGACCAACCCGTCCTTTCTTCCTAAGGTAGCTTCTGAAGCAAACATTAATCAATCCATTAACCTCCCTGTTTTCTTCCCCAAATATCAAAACAAGGGTGAGTACAAGCTTCACTCCTTAGACGTTCACAAGCAACTTAGATTTTATCTAAACAGGACTGCTGGTCATAGGCAATCCGACCAGTTGTTCATTTCCTTTGCTAAATTTAATTTGGGCAAGCCAATTTCCAAAGTCTCATTATCTCGCTGGATTTCACAATGTATCTTACTAGCTTATCAAGCTTCGGGAAGGCCCGCACCGGAGGGTCTACATGCCCATTTAACCTGGTCAGTCTCTACCTCGGCCGCCTTTAAGGCTAGGATTCCTCTAGATGATATTTGTGCAGCAGCCACGTGGGCTTCATCTCATACTTTTATTTCCCACTACAAGTTGGATCTTGCATCTAGAGGTAGAGCATCCTTTGGCTCCGCGGTGCTCCGGAATATCCTTCCATGATGGCCGCCCAAGATTCAGGTAGCTGGGGACTCTGTCCCACAGGTTGCAGACAAATGAATCTCCTACTTCAGATTTAGAAGTTATGTACTCACCATAACGTTCCATCTGAGTAGGTGTATTCATTTGTCTGCAACCATCCCGCCCTCCTATCCCCCTGGCCTTTCAGTTTCCTGCATATGTTGTGTTACACTTTTCAGGGTGTTTATGCTGTTGGCAAACTCGATCTGAGGTCATGTAGGGAGAGCAGGGCATTATGGGTGAGGGGAGGAGCTGAGAGCTTGGATCCATAGCTGGTAAACCATGCCGGTTCGGATCCATAACCCACAGGTTGCAGACAAATGAATACACCTACTCAGATGGAACGTTATGGTGAGTACATAACTTCTAATTTTCCCAAAGGGGATGACTATGCACTTTTTAGCATTTAGCTTGAGGCCGTGGCTCTGGCACCAAGCATCCGTCTCTGTGAGACCCTTTTGGAGGATGCTTGTGTCAGCTGGAGATTCGATTATGGCCCCTAGTTTGCAGTCATCTGCGAACTTTGTCAGCCATAATCCCCCCGTGTTAGCCTGAACCTCAGAGAAGTATATACCGAACACGAGAGGTCCCAGAACTGAGCCCTGTGGGACTCCACTTGAAACTGGTTTGGATTCAGACATGGCACCTGCGATTCTGACCATGTGGGTTCTATCTCTGAGCCAGTTTGCAACCCATCTTCTGATATAGAGGTTGATATTTAAGCTGGTAAGTATATTTATGATGCCCGAGTGGGGTATTGTGTCGAAGGCTTTTGCGAGGTCCAGGTAGGCTGTGTGGACTACCTTGCCCTCATCTATGGCTTTGGTAACTGTTTCAAAGAAATCAACTAGGTTTAAGAGGCAAGATCTGCCCTTAACAAAGCCGAATTGGATAGGGTCCAGTGTCTGGAGGCTCCCAATGTCTTTGTTTATGAGTTCCATGATAATACGCTCCATAGCTTTACAGACAAGACTAGTCAGGCTTATGGGGCAATAGTTTCCGGGGTCCGTTGTGGCACCACCTTTGTGGAGTGGGACCACTGTAGCTGTATGCCATTCTTTGGGTACATATCCTGTAGTAAGGCTAAGTTTGAACAGTGACTTAATGTGAGGGTTCAGTTCTTCTTGGAGCTCATGTAAGACACAGCCTGGGACACCGATGGTCCCATAGATGTGGGTTTTTTTGCTTTGGAGAGGGCAGCTTTCACCTGTGCATCTGTGATGTCAGGGAGGTTACATTCAGTTGGGATAGGCGTTTGCTCCTTTGGGGGGGAAGGGGGGGGGAGTTTGCACTGAATCTGTCTGCCAGGATGTTGGCTATGTCTGTAGGTTCGGTATATTTTGTACCGTTATGCAACAATTCAGAGCATATCTGGGAGTTTCCGGCCATGTTCCTGACATAACTAAAGAAGGCATTGTGATTATCTTTAGTGTCTAGGACAATTTTTCTTTCGAAACTGGCCTTTGATGATTTTATGAGGGATCAAAGTTTCTTGCTAATACTGATCAGAGATGCCTTCCCTTTTTGGGATTTTGCTCTGTCATGTAGTAGCTTCCTCCTTCTGTTGTATAGGTTATTTATGGCCGGGGTCCACCAGACCGGTCTCCTGTTTTTGGAGGAGTGAGTCTTGGTTTTATTTGGGATAGCACGATCCATGCATTCCTGCAGGTGCTTATAGAATGCGTTTGTAAAGGATTCTGCGGATTGGGCTGTATTATCCTCTGGCCCAGCGGCTTTGAAGGATTCCACCTCAGTCTTGAGAAGTGCAAAGTTGGCTTTTGAGAAATTCTTTACAGTGATTTCCTTGGCTGGGGGTGGGGACGGGATATGGATGTCCAGGGAAATTTGTTTAGGGTCTGATCTTACCAATGAGGGGTTTACCTCTGGTGTGGAACATAGAGTCCCCATGTTGGTGATGACCAGGTCCAATATGTTGTTCCCTCTTGTGGGAGTGGTGACCAGTTGTTCCATTGCTTAGAGTTTATAAATTCAAGGAACCGTTGGGCGAGGGTGTTTGGGCTTGAGTAGTTTTCCCAGTCAATGTTTGGGTAGTTGAAGTCACCCAATAACATAGTGTTTGGAGAGACCTTCATATTCTCCAGTGTTCTCAGGAATGCCAAGTGGGGTTCCTGTAATAGGGAGGGTGTTCTGTAGCAGGCTACAAACTGAAAGGCAGTTTTGCCCAGTGTTAGTTGCACATGGATGGTTTCCGATGCTTCGTGCAGTGCCACTAACCTGGAGGTGTAGGTATCTTTGATGAATATAGATACTCCCCCTCCTTTTGTGCTTCGTTTTGGGGCTGAAACACATGGTATGAGTTATAACCTGGTAGTGCTGGGGTGCTGTCAGGAGCCTTGAACCAGGTTTCTGTTACTGCACAGACATCGATTTTCTCCATACTGAGGAGAGTCTCGAGTGCGTGCATCTTGAGGTTTAGACTTCTGGCATTGAGTAGCATCAACTTTAGTTTTTTTATCTTTGGGTTGTCTATGGAGGTGGGTTTGTCCTTTGAGCCTTGCCTAAAAAAGGCATTATGGGGGTGGCAAGAGCCTTGGCCAGTATGCGAAAGCCTAAGGGTGACAGGTGCAAGCCGTCCCTAGCGAAGCAACGTGGCTTGTCGAGCATGTCATCCCAGGCTGACAGACACTGGATCCTGATAAAGACAGAGACAGACTGCATAGGTCCAAAGCTGCCAATGACGCTTCTCCTAACCTAGACGCCAGTTCGCCGGTACTCAGTAAGGCGCTTTCACAGCCTCTGATACCCGCTACTTCAGATTCGCAGGCCTCTACTGAGACCCATTTGGAATCCGGTATACCACGTGATGCTTCCTCGACTGTGGAACCTGCGGATGTCTCTACCTTGGATGGGTCTGGAGCCGCTGTGCAGGCACCGGCTTCTGAGGCTGTATTCAGGAATACTGACTTGCATATTAAACTGACACCATCGTCTTCTTCAAGGCCTAAAACTCGATCCATGCTTAGAAAACTGACGCCCAGACCGCATGGTCAGGCCCCTATGCCTAAAAAACAAATGATAAGAATGGCTGAAGACCTTATTACTCTAATCAGGGGAAGCCACCCTTCCCCCTCTGAGAGACCTAGGACTGATTTTCCTTCTGATTCTTCTGATGAGGACTCTGAAATTTCTGTTTCCACTGATGACCAGGACTTGCCCTTATCTACCTATGAGGATTCTGATGCAAAAGACTCCATTTCCTCTGCTTCCCCTCCAGATGATTTTTCTTTTGGTGAAACTTTGCATACTCTTAGGGAGCATTTTCGCTGGGAAAGCCAGGATTACTCTGACTCCAAAAAGAGGCTTAGGGATTTCTTACTCCTGCCCCAACACAGGCCAATAGTTATACCTCCTGTACTGGACATTGTTGATGATGTCTTCTCAGAATCTAGCCTGGCCCCTGACTCTTTTACCTCTAGCTATATCTGATAGGTATTACAGGGTTCCTGACTCTCACAAGTTCATTTTTAAAAATCCTACTGCGGATCCTGAGACCATTTCACAGGGATCCAAGGGCATTATGGCCACTACTGCCCAAAATCCTACCCCCTCTGATAGAGATTCCTGGGTGCTGGATAGATGGGGTAAGAAGGTATACACTTCTGCAACCTTGGCCATTAGGGCCTTAAACTGCCAGTTTCATATGTTAAAATATCAGCAGCATATTATTGGATTGCTTAAACAGAAAATGATGTTGATTCCTGATTGTGCTCAAAATAAAGATTTACAGGATTTAATGCATTCTGCAGAACAAGTTGGAAAACATACTTTGCAATGTGGTTTTGATTCATTAGAGGCATCTTGCAGGGCTGCTGTCACTGGGTCTGTACTTAGAAGGCATGCTTGGTTAAGGAGCAATCTTTGCCAGATCATGTTAAGGCCAAATTGCTGGATGCTCCCTTAAACCAAGACTGCCTGTTTGGCATCAAAGCAGAAGAAGTACTTAAAAAGATGGAGGAAAAAGCTAAATCTATGCAAACTGTTAAAGATTTCCTGCAAGTACAGCCTCCCAAATTTAGTAGGCATTGGCCCTCTAAGAATTGGTCCTTTCCTTTCCTGCCTCTTCCAGGCCTTCTCAGTCCTAAACACATTTTTGGTAATCCCAAAATTCAAGATGCTAACTCTTCATCAGCAGCTAACTATGCTAGGCAAAGATGCCTAGTTGGCAACACTGGATTTAAAGGAAGCCTACTTGCACATCCCAATAAGGGAATCTTGCAGAAGATACCTACGCTTCAAAGCAGGCTACATGCACTATCAGTTCTCTGCACTGCCCTTTGGCTTGTCTACTGCACCCAGGGTATTCACAAAGTCCCTAGCTCCAGTCATTGCTTTTTGCAGGCAAAGAAGTATTCAAATATACCCATACCTGGACGATTGTCTAATTTAGGCAGAAAGCCAGGACATACTATTGAATCATCTGGCATTTGTAAAGAAACTGCTAACTTCTCTGGGGTACACCATAAACGAAAGGAAATCATGTCTTGTACCCTGCCAGCAAATTGTATTCCTGGGAGCAAGCTTGAATACAACTTCCCAGATGGCCTATCTCACGCCAGAGAAACAATTTAATTTGACAGCCTACTTCAAACTACTGGCCACAAAGACCCAGCTATCTGCAAGTAAAATACTGCAAGCCCTGGGGTTCATGGCCTCCTGCATTCTACTAATTCCATATGCAAGACTGCATATGAGGAAACTATAATGGTATCTAAAAAGCTTATGTTGTCAACATTCTCAGGATCTAGAATCAATGATTCCTATCATACCTTGTCTACAGATAGAGTTCCTTTGGTGAGCAGAGGCCTGCCACCAAAACAAGGGACTGCCATTCACTCTACCCCCTGCCGCCCAATCCCTAACAACAGATGCATCAGACTATGCATGGGGGGCTCACTTGGCAGGGAAGTGCATTCAGGGCAAATGAAATCCAAGTCAAATGCACCTGCATATCAATCAAAAAGAAATGTAAGCTATACAGAATGCTCTGACAGCCTTCAAGGACCACATTCTTCCAGGACAATTATTGGTAAAGACTTACAACACCACTGTTATGTGGTACATAAGCAAGCAGGGAGGAACCCACTCTTACCCTCTCTGCAGACTAGCCATGGCTCTGTGGACCACAGCCTTGAGCTACCAAGTGCACCTAAAGGCACAATTCCTGCCAGGAAAGCTAAATACACTGGCAGATGACTTAAGCAGAAATCTCATGGACCCATACGAGTGGAAATTGGAACCAAAGATATTCAACATGTTGGGAAACAAATGGGGGAGCCCAGAGATAGACCTGTTTGCCTCCCCCCCGAACTACCAATTGGACAAATTCTGCACAAGGACTCCCCACAAACAAGCTTGGAAAGTGGATGCCCTATCCTTCACCTGGAAAAAAACTATCAGTTTATGCCTTTCCCCCTCTGCCTCTTCTCTCCAAGGTACTACTAAAGATCAAACAGGACAAACCAAGGACAATATTGATTGCACCAGACTGGCCATGCCAACACTGGTACCCCCTCTTGTGCAGCATGTCACTGCTGGCACCATGGCACCTGCCTCAGACCCCTACCCTGCTGTCCCAGCAGGAGGGCCAGATTGTGCACCCACAGCTTCAAACCTTGAACCTGGCAGCCTGGCTAATTACCTGATCTCTCCGTTACCATCCCTCAGTAAACAAGTGATGGATGTCATTCTGGAGGCAAGGAGGCCTAGTACTAGAAAATCCTATGCTGAAAAGTGGAAAAGATTCTGTTTCTGGAGCCAAACTCAGGGGATGGACACAGCAGCGCCCAATTTACTTCAGCTTCCTCAATACTTAACTGAGATGCTTCACAAGGGCCTTTCCTTTTCCTCCATCAAAATTCATGCCTCAACCATTTCAGCTCATTACAATACAGAACCACCCCTTTTCTCTCATCCACTGTTGAAGCAGTTCTTCAGAGGGGCCAAACACTTAAGACCACCCAGGAAAACCCCTACTCCAGCCTTGGACCTCAAATTTATATTGGAAAAACTCACTCTGCCTCCCTTTGAGCCAGCTGCAAATGCAGAGTTGAAATTCCTTTTTTGGAAAACAGCCTTCCTTCTAGCCATCACTTCAGCATGAAGAGTGTCTGAATTACAGGCCCTCATGGCAGTGGAGCCTTTCATCATCTTTCATGCGGACAGGGTGTCCCTCAGGACCAGTCCCTCCTTCATGCCCAAGGTGGTATCCAGTGTGGCCCTTAATCAGTCCATTCATTTGCCAACCTTCTTTTCTAATCCACAGAACAAGGGGGAATGGATACTGCACTCATTGGACGTGCACAGACAACTTAGACTTGACTTGGACAGGACTAAACCTCTCAGGAAATCTGAACAGCTGCTTGTTACACTTGCTGCAGGGGCAGAGGGGAAGGCCATTTCAAAGCAGACCATTTCTAAGTGGGTAGGCCACTGCATTCATTTCTGCTATAAGCACCATGGAAAACCTACCCTACAGGGGATTAGACCACATTCAACCAGGGCTGCATCTACCTCTACAGCCTTTCTCAGAGGTATCCCTACCATGGACATCCTAGAAGCTGCTACCTGGAGTTTTGTACATACCTTCACCAAACATTACCACTTGCCAATTTTTTTCTAAATCCAGAGCTGGTTTTGCCACTGCAGTCTTGCAGGGCCTTATAGTTCGTCCTAATGCTATTTAATTACTTCCTCCCATTAGCTTTGGGAATCTACCAAAATGTGATGACTGCAACAGTGAAACACGAAGAACATAGTACAGTTGTATACACTTAAATCATAAATGTAGATGTTTGAGTGTATTCACTGTTGCAGTCCTGGTTACCCTCCCTCCAGCCCCATGATTTCTATTGACTATACCTCTATTCTTGTTTACTATGCTTAAAGCTTTTTGGTGTATTTGCTTTTTTGTTGGAGGTGTAACCTTATATATAATTGCTTCCCATTATGGGGGCACCTGACATCTGGGGCAAGAAAAACTGATGTAATGGCGTCGGCTACATGCTTTATACCCCTGACTACCTGACGTCATGGAAGATGAGACAGCAACTGACGCAGGACCTAAGACTGATAATCAGGCCGACTGAGGGCTACTGCAAGCAGATAATCCAAATGTAACATCTACATTTATGGTAAGTGTACACAACTGTACTTTATCTTCACCTGAAAGTGGTGAACTCTCTATCACTCCTAGTAGTCATTTGTTTTCTTCTAAAGTAAGTGACATCCTTTTAGAGGTACAGTGATTCAGTGTAAATAAAACATACCTGAGGAAATGGAAGGGCTTTTCTAGATGTTGTTTAGATGAGGACATTGCATAGTTAGACTGTTACCATTAATTAGCTTTTTCATACCATATGGACTAATTTAATGCAAATCTTTTCTTTCTTCAATAAGATGCATCTTTCTGCAGTTTCAGCTTGTCTGTTTCCCCAGTTGTTTCAAAGGTAGCTAGATACCCTTAAGCAGTTAAGCTGACACTGGGTCACTGTGAGATGATAACTATAGTGTATTTGTAGTTTGTGTCTTAGAAAACTTTGTTTTGCAGCCATCTCAGCTAGAATCATTTAAGAGTTAAAGGTTCTGGTGCCTACTGAGCTATGCACAGTCTTCCTAAGGAAGTGGTGTCCTTCCAAATTAATTTGTGCTTCATGCCTAAAGTAGACTGTGAAGTAATTTTGAATTGCTTTGTTTATTTGCTTGTTTTTTTTTTCCTTCAAAAGCAATAATTACAGGCAGAAAGATTTATCTACTTTATGTATGCGTGAAAAGGCCTTTAATTGGGTTATTGAATATAACAAACCATTATAAAGGGAAAAATCGGCCTATTAAGTAGTCGACTCTTTCCAACTTCTTTGCTTTATTGCCATCTGCTATTACAGATACCAAGACTATTTCTGGGAGGTCAGCAGATACTACAGCAGCTTTTTGGTGAAGTTGCTTCTTGGTCCTTGATCCACACATTTAAGAAGAAGCATTACAAGATGTGTGTCTTGTCCAGAGGCAGAATGTTTTGTTTGTTTTTGTTTCAGCCATTTTGCAAGTTGTTTTGATGTCTTATTCCCGTGTAAGAGGGAAGCACGATGTAACATAAGTACAGTTTTAGGAGTAATGCTCACTATGCTAGTAGATGTATATTTGAAGCCATTGTTACAGGATAAGCTCCTTCCTCATCAGCTTGTAGGAAATCTTGTTCATGGTTGCCTGTTTGTTTTGTAATAGGATGTCTTATTTGATTTGCTACATTACTTTGTGTTGGAACAGTTTTAATTATTGTTGTTGCATTTAATTAACCCAAAGCCCTACTGATGTACTTTTGTTATACAAGGCTACCACAAGGGGTCCTTGTCTGTGCATCTCTAGTTTTATGTTATTGTACCCCACAAACTTCAGTTTTCTCTTTGCTTCTTCCCTCAGTCTGACTTCAAAGAAGAGCAGAGATGGTTGAAATGTCTCATACTTTTAAAGCAACAGAAAACACTGTCACATTTATGAAAGCTTTTTCTTCCTCTAGGCTTGACAGCTTACCAATACTGGCCATTAATTAGCTCATCAGAGCAGACTAACCCATGTATACTTTGAATGGTGAAGATAGCTTGAGATTCCTGTATATACTCTTAAGGTTAGCATTACTCAAACAGTTGTGTTATCCTGTTTTATGTGGAACTTGGCAGTGTTTGGGTATGACCCTGTACTGTTTGATAACCTTTGTATATAGCTACTGTCGCATATAACTCTTTATGAATATGTTACAGATATATATATATGTGTGTGTGTGTATATATATATATATATATATATATATATATATATATATATATATATATATACCCATCTTCTTTCATATAGGTAGATATTGGCTCAGGACTGCTCATATTCAGGATATAGCTTGCAACAGGTATTCTACAGGTGTTCTTAGAGCTGCACTGCAGTTCACCTCCCGATTCATCTAGGCATCAGGAAACACATTCTTAGGTGTCCAGTTTCTCTCTCAGTAATAATCATTGTACAGCTTTGGGCATGTTTGTAGTCTTATTCCCTTTGTCTTGGGCATTTGCAAAGAAATTAACAGTCCGTCAGTCTTCATCCTTCATGATTCACCTTTGTAGAGCTGCGTGACTCTGGAATATGTGGCACAGGCTTGATGAATGTTGTATATTGTTGTGGCAGCTACCTGTGTATTGAGCACTACCATCTTCATATTATGCTTTGCTTCAATATGGTGCTTGCAGGGCAGGTGTCTGTTCTACATTATATACTTTGTTTACAAATTTCACTCATACAATTATGTTGTATCCTTGGAGATAGATACATGAATCTGCAAATATGGTTCTGGGAAGTTTGTAGCTTTTGGATGTTCCAGCAGATGAAAAGACTATCAGTGGCAAGCCATATTCCATTCATCGCAAGGAATATATATATTCTTTCTAATACTTTTTGAAGAAGTATTGATGATAAAACAGTGAGCAGCAGAACAGGCACAACAAATATAGTATTGTAACTACAATCCCTCAAACATGACTGAATAGGCAAAATGAGTAAAGGGAGTTATAAATAGCCAGTGTGCATACAGCTTCAGAACAAAATGATCAAGAGACTTTTTTAGTAATATTGTTATCAGTAGTTTGTAGTTCATACTATGGCGTTCAGTAAACCTACATGAATTCTTGTGTAGGTTATCAGCTTCTTGTGATTACCATGGGAATGGAGGGATAACATATTTTTTATATATGTCTTGATCAGTACAGATTTATTTAATTAGCTCTTCTACTACTAATCATTTAAAACCTTGGGTTATAATTGCTTTTAGGTAAGACATTTTAATTACAAAAATGTTTTATTTAAACCACCAACTCAACAGATGTATGGCCAAGTAAAGTGGTAACACTGATCATAAACAACTATTTTTATGCTGAGAAAGCCAAGAAAACTACAAAAACAAAGAAAGAATAAAAGCAGATACATAAGAAGCATAATTAAAAGAAAGTTAACAAATGGAGGAAAATATCTTTCTAATCACAAGCGGTACAGACATGGCTCCTTTGTAATTTCTGTGGTGTGCCTGAAATAAAGAAAAAAAGAGTGAAAATCTTTGCCTGTCAGAAAAAAAGCTATATCTTAAATATGGTAACAAATCATTAAATGTCTATGACTGCAAAAGGGCTGTGCCTCTGTCACTGACGAGATATTTTGGTCTTAGTCTAGTGGGGTCTTTATTTCCCAAATTATTTGACATATTCTCAAAATATGTCCCAGAAAGTAGCTTTGATTATTACCTCTAAAATGTCTCCAAATTATGCTCCTAGCATGAAAGTCAAAAGAGCAACTATAGTTTACATTAAAAAAATGTCTATGGTATTGTAAAGAATGAAAATATTTATTTTTATTTATTTTATTTTACATTTGTTAACCGGGGGTGTCTGACTGAGCCGAAAAGGCCCTTTTTCAGCAGAGGCTCAGGGAGAAAAGCTCCACAAAGAAAAATTACAGACACATTTAGTTATGTAGACATGATCAGTATACACACAAATTACAAGAGACATGTTTTTACAGTGGTATGCGGCACATAAACAGTTACAGTGGAGAGAACAAACAAAAAAATATTAATTTTAAAAATAAAAGGTAATTAATAGATTTGTGGTGTACAGCTGAAATTTGGAACATAGGTAGAATACATATATAGTACACAGGTACAGTACATACATTGTAGATTAGCCAGTGTTTGTGAGTAAGATTGAAAACTATTATCAAGTGCTCTAGATTTAGTATGTAGATGTTATCTGCTTTCACTAGCCTGGGGAGCAGTCATGGCACTGCCAACTTTGCTTGAGATGTTGCCTGATGAGGTCTTTAAAGGAGGCTTTGGATGATGTGTTTTGAATGCTAGTAGGGACAGAGTTCCATTTTTTAGCTTCTGAACTACTATATAGTGCATCTCCAAAGCTATTGTAGCTGTTGGTGACTTCTAGTAGTAGTTTGCTTGATGATCTAAGAGGCCTTTTGGCTGAGTGATGTTGTACTAGGTTTTTGAGGGCAGGACACTTATTGGGGAGGAAATAGATAGAATGACAGAGGCAGAGCTGATTGTAGGTTAGGAGGTTGGGCAGTTCAAGCCAGTGGAGCTGTCTCAAAGCAGTACAGTGATGAGTTCTATATGAACAATTTGCAGCAAAGCGGGCAATTCTGTTGTAGCAGGCTTCCATTTTGCTTAGTTCAGTTTTGTTGAGATTAGTCAGAATGGGAGATGTATAGAGTAGGGTGGATAGAAGTTTGGAGGGAGCAATGGCTGATCTTGTGTTGTTGGTAAGAAATGGTTTGATACGGTAGAGTGACCCCAGTTTGGCTTGTACTTTTTTAATAGTTAAGTTGAGATGACTATCAAATTTTAGGTGGGAGTCTATGGTTATTCCCAATAGCTTAGCCTGTGCCACTGGAGCAATTGGAGTAGAATTTGTGGAGTAGATAGTGAATTGAATGTTAGTGTTTTTGTTAGAACTGGTTATAATCATAAGCTGAGTTTTCTTTGGATTGAGGATAAGTTGGGCTTTGGTAAGGTAGTTTTCAACATCAGAGAATGCTAGTTGAGTTGTTTGCAGGAGGGTGGGAATGTTTTGTGCAGCACAGATTAAGGTAGTGTCATCTGCATACTGAATTATAGATGCATGCTGTGTGGAGGTATGGAGATCATTTGTGAAGACTGTGAATAGTAGTGGTCCTAAGATAGAACCCTGTGGGACTCCTGCAGTTATGGGCAGCTGAGGAGAGAGAGAATTTTCCCATTTCACAGCTTGGTACCTGTCAGTTAAGTAGCTTTGGAACCAGGTAAGAGTGGGATTTGATAGATGATATTGGTTTAATTTGTTTAGCAGGATTTGGTGTGAGACTGTGTCAAATGCTTTGGACATATCCAAAAAAGAGTTGACACTTGTAGGCCTTCATTTTTGAGATGGTTTACTGTGTCTGTGAAGCAGAGGAGGGCTGTAGTGGTACTATGGGCAGGTCTGAAACCATGCTGAGTAGGTGACAGGATGTTGCTGTCTAGGAGATAGTTTAGCATCTGGGTATGGATGCATTTTTCTAGGATTTTGGCCAGGGGGAGAGTAAAGCAATGGGTTTGTAGTTATTAAGTTCAGTGAGGTCCCGCCTTTATGTATGGGTCTAACATAGGATATTTTCCAGAGTTTGGGCACATAGTTTTCAACAATTGATCTGTTTATGAGAGTGGAGACTGGGATAGCAATAGCATCTGCAAGAAATAGCTGGGGAGTAGGTTGGCTGCTGTTGATGAGGTTTTTAGTTTGGAGAGCATGCTTTTGATTGAAGTGGTGGAAACTGTTTTGAGGGTAAAGCTTGTATTAGTGTTATTTGTGTTGGGGGGGGGGTTAGTGAGGAAGGAACTGTCCTGTGATACTAAGGATTGAATTGAGTTCACAAAGTGGGAGTTGAATTGTGTTTCGATGGGAACTTTTGTGTCAGGGGTGGTTGGTTTGGGGGTAGCCTTTTGGGTGGATTTTAGTAGCTGGTTTACATTTTTCCAAAATTTTTGTGGATTGTGTTGGCATTTAGTTTGTAATGTTGTGTAGTAGGATTTTTTGTCCAGCCTAATGCATTTTTTTGCATGGTTGCGCAGTTCTTGGTAGGCTTTGTGTTTCTTTGTTTTTTTGATAGTAAAGCCTGGCAGTGTCTCTGGACTTGAGGATTTGTTTGGTTTCTTTACTGAGCCAGGGGTTTGTGGAGGTTCTAACCTTGATTTTGCGCAATGGAGCGACAGTGTCTAGGTGTTGTAGAAATGTTTTTGTTGGAATATGTTACAGCCTGGTCAAGTGGGAGGGTTTTTAGGGGGGGTCCATTCACAGTTACAGAGTAAAGTGTTGAGGACCTCAGGAGAGAATTTTTTTGTGTTTCTAGTGGATATATAGTTAGTGGTTTTGCATATGCTTGTTCTACTACGTATAAAGTATATTATGTTGTGGTCACTTAAGGTGTCAGGGAGACTGCTTGTGTGAGGGTACAATGTGGGGTTGTTAGTTAGGACCCAGTCAAGGATGAATTCCCTTTTAGATTTTGTATCACATCTAGTTGGAATTTGGACTAGCTGCTGGTAGCCATGGAGATT
This sequence comes from Protopterus annectens, assembly GCF_019279795.1. Taxonomy (NCBI): domain Eukaryota; kingdom Metazoa; phylum Chordata; order Ceratodontiformes; family Protopteridae; genus Protopterus; species Protopterus annectens. The sequence continues at coordinate 322,318,005 of NC_056741.1, read as the reverse complement.
TATTAGATTACTTGATGGTTCTGATATATAGGTGACCCAATCTAGGTTGAAGTCCCCCAGAATAAGGGTTTCTTGTGAGTATGTGGAAGAACACCAGGATAAGAAGTCTTCAAGGCTAGCAGGTGTATTACCAGGTGGAATATAGATCACAATTGTGGTGATGACCTTTTTAGGGTGAAGTTGAAGTTGTGAGATAAGTATGTCCCAATTATTGGGGGAGGGGTAGGAGTTTGGTAATTGACGGACAGTTAAGTTGGACTTGTACAGTAAGGCAGTTCCAGTCTGTCTTGTCTAATGATATTGTAGCCGGTAGGGAGAACTTCTGAGTTAGCTATGTTTTTATTTAACCAGGTTTTTGTTAAAGCAACTATGTCTGGGGAGTAGTGTGCTATTGTGGCCTGGAGTTCAGGTATTTTATTTTTGATACTTCTAATATTAATATTTAGCATTAAAAGGTGGTTGGTTTTGCTGCTGTTGTTGATTTGCCCAGGGATGAAGAAAGTGGGGGTGTTATGTTCTGACATTTGTGTTGGACAGGATGGATTTGGGTCTGGGTTGGGGTGGATTTCCCCACTTATAGTGAGCCTGGAGTTAAAATGGTTATACAGATGTTAGAGTTTGGTGAGGAGTGTGAGAAAGTATTGTGTTTTTTTGGAGTAGGAATGAGAGCATATGTGTTTAGTTCTGAATTGGTCAGTTATGTAGTTCTTGAATAACTGTTGGCAGATATTATTATAATGTGTGGTGTCTGTATACGAGAGTGCATAATGTAGTGCTGTGCTACTAAGTTTAGGGATATTGCTAGAGTGATAGCTTGTGGTGTTGTAAAGAATTATGAGAAGACAGACTAGACTTAGTTGTGTGATAATCATGGTTGTAAAGTTTAAGTTGTTTCTAGGTGGGGGATCTGAATAGGAATTATAGGGTTGCACTATATGTGGATGGGGAAGTAGTGTGGGTGATGTAAAAAATGCCTAGTGGGGAATGAGAGTGATTGGGAGTATTTTGTGTGGAGCAAGTTGGTGTGGTATAATGTGATATGACTTATGGAGCTGTGATTGGTGGAGGTGATGTGAGGGTGAGCTGTGGATGTGGCTGTGATTACTATAAATGTAGAGGTAGTGGGGATGGAAGGGAATAGGGGGCAGGGCAGGGGAGCGGAGAGAGCCTGAGCGTTAGCGAGGGCAACCAGAGCAGGGCAGAGCCAACCAAGACAAGAGAAAAAAGTAAGTATTACTTTACAAATCTGAACACTTTAAGCAAATTCCTGAGCTCTAATGGCTTACCGGCAAGCATAATGTAATTGCTGAAGAGCACTTGTGTCCTGGTGGGAGACTAGAAATTTAAAAATGGCTCCATGCTCAGCATGATTATAATATAGACTTTGTATTGGGGAAGGGAGATAGCACAAGGGGTGTAAACCAGGTGGAATGCAAAGAAACCAGAGAGGCAATCAGTGGAAATCAGTGAAGGCCTCAGAGGGGGTAAGTAATAATTCAAACTACCTGTAAAGTGAAGGAGAGAAGAGACAGCAAAGTTTATTAAGGTTGGGAGTGTGTCTTCACATTGACTTGCTGATTAGTAACCATTTTTTGCACAGATTAGAGTAGGGAGATACATTAGCAATGGAGGGGAATGTATAGAGATGCAAATAAACAGGTGGGCCTCCAAGTGATACAAACTAAGGCAGAAGGCACTGAGAGGGCTGCTTGATGGTTAATTTAGTCACAGGGATGTGAATTAAATGTAAACTGCCTATTGGACAGTTAGGATTACTGTACTAGCGAGGGGTGGGGAGGACATAAGGCTACAACAGTCAGTTTTATTAGCAAGCTGAGAACTACTAAGAAATACCGCTAATTTAATAGCTTCACTCTCATAAAACATACAAGTAGAATGCCTGGGTAGACTGACCCTGCCCTTGAGGCTCAAAATGTATATCCTTGTTTAGTTTGCAGTACTGAAAATATGACGTGATCCATTGGGAGCTGCACTCTGGTAAACAAATGTAATTAAGTAAATAATGTTTGGAATCAAGGCAGTACATGAAGGTGTCATTGTACAGAAGGTTTGTGTAACTTATTAGTCCAAAAAGTAGCAGTAGTAGCTTACCGTATTAACTGCTGAGAAATGTATTACTGGAAGAGCCCTATAGCTTCTATCACCTAGGACTGAACTAAACCGGCATGAGATTTACATGTGTTGCAAATGTTGGATTAGCTGTTGAAAGGGTGCATTGACTGTTTTCTTTGATACTGGTATAGAATAAATGCAGTGTATGGGAAAAATAACTTAGTAGCCTAGCAAAATACAGTAAATCATTATGCAGTATGTAAACTGCTGCTTGTTTTACAGAATAATCCAGAGCAATTTGTCACTTTTTAAATTCTGTCCACTGTTCTTTCCATCATATCCACTCCTAATATGCATCCCTTTACAAGAATGAATGTGTAAGTAATTTGAGAGTGTTGAAAAATAAGGAACCTGGCAAATATTTCTCATAGAGTGGCTGCAACAAAACAAAATTGGTTATTGAGCATTTTACAGATATTATGTCAGAATACAGATGTAGCTGTCAGCACCGTCTATTAATTAGTGTGTGTTTATATGATCTGAAGATCTTGTGGCAAACAATTGTTCATATTAGGTAGCAAAACAGTAAGAGATATATTGGTTTTGTTATCCACAGATATAAAAAAATCGGAATGCATACAGATTTCTTGCAGATTATCTTACCGTGTATAACACTGTGTTATTAATTTATGTAAGACACTATAGAGAAACTGTTTATTTCAACTTTTGTAATTCACTGTAACTTCCCCATGAAATTATTATGCTTTTTCCAGTTCAGTAAAAGAGCATCTTGATATGTTTTATTCTTGTACAGTAAAAGCCTGTGGCAGTGACATATATTGTGTAGTACAAAAGGTAATGGGCAAACTCTATCTGGCAATGTAATAATCAATGATGACATAATAGCAGGTTAATATAACTCAGGAAAACACCTGAGAGATTCCAGGACAATTAATGTTTTGGGTCACCATCATTCATGGTTGGGAAGAAGAGTGTGAGAAGCATAGTTTAATAAGTAGAAACATTTTTCTGATATAGAAAATGGGGTCATGTTGAAAGTGAAACAGGCACTAAATTATTAAGGATGCAGCATGGTATGAAACTAGAAAGACTGCAGTGAAAGCAGGATTTTTGCTGTCTGTAAACATTTGTACTGTAATTAGTTCCATTTCATATGACTGTTGCAAAGATGCATTAATCCTGTTGATGCTGATGCTGATTTAGTCACCTTTAATTGTGTTTTTTCTTTTTAGGTTCTCTTCAAAATCATGATGAAGAGCGGTATCTTTCAAAGAGAAGTGGATCCAAGCTAAAAAGTGAAGAATCTTCATCAGAAGAGACATTCAGATCTCTAAGCCACCAGAAGCTATTATCAGTTGGCTCTTCTGTAGTTTCCTTAAGTAGAAGACAAGGCAGCCTCAGCTCCCAGGATTCTCGAACTGAGAGTGCTGGTCTGTCCCATTACCATTCAAGTGTTTACAGCAGGCACTTAAGGGATGATATGGCTGGAGAATCAAAACACAAACACATAGCTTCATTTGAAAATTCAAGATCAGGAGAGAAACCTAGGGCTTCTACAGAGAGTAAGAAAGGAAAAACGAAGTCTCCTGTGATGCAGAGAGAAGACCACTCTGACAGAGGAGATTCTGACATGGATGAGGAGACCTATTCTAGTAGCCAAGAGCAGCATATACTGAAAAAGGTATGCTTTTCTTTTGTTGAATAATGTTTTCTGTAGACTATATTGCAACTTTGAATGTGTTTGTTGCATCATATATGTGTATAGCTGTGATATTTGAAGGTTTGGGTCTTCCATCTTAGTATAACTGATTAGGGCAGTTATTGCTTTTGGGCTTGGCAAGTGACACTACTTTCACAATGGGAGGAAACTTATGCTGGTTTCTACAACTGTAAGAAGGAACATTTGTCTTATTTGCTTTTAATAAAGGATTGTTTCCATCATGGAACACTCATATGAAACATGTGACTTCTTACAGTGCAGATGTTTACAACTGAGCCTGATTAACAACAACAACAACAAAAAAATGATTTTAACATTAAGGATCTGCATGTTATTCTTAAGCCTGTTAAGGAAAGCCATATACTTGAAGTAGGAGTTTTCAGCACCTCATTATAGTGTCAATGACTGAAGGCTTATCACACCAAATACTTGCACGTGAAAATGATATAATAAAAAAGGCACATGTACTGTAACAAAACACATTGTTATTTAGTGTACAGGATTATTGTGGCAGCTAAAAATAAGTTTACCACTGTCTGTTGAAGTAGTTATGAGCAAGTCTTGCTGCTTTCCATTTTGTATGCTAGATGCATTGTTATGCATGCTGCAGATGTCTGTAATAGTTCATACTTAGATTAATGTGCCATGTGATACAGACAGACATACTTGGAAGTGCCTCACCTCAGTCACAACCACTGTTTTTGTGATTAATGTGCCATGTGATATTGACAGACAAGTGCCTCACCTCAGTCACAACCACTGTTTATGTATGCCTGCACTTGCACAACATGATTGTTGTGATCTATGTATTTTGTCTTCTGGTGAGGGCTTTTGTAGCACACTAAAAATATTACAATAAGACTGTAAAATGTCTGTTAAGCTGATAGCGTAGGTGTTTACCTTTTGCAAATGCTGAATAACTGCTAAATGAAGTAAAATATGAATGTTTAAAATATACCATCAGTAAGTGGTTACTAGATGAATGAAGTCTTTATGATTGCAGTTGCCTGAATATACAAATCTCAGAAAGTTTTACTTAAATTGGCTACACTGTGGGATTACAGTTGTGCAAGCTATTTTTTGACTATGCAGGACGTTTCTGTTTTCCTTGTGTTTGTGCAACTATCAAATTAGTTTATATAAGCTCCACAACAGGTTCAAAAACATTTAAACAGTAGTTGAATAATTATCTGCAGGTAGAGAAAGCCCCAAAAAGATTAAATATTTCACAATGAGTTGGGAAGGAAAGCTCCACAAAAACACACACACAAACATTTTACAGTAGCTGATAAGTAATGATATGCAAGAGAAGAAAATACTCACATTAGATAAAAACACAAAAAAATTGAAAAACATTTACAGAAATATTAAGAATGCATTATGTTTGGGGGACTTCAAAGATGCCTGCAAATTGAGTAACTGTTTCTGTCTTTCCCAGTGTGAAAACAGAAACTCGGCAGAAAATGCCAGTAGACTTGTGTTTATGGTAAATTTCAGTAATTGGCTTTTAAGTGCACTGCCTGGATACCAGGAATAAAGAAATGCAGAAGACCTGGAAAAACATCAGCTATAAAAAGTGAGGAAAAAACACTGACTGGGGAAAGTTCTGCATCTGTTCAGCAAAAAGCAATACAACCTTCAGACATGACTTCCAGTAACCTATAGGAAGATGTAAGAAACTGCATATATACCTGGTTAAAATAAAACATTGATGGAGTATATCAACACAAACAACAAAGGACTGGAAAATAAAAGAAACTTTAAACAGATATTCAGATGAGATGATAAAGCTGCAAACATCAGAGGTTGAAATGAAGAAAAGGCTAGCTGAATATGAGACTGCTCAGGAAGAGATGTTTCAAAAAATAATAGAATTAGAGGACAGAGCATGTAGGGAAAACCTGAGATTTGCAGCTATACCAGAGAAGCTGGAAGGAACACACTGCATTCATTTTATGAAAGCACAAATAAGCAACTAGACTGGTATTCCACAGCAGGAGTTGTTAGTTGAAAGAACACATTGTGTGTATGCTCCAAATCTGCCTGTAAGAAAGCAACCTAGACCTTTAATAGAAAAGATGCAATCCTACCAGCAGAAGGAGTTGATTCTGACAAACTGTGGCAAAAGGACAAAGTACTAAAAGTGTGAGACAGCAGAGTGTTTGTGGAGAATGATTACTCACTGTATACCAGACGGAAGAGGAGCAAATTTATTCCACTATTCAGGCAATGTCGAAATGTAGGTGTGAGATTCAAACTGCTGTATCTAGCTGTCTTCAATGTATTCTTCCCTGGAGGGACAAAATAATTTTTTTGATGAAGTACATGATGAGGAGGAAATACAGAAGTTTGTCCAGCAAACGGTAGGATGTGAAACAGAAGGAGATTCTGCTCCTTATTCTTCTAGTAATAAAGACCATAGAAGGGCTGCACCTGTGAAACCTTTTCAAATTTTTCAACAGAAAAATGTTAGAGGGAAGGAAGGGAGCACAAGAGTTGACCAGAAGAATGGAGATATAAAATATTATTAACACTGTAAAATATTATTAGCAGAGAGCGCTAGGCTGACTGGACAGACACCGTGCTACCGTTAATATTTATTTGTATTAGTACAAATTCTTGCCAAACAGTTAATACTGTCAAAGTTATTTCAGTTCTATTATATCACAGCTAGACCGATGGACACTCAGTGGAAAAACATAACTAAAGAGTGAAAATTACTGTCCAGTTTATATACTCTTTTAAATGTCAAATTGTTATTTTTGATGTCCTTGTGACTTATTCTTCTGGTTTCTGTTTGTGTCATGAAAAAGTCCATGGTTATTTCTAGCCTGGGCACTTTCTTATGTCCCTCTTTGGTGCTGTATCTGAAGACTTCACAAAAAGTCTCTCCATGTCATCTTTGCTTCACTTGAAGTGTCTGTATTTTATTTCATTTATTTCTGCATCTGAAAGCTCAAAGAAAGTCACTTCCTTTTTTCTATAACAGGATGCCTTTACAGTAAGCCCACAGCTATATGTTATTAATATCTAAGCTGAACATTTACAAAAAGTAAAAGGTCACTTAACTGTTCTTGTAAAGCAAGCCATATTTTCTTTTACTGCACACACAGTATAATTTTGGGGAAAGCATTTTAATGTATACATTCTCTATCAATTCCCCCTTTTTAATTAAAACCAAGAAAATTGTAAGACAATTTACAACACAATACGATCTTCAGTACTTTGAATCCCTTGGTCTGTTGCAATATACGAATCCCTTGCATGCAGTGCTATCTCTCCATACAATGTTACATTACCAATGACTGTTACTTGATTACTCTTATTAACACAAATCTTACAATGATGGTAAAAGCAATTAATGCAGAAGTCAGACACATAGCCATTATTACTTATCCATTATTAACTGCTTTCATTCTTGCTTAAGCAAGTTGTCAGCCTTGCAGTTAAACAGAAGCATTTATTTCAAAATATTGTCAAGTTAACCCTTGCTTTACAATGCAAAACCTTGTATTAGAAACAAGCATAAACAATATTTAAAAAAGCAATTTACAAGAAAATGTGATCCTCTGTACTTAATAGCCTTTCTTCATTGTTAATAACAGTTACTTGTTTGACAGTTTTATTAACACATTTCCTCTGAGATAGGTCCATAAGTTGCATTTGCTATCAACTTTGTAACTTTCCATATTGCCTTAGTGGCACGATACCAGTGAAAATATTTCAGCTCCTGAAATAACACCATTTCCTATGTTCAGCTGTTTTAAAATATTTCCCTATTTTTTATCATGAACCTTCCTCTTTTTCTGGTGATTTTCTACCATGTCCTCTGGTAATGTGTGAGCAGTTCTCATTACTGGAACTGCATACTCTATGTAACAGAATTTCTCCACTTTCATCTCTTCCTTAAAAGAAGTATTATGTGTTATCTCCCGTGCTGTTTTTATTTTATACTCAAGCTTTTTCACATTACCAGAGTTGGTGTAAAGAAGCAATTTTGACTGTCCCTTTCTTAAACAGAGTATCCCTTTTTTTCTATTTCTATCAACTGTAAATGTTCTTTTATGGCAGATTGTTTTACAACTCTATTTTTATAAGATTCTTTAAACATAAAACCTGTATGTGTAACCTCTATAGGGACTGCATGTAATGGCATTTTCCCTCTGTAAGGAATGTGGCTAAAAACCCAACAATTTGACTTGTTACGTGCCTTTGCAAACAAATTTTGCATGTCCAAAAATATAGTGAAATCAGGTATCCGATCACGATGTCCCTGTTCTCATGATCTGTTATATATGAGTATCTCTCCCCATATTTTCTTTGCAACTGTTTTATTTTACATTGCCTTGTATGTACATTTTTTTAAGATTGCCTTGTCCTGTCCATAGATTGCTATTATAGAAACAAACTTAAACTTTTCTAAGACTCTTAACAGACTGTTACTGTACTGATACTGTTTGATTGTTATTAACTTACACTAATTTTTATGAACTAACATGGTGTGCTGCTTTTGCTTGGATTTTTATTAGCTGAAAAATGCTATTTGTCTAATGACTCTGTACTTTACTACCTGTTTGTATTTCTATGTATTATATCCAGGATGGCATATACACCAGTCTGACTAATGTATAAGACTGTTTGCTGTTATATTTTATGTAAGACATTCTTTTGAAAATATGACATTACAGTCACTGGTTTTTACCAATATTGATCCTGTTTGCTGTATCCATAAGCTGTCTTTGGAGAGATACTGTACTTTTAATGTGGGAGGAGGGGTGACCCTCTCTTGTTACCATAAAACTTTTTGTTATTTAGAATTTGTCATAGGTACTGCCTTAAATGTGCCTCCATTTCCAGACGTAGATGTGGACTGACTTACTCAACATTTAATTGCATTGTTTAGTTTTGCATATACCATTTGCATTACTGTAAGTGTACTTACTGTATCTGTATTAACTTTAACTTTGCACTGTATCTGTATTAACTTTACTCTGTGTCTGTATGTCTGCAGGTTATTTCTGTGTTTATTGTGAATCCATCCTGGCTTATTAAACCAGTAAAGTAATATTTATTTTTTTTGTCTTTTTCTGTCTGCCATGATGTGGGTTATAGGGAGGATTATCCCCATATTTTACTGGTCATAATTTACCATTATTATTATACTGTTAGTATTTGTAATTACCCTTTTAAGTAAGGCAAGGGATTTATCTTTTCTTCTGTTTATTGCTTACGTCCTTTTTCTGTGTACCCTGATGTTTGCAGGTTATTTGCATATATGCTGTTTTCTATTTATGATTTACCTGTTCCCATTGTTCTGTACACCTCTTCATATTCTCTCCTGCCTCTTTGGGGGTTGGATATTGCTTCTGAAAAGGAGGAATGTAATCCGAAGGATTACCTACACTCACTGATACTGCTAACTTACCACAGTCTTTCTTTGATGTAGCCCATAAGGGTTGAGATTGTGATTAAAACCTTGTTATTGAAATTATTTACTATTCCCAGTTTGCGAAGAATATGAACCCCAAGGATTATTGTTCCGCAATTGAAATTCATAAGAAATGTACCCTGTATTGAAGATCCATTTCTTGTGAAACATATTTTAACTGGCTTACTGCTTATGGCCATGCAAGTGCTGCCATCAAAGCCTTGAATGTAAGATTTTTTAACTGATTTGCAGGTAACTGTTTATTAGTGACTCAGACTGCTGCCTCTGTATCAAGTAGGACATCTTTTCATAGTGTCTTCTCCACCCATACATCCACTAACGGGAGTCTGTCCTTTCCACGTTTAAAATTTGTGAGAAAGGTTACTTGGGTGGCACACCCCTAATCAGAATCATATTCATTCTGATCTGTTTTCCTGGGTAAGTCTCTGATTACACAGACTGCATGTTTCGTTCCCTGTTGACTATTAGTGTCTTCCCTGTCTAATGTGTACTTTGTACTTTCAATTTCACGTTTTAATTCCTGACTTGCACTATGTGTGAGTTCATATGGTGGGTTTTCTGTGTATTCCATAGGGTATACTTTATTTTTTCTGTATACCTCTGTTTGTTCCTTTGACTGATTCTCCCTTACTGTATTTTTTTATTTTGATTTATTTCCCTATTTTTGGGTTTTGAAAAAGCACTATTATCTGCATAGATGCCCTTTTGTATTTGACTTTCCTTTCATCTTTTGTGATATGGATAATCCTGTTTAATGTGGCCTATTTTCTTACAAGTAAAACATATTACCTGTTTTTCTGAACTTCATTGTGTATCTTTCTGTAACCCTAGTGGAGAAGAAGCTGCTCGTGTTCCCCCTGTGTTTTTTTTTCATTAGACCATGTAGTACATCCCCTTCCTTTGCCCACATAGTCTAAAAGCTGTAATTGTATATTTTCTATGCGCATCTGCAGTACTGCGTACTTCTTTTAAACTGTCTAGCACTCTGGCTTTTCTCTTGCTCCAGGTGGAGTTTGAGATATGTAATCTCTTGAGTGTGTATCTGTCTGTCTGGCAGAAACTGATTTTAAAGCTGCATCTGCATTTTGCAGAATGTCATTAACTGTCTAACGGAATTGCTTCAACATACCATCTTGCCTGACCAAAACATTATTTTGTTTTTTTCTGTCATGCTATTTAGACTGTCTGTCTGATCATTTTTTAGATTTTTTTTTTAATTTTATACTAGCATTACCTTGTCTGTATGTTTAAAACAGTTATGTGAATCTAGACACTCACCAGTTTCAGCTGCTTGCTTTGCTTTGATATCTGCCAAAGCATTTACTGTAGCCTCTTTTGTATTACATTTTTTTATGTGTTTTGATTTTGACAATACTAAACTTTCCCTGTAAATCATTTTGGGAATCGGTGCCTATAACTCCCATAGTACTAGAGCATGTTTTAAGGATTTGCCAACACTGTTGATGAATCCCCTTCTGACCCAAACTAGCATGTTGTAAATACAAAAAAAAAAAAAAAACATTTAAATAAAGCATAGTTTCAAATAGACCACACAGTGTGTGTCAACCATTTTTTAAATGCCAACATATTGAAACAAAATTACTTTTTTGTCCTGCCACTGAGGTAGAGTCTGCAATAAACAAGACTGTTGATATATATCACAGGAGAAATAACTGTCAGTTCTACTGAACCCTGCCCAATATCAATTGGTGTATTTTGTACCCCTTGTAAACCCTCCTGGGCTTTTCCTAACTCTGTTGTCAGATTAACCTCTGTAGTTTGTGCCCTTAGTAAATGTTGTTGGGCTCTATCTGATTATTGCATTAAACCAGAAATGTCATTTTGTAAAGTCTGAATTCTATGCTGAGTCTGTTCCTCTAAATGGCATTATTGTATCTTACTACTGTCTCTAGGGAAATTTTGAAAAGCTGTGAAAACATTTTCTTTAAAAGGTTAATATTAATAGCACACTCTACTATGTTAGAACATTTTTATGTCTGTGCATCTGCAATATTTACTGTAATTAACATTTTTATGTAGTCTGTTACATTATTGACAATAATTGCATATACTTGTACTGTATGAGATTTAGGTGACTGCAGAAGGTACATTTAACTGTTGTATATGTGAAGAACTAACAACGCTAGAATCAAACAGATTGTTTATCAGAATAGGATATATCTTGTGGTATGGCTTACATACTAGACTCCTGTGACAAGATAGACATAAGTTTGGAAAGTTACTACCACATACAAAAAAGTGCTTATGAATTACTGCACATTTTATGTATGGATTGTAGGCATTTATCCATTTGCAAACACAACTGTTATCTTATGTGTGAACATTAATAATTTCAGATTTACATTTCATGTCTGACACAGAAGGTTTAAACCATGTAAATTTATATTTACAATATGTGGGCATTGCAACGTTAACTGCCTGTATGGGATCTGTGTTATAACTGTGAAGTATTTACCGTATTTTGCATAGATGACAAACAGGTGATCAGGCCGAAGTCACTTAGAAGACACAGTGTCCTTCGACAGACGAATTGATGGTGGAATGTCACAGGACAGCTTCTATGGCGTCACTCTGTATCCACCAACGAAGTACTGGAACTGTTGATCTGTTGAACTCACGAAAAATTTAAGGCCTTTATGAAAAATTAACTGTTGATAACAGATAAAAAAGGTCATGGTCAGTGGGCTAGGCTCACCATTGTAAAATATTATCAACTGTTAAATATTATTAGCAGAGAGCTAGGCTGAGAGACAGACACCGTACTACTGTATCCATTAATATTTATTTGTATTAGTACAATTTTTGCCAAACAGTTAATACTGTCAGTTATTTCAATTCTGTTGTAACACAGCTAGACAGACTAAAGACTGATGCACACTCAGTCCAGAAACGTCACTAAAGAGTGAAAATTACTGTCCAGTTTATATACTCTTTTAAATGTCAAACAATGTTATTTTTAATGTCCTTGTGACTTGTTCTTCTGGTTTCTGTTTGTGCCATGAAAAAGTCCATGGTTATTTCTAGCTTGGACACTTTCTTATGTCCTTCTTTGGTGCTATATCTGAAGACTTCACAATCTCTCCATATCATCATTGCGTCACTTGAAGTGTATGTATTTTATTTCATTTATTTCTGCATCTGAAAGCTCAGAGAAAGTCAACTTCCTTTTTTCTATAACAGGATGCCTTTACAGTAAGCCCACAGCTATATGTTATTAATATCCAAGCTGAACATTTACAAAAAATAAAAGGTCACTTAACTGTTCTTGCAAAGCAAGCCATATTTTCTTTTACTGCACACACAGTATAATTTTGGGGAAAGCATTTTAATTTATACGATCTCTATCAGGAGAGTACATTGGAAATGAAGCAAGGGCAGGATTTCAGAGATGAACAGTAATAAAATAGTAACTTAGTATGGGATTACAATGCAATAATTATTTTTGTGAAGTATGACAGAACAGAAAAATATGGAAATATTGGACTGTTTCAGAATTTGTTAGACTTATAGAGGACTGTAAAGCATATACCTACTTCATGTCATTAGTGTTTGGAAAAGTGCTTTGGAGAAGGGAAGAGTAGGCAGAAAGTTAACTGTAAGTAAAAAAATTTTTTTCTTAAATGGTACTAATTTTGTGGCATGTGTTTTTCTGTACATGCTATAACGTAAATTTTTTTCAGTTATTTTTAAGTGTAGTGGGGATTGTAAACAGGTGGTGCTGTTCTTTTTTCTTTTCTTTCTCCCTTCTGTCTGTCTTCTTGTTCACTTTTAAGAAATGTAGACACTGCAGTATAAAAAAGCCTTGTTAAAAAGCACGATACAAGAAAAATTAATGTGCTTTTTCTCATTCTTGCATGGGGGAATGACTGGATTAACGACCTTAGATTTCTTTAATAACAAGTTTTAAGATAGAGCAAGTAAATGAAAAATAACATTGAATATTATGAGGCTTTTCCTCTAGCAAATACAAGTATGCTGATTAACAATTCTGCATCTGGTCTTCAAGTTTCCATGGAGACAATCTGGTAAAAAGAAACTGGCTACAGTCTGGTGGAGAGTAGATTGGCTGAGGGGGCAAAAAAGAAAAGAGAAATTGGCTAGGATATAATGTTCTCTGAAAGCATTCAGAGGGTTTCCCAGCTGGGAGCACTATAAAGATCAGACAAAACCTATTTGCACTTGAAGTAAAGTTTTCTCAGTTTTTTATGAATGTAGCAGGATACTAATAATAAACATGCACTTTTTTCTTTTCCCCCTTCTCTCTTTTTCTTTGTTCAGTTTTAAGAAATGTATGCACTATATTTCAACATTTCTCAGTCCCTGTAAATAATTCTTATTACTTCCTAACCATTTCTCCCTTTACTTTTTCTACCCTAGTTTAAAACTCCACTTTAATTATGTCCCACTCCCTAGCTATACTTAAAGACGAAAATTCTGTCTTCTGTAATAGTTCCAGAATTATTTCCAAAACCCATTCCTGAAATGTATCTCTTTTCATCAAATAGATGGGAAATCTCCAGTGTCTTTTTTATTTTATTTTTTTTATTTCATGACCTTGTGCTTTTATTTTAGTTATTATTGGCACATGATCTGCACATGTTCCAGTGAAATATAAATTATATTTAGCCTTGTCCAGTTTTTGTATCTTGGAGAAAATTCACTCTGAATTCCTAGTACTGAATTCATATCTTCCATGCCAATATGTTCATAAATGTCTTCAAAAATCTACCTTCCTTTGTTATATTTTCCCTTCTAGGCCCCCCAGACACATCTTCACAGTTGCAAACCAAATTCCAGTCCCCACCTGTAAGTAATATTCCTTGCTGAAAGCTGATTATTTTCCCCAGATTTTCTTAAACTCCATTTTAGCAGTTTTAGATGGAATATAGATGCATGCCACTGTAATCCTCTCCCCTTGCTAGTAGCCCCGTAGTACTATATATATTCCATTATTGCCTTTTTTCCCCTCAGAGCTCCTCTTGCAATTAATATAGGTACTCCTTTTTTCTTTTGCCCTAGATATTCCGCTGAGTAACCATCCTGAAAATCTTTCTTTATCAAATTCACGTGTTCAGTTCTTTCTAGGTGTGTCTCCTATAGCATAGCTATTTGCACTCTACATTTTTAATATAGCTCACCACTCTTTCTTTTTTGTACATATCTGTAAGACCATTTAGATTGAAAGACATCACAGAAAACATCATTTTCTTATATAATTATTACTGCATTTTATGTATAACTGCTTTTTTGTTAAACATCTAATTCCAACTTTTATGTTTCATGCATATACTGTTTGGTAGGTTGATCTTTTATACCGTTGTTTCTTGTCATATCCATTTGAGCCTATGTCACAACTAAAAGGATGTTTTGTTTTATTGAAATCTGTCCAAAAAAAAAAAACTTCCCCTAATACTCCCTTAAAGCCTATTAAATAATATTTAATAATAACAAACAAAACTATGTACATTTTACAATATTGAAGTTTTCGCTTCCTAATAAGAACAAAAGTTCTAAACTAATAGCCACACAGACAGGCTAGAGTTAACCAAAAAGAAATGTTAGTCATGTTCAGACTTGTAGTAAAGCCAGTGCTTTTAGTAAGTGCTGTCTGTTTTTGCCTTATTTTTATACCTCTCCTAGCTGAGAAAATACTTGAATGCTTTCAGTAAACATTTTCTCCAAGATTGTTAGTGACATGCAAACCAGACACAAACCTGCTAAAGATACCTTGTTTACCAGAAAAAAAGACTTATAATATTTAATATTCTTTTCCATTTACATGCTTTATAATAAATTTGTAACTGTATAAAGCCTAGGGTCTTAACCCAGTCATTTCCCTATGCAAGCATGGGAAAAAGTACACTGATATTTCTTTTGTCATGCTCTCTTAACCAGACCTCTTTCATCTCCCCCTCCCATGCCCCCCCCCCCCCATTTTTTTACATTATAGTATCTACATTTCTTAAAACTGAACAAAGTTTAGTCAGGGAAAGCAGGCAAATATGTCAGCAGAGGATTATGGCAAGCTGACAAAGAACCAGTTGGTCAAGGTGTGTGAAGCCAAAGGACTGGTGCATGCCAGCTTGACTAAAGAGGAAGCAATTCCAGCCTTAGTCGCAGCTATAGTCCAGACCAGCAACCAAGAGGATAACTAGTCTGGTAATGGGTATTTGCAACCCTCAGAAACAGGACAGTTCACCTTTTCATCAGAGGACTTAAAAAAAACATCAGGCACTAAAGAGACTTGAACTGGAGGCCAAACGTTTTGAATTTGAATTAGCAGAGAGACTGTGGTAGGCAAAATAAATAGAATTAGAATCGGCAGAGAGACTGTGGTGTTTGGAGGCTGAAGACAATGAGAGACTACGGTATTTGGAGGCTGAAGAAATTGAGAAGCAACATCAATGTGAGAGGGAGATGCTGACTCTTTGTCAGGGTCATGGAGGTAATGGGGAAGAGAGAAACTGAGCCCCAGAAGCAATAAAGGTCAGTAAACTTCTTCCACAGTTTACAGAGGGTAATAATTTAGATAGTCTTATTCATATATTTGAAAGGGTATGTAAACAGTATAATGTTGACTAAAGGCTCTGGGTGCAGTTCCTGACCCCCTTACTTTGTGGTAAAGCTGTAATTGCTGTTTCTAAATCATCTGATACTGATTGTTTAAACTATGATAAAGGTAAATTATGTTTATTGGAATGTTTTAAGCTAACACCTGAAACTTACAGAAAAAAAAGTTTCATGAGCATAGATGCAAGGCAGATATATATGATTATATTGACGAGTTAATCACTTGCTTTCATAGGTGGGTGAGTGGGTGTCAGGTCACCACTTTTGAAAGGCTGGCAGACCTTTTTGACGAGGGAACAAGCCGTTAGCACTTTGCCTGAGGACATGAGATTCTGGTTGGCAGACCAGGAGTGTAAGTCGGCAAATGAGCTGGGGAAAAAAGGGGATCTCTACTTAACAAGCAAGGCATCACTGCACAAGAAGGGGATACCCAGTGTTGCACATGGATATAAGAGAACCCATGGTAGGCAGTCTTTTCTACCACAACAGAGTTCATCAGTAACAGGGGAAGCCACTAGTTCAGGTACATGTCCAGGATTAAGCATTAGATGTTTTAAATGTAACCAGTAGGGCCATGTAGCATACAGATTTCCATGGAAGAAAGGTAGGGAAGCCAGCAAGTAGGAATAACAGTATGCCAGTAGTAAGTTGTCTAGAGACAACAGAGGTGCCAGACTGTCACCAGAGTTCATAACCTATCTTAGTGGACGGAAAACAGGCCACTGCTAAGAGAGACACAGCCTCTGACAAAACCATTGTGAAGCCTGCAGTGGTTAAAGAGGTGCAGTATTTGCTTGGGCAGTCCACTTCAGTCACAGCTTTAGGAGGGATGCCATTCCAAATATCTTTGGCCAGGGTTCACCTTGACTGGAAGGTTGGAAAAGGAAGCAAGCAAGTAGGTGTGTTTGAGGATATCCCTGCAGATGTCTTGATAGGGAATGATTTTGACAGTGCTGTACATTGTGTGTATTCAGTTACATACAGGCAGGCACGGAGACAGGCATGTGGGTCTGGTAGCCTGAGGGAGACCCAGATAGACCCCACACTTAAAGGCAGGGATGGTGAGGTGGCTATTTTAGGGAAGGAGCGATCCAGTAGCAGTGAGTCCGAAGATGAGCCACAGCTGCTGGTAGGTACTGATGTTCCCTTGGACAGAGTGACTGCAAGGACAGAGGTTAGTGGTTGTACCCAGGCTGGCAGGCACCTCTGTCAGAAGATACTAGACTTCCTGTTGAAGGTGAGCTGTGAAGGGTCACAAAGATAGAATTGAGACAGGCTCAGCTCTCAGACCCTACACAAAGAGGCTTGAGGGAGGTAGCTAGGGAGGCACCTGATTCTCATGAAAAGGGAGAGTCTGTGTACTGGAACAAAGGGTTACTGTATAGAGAGTAGGCCCCTGGTGGAGGGCTAGAAGGTGAGGTAATACAGCAGTTGGTAGTGCCCAGATCCTACCATCTGGCACTTCTAACCATAGTTCATTACTTTCCTTTTGCAGGTCATATGGACATAAAGCATACCAAGAGACATATTATGCAGAACTTTTATTGGCCTGGGATTGCAAGGGATGTAACAGGCAATTGCGGGACTGGTGAGCAGTGCCAAAAAGTAGGCAAGGCAGGAGACAAGATCAAACACCTTTGATGCCTTTGTCTGTGATTGAGGAGCTGTTTCAGAGGGTAGCTATGGATATTGTGGGGCCTCTGAGTACCCTAAGTTACACAGGGAAGAAGTATATCCTGGTCGTAGTAGATTATGCTGCTAGATACCATAATGTGGTGGCTCTGTCCTCTATTGAGGCCGAGAAGCTGGAAAATGCTTTGTTAGAGATTTTCAGCATGGTAGGTTTCTGGAGAGAAATACTGACTGACAGATTCATGTCAGGCATTCTAGCTTGTCTGTGGGAGCGCTGTGGGGTAAAACATTTAAAGACCACCCACAGACTAATGGTCGTGTGAAGAGGTTAACCTTTACACTAAAGACCATGCTTTGGGCATTTGCAGACCAGTCTGAGAGAGATTGGGGCAAGTATTTGCCCCATCTGCTGTTTGCATACAGAGAGGTACCCCAGGAATCCACAGGTTTTTCACCCTTTGAGTTGCTGTATGGGCATAGGGTGAGGAGGCCTTTAGATTTGATTCATGATGAGTGGGAAGGTGAGTGTGTATCCCACAAGGAGTCATTTGTGGCATATGACCTAAACGTCCAGACAAGGCTTAGGGAAAATCATGGGCCTGGCCCAGGAGAACCTGGCATGAGCTAAACAACAGATAAGGTTCTGGAATGACAGGAATGCTTGAGCCTGAGAGTATACTGTGGGACAGCAGGTTATGGTTCTCATTCCTGTCAAACCAAAAAAGACACGCAAGGTGGACTCAGTGCAAGGCTCAACCAAAATGTCCAAAAACACAAAACGAGCCAGCACAAAGGTTGTAGCAAGCAATAAAAAGAAATTTATTGTGGCATATATAAAAATAAATGGCAAGAAACTGCAAACTGGTTTCGGCCAACACAATGGCCTTCTTCAGTACAGGAAAAAATAATTCAGGATAATGTGTGCTAATGATCCTTAAATACTATGAGATTTAAAGAGATATGCAACCATAAAAAAGATTGTCACTATTGTTATACAAAAAATTCCAGAAAAAGGAAAAGTATTCTAAAAATGAACTCGTCACATAAATATGGGACAATTAAGCTTGGTGCAAACCAATGGGTACCCAATTTCATAATCCATAAGGCTTCCAACTTAATACCATGGAAGCCTTATGGATTACGAAATTGGGTGCTCTGTTCAAACCTGGGCTAAATGAATATGGATAAATTAATTTTTACCATTATAATATATATTCCTATATTGGGTATTGTACCCATTGGTTTGAATTTGGGAACCCCACAGAGACTCAGGGAGAACATGCAAACTCCAAACAGGCATTGGTCGGAGGTCAGGATTGAAACTTGTACCTTGTGCATGGGAGGCGAATACCGTAACCATTATGCCAACCAGTCTCTGAAACTCTGGTTTTTATTGTAAGTAGATATTTAGCATTTTCATGCTCTTTTGTTATGTATTATTAAATATATTTAAACTTTTCATTGGAGCTGGTCTTTTACAGAATATTTCAAAAGTTGAGAGTACTTATGTTTATTTGGTGACACTGTGGCAACTCCTGAAAGCCTTGCTGCATTGGTCAAACACTACAATTTGTATTAGTATTAATGTTATTCAGTATAATTGGGTACCCTTTTAAGAGCCTTAGAGTATCTGGCTTTGGCGTGTTCTGATGGCAGTATCTACCTTATAGTCTGGACAGAGGGGGTATAGCTGGTAAATCTGTGCCAGCTTTAGGTGTGTGGGCATGTGTGTGTATGTGTGTGAAAATCAAATTTCAAAGAGAGTGTGTTGTGTCAGCTATTTGGAGCAGGGATACAGAGCATTGGTTTCACAGAGAGGGTGGTGGAGTATTTGGCTTGGAACACTCGGATGTAGACTCAGGTCTACATCTGTGTCAGTGGGAGTCTTATTTGGAGCCCGGTGAGAGAGAGAGGGAAACCCAGCCCCAGGATGGGATTGTGTTCCCTTTGTGCTCCTAAGGGAAATCATGCTTGATGCAGAGAGCTGCATCTGGAAATACTGTGTGTATCTATTTTGGTTCCTAGTGAACATCCCTCACCAGTGTTACTGGTGAGGATTGAGGCTCCTTGATTACTGGCCGAGAGGAGGGAAGTCACAGGTACAGATGTCCATTAATGAAAAATGATGCACTGTTCAAAAGTAAATAACAGAGCATAAATAATTTCATAACAAAACAGAATAGTATTTTAAATGAAAATGAAACTCCAATTCAGTGTAGTGAATGTACAGTACAGTATAAAAGACATACAGTAATTTCTAAATATGAAATGCAGAAATTAATGAACATTTAAGAGAAAGGGAGCAGAATACAGAATCTTGAGATCATTCCCAGCTACAGTTTTGTGCATAAAACTGGCTGCTATAATCAATAATTGATGGGCTCCATGAAGAAAACACTA
Source organism: Protopterus annectens (assembly GCF_019279795.1). Lineage (NCBI taxonomy): Eukaryota > Metazoa > Chordata > Ceratodontiformes > Protopteridae > Protopterus > Protopterus annectens. The sequence continues at coordinate 322,298,119 of NC_056741.1, read as the reverse complement.
AAGAAAATGAATTATCAAATAGAAACTAGATAGATAGGTGTTTGTGTGTGTATATCTGAGTAGTACCTTGAGAAAGTACTGCTTAAGGTGGAGGGTAACACCTAAGGGAGATAACACTGGAAATCTCCATTTCATTTAAACCAGGGAAATCTCTAGCATTTAGTTTCAACTGCCAACAATTTTCCCTCCACGCTAACAGTTCTAAAGTAGCAGTTTTCCCATAAGCACACTCAACTTTTTCAGGGACTGAAATTTTGAGTACAGTATCTTTATATTCTGTGAGCATTTTTGTCATTTTTCAGACTGTACTGCCTGCATATGTTCATAGCCCCTCTGTTGCAGCCTATGAGTTTTGTATCCAGTATAAAACGCAGTGCCTTTGTTGTTTAGGTATCTGTGACATGCAGAAGCACTGGTTGCACTACTGCTTACATTTCAACTTTGGCATTCTTCTGTCTTGTATTACTTTTTGTTTGTGCCAGTTGGCTGCTTTACCTCTGATTCTGTCTTTGACCATGTTATTCACACTTCTCTTCAGTTGTCCCTCCCAGATATTTGAAAATGTTTTCCTGTTCCTTTGTTTTCCCTTCTATTTTTTTTTTAACAAGTAGCATCTTTTATTATGTCATCGCATATGACATAGGCTGTTCTACATTTATGTCAGTGAAAACAAACCATATTGAAAGTGTTTTTAAACTTTTTATTAGATTTTAAAGATAACAAAACATAAAATCAAAAACTTTTACAACATACCAATTTTTTAACTATTTACAGAAATCCATAACAAGATTTCCTTATACAAAACAAAAGCATTAATACTTTTCAAGTAAATTGCTTAATTTTTTGCTAAGATATGTATTGATGAATGACATCAGGAGTTCCCATTTTTACAGTTAACAACTCTTTTTTACACTCTTAGCTCAATAAACTTCAGTAAATGAAGTGGTAGGTTTTCATTTCCAATTCTTTGTGATAACTTTTCTAGCTATAGCTAAAATACACAAAAGAAGAGGCATTTATGATACTGGGATAGAATCTGGGACTGGAGACTGAATAAGATCACAGAGTTTATACATTTATCTGACCACTGTGCTTGAGAAAATTTTTGAACTCTATCCGCAAAGAAGGTATTATTTTGCACTCTGTTGCTATATGAACCCATCCAAAGATTCATCACATCTCCAGCAATTAAAATTTGGTGATTTATATATTGCTGCAACTTTATGAAGAGTTAAAAAAGCTCTATGTATGTACTTCCACATATGACTTTTTCGATAAAGTAAAGAGGTAGATTTTCCTGCAGATTTTAGAAATATTTTTTTATTTACATCTGAAAAAGCTTCATTATTAATTTTTGTCAAATAGTTCCAAAATGTCATATCAGGAATAATAAACACAGCTCTAATAATTCTATGTATTTTAGAGAAGTATGGCTCATTGCTATTGAACTTGCAAGCATTTTGCATCACAGACCGTATTGACATAATTTTAGTTGCAGACATTACACATCACTTGTAATCTACCCAGTCATTGTCAGTCAAACATTACATAGCTTATTCAGATCCTGCCTTCTTTTAATCCCACTTCCTCTCCATATGTAATTTTCCCACAGTTCCCATTTTGTTCTATGTAATTTGCTCCTACCCTTTTCTAAATATGTCAATTCCAGTTGCATTATCTCTGTTACTAGATTCACTACTTCTAGTACAGTTGGTTTAGACTTTCATTTCCATTTTCATTTTCAAGTAATAACACTTTTGGCAGCCATCATAATTAGACTCGTCAAGGCCTTACTATGTTTAGGCATTTCTGATTCTGTGTCATAGCTCAGAAAAATAATTTCCCTAGTTACACCAATTTGCTCACCCAGTATCTCAGATAGAGAGCTTCTTCTGAGTCACCCCATTTGCTGCCATGGCCACTGTTTTGTTTATACACAATCTTGTCCCATGTGCCTTCAGTTTTGCATTTGAGTCCCCAATTATTTGATGGAGTTACTGCTCAGAGTCTGCCTGTACTGCCACATCATATGCATACAGTAGCTTTGTGGTTCTATCACAAAATTTCCTTTTGCTGATATAGTCCATTACCAGTATGAACCATAGTGGTCTCACAGGAAAGCCATGATACTCACAAACTCCCACTGAGAACCCCTTTGTGAGTCTAACAATGTTCAAACTTTCGTCATTGGGTCCCTGTAAAGGAGGGTCCCAACTGAGATCCCAGTACTTACAGAGCCAGCAGCCTAACAAGTCTAATTTGGAAATCCATGGAATTATTATATCTGACTTCATAAGCTCCAGTATAAAAAAAAGTCTGATTGCTATAGGCCTAAGGCCTACAACAGTATAGTTTTGTCAAAGGAAGATCATGTCTACGTAATTTAATAAACCTCTTTGAGAAAGTCACTAAAATTGTAGAAAGTTGCCATGAAGTTCACAGAGCATGCATGGATCCGGCTAAGCCTTTTGACACTATTTCCCAATTTGGAATTGTAAATAAGCTTAAAGACCTGAATGTTTAGACCTTTGTGGTAAGATGGATAGCAAACTTGTTGATCAGTAGAACCCCATGTAGTTAAAATACAAAACAAAAAGCTGACTAGTGGCATTCCTCAGGTCTCAGTACTAAGATGTTTTCCATTTGCATCTACTTCATAGATCTCACTATGACTTAGCTAGACATATGACTAACTAAATTTGCTGAGGACTGCCGGCTGGGTGTTGTCAGTTGCTCTTCATCTGACACCACTTTACTACAACAAGGGCTAAAACATACAAATTAATGGTATATTAGAAATGATCTTACAAATAATGGTATTGTCACCTTTGGTAAACAGATCTTGACAGCAGCTTACAGAATATATAGCAACTTCCTCTAGACTGATATGACCATCATATGACATCAGTTTAGTTCAATTAATAACTTAAGGTATCTCATGTACTCCATAAAAAGTTGTCATTCGTCTATAGTCTACCATGATCAGGCCTCCTTTTAGGATGTATCCATCCAAACACATCTTGCAGCTAGGAAAAACCGCAGTGGATAACTGAAATGGTTGCCATATGAATGCTCTTTAGCTTTCAAGTCAGGCTTTTGAACTCTGTCCTTATTCTGTGTCTCTTTAGGATGGGAGGGTAGTATAATGGTTAAGGTGTTTACCTTACAGATACAAGGTGCAGCGTTTGATTCTTACATGTGGTAACTGGCTAGGTTTAAAATGGCCCACAAGAGCAGTTAGCCTAGTACATCTGTATATCTAAATCAAAAAAAATCTAGACTCCTGCCCAGTGATTTATGTCTAGCATTCCATGCTTTTAAGGACCCGGCCCTCCGTGATGTCCTACACCTCCTCAAAAAAAAAGTTCCAACACTTTCCCCACATCTAGAATTGTCTTCCCTTGCATAGAAAACAGAGCAATACTCTCACTTATTTTGGCAAGTTTTTAAGTGTCTCTGTGTAAAGATGTATATGACTAGGCATGTTATGGTTCCCTTGCTCTATTGACTAATATTGTTCCAATGTTTTTTCAAGGCAAACCTTAATGACTGGATGGGTGCCCAGAAATTCATTCTTGGCCTGATTTGGTTTGCCATCATAGAGGCAGAAGGTGCTGAATGAGAGTGGTTTGGTATTGGCAAGGTGATTATGGCCCATGGACTTACTCTGCCTTTTAAACTGTATGAAAATCTGTGAACCTCTGATAATTTCACAGTGTTTATTTGTTTTATGAGAAGATCTACATCGGATTGCTCGCGGCATGACTTTTTTATATACCTTTTTTCCACGGGTTTGACATTTTCACTTTTTTTTTTTTATCACTTAACATCATGTAAATGTTTGTACACTGGTGACCAGCAAAGTTTTAACTTTAATGGGCTAAGTTTTTTTTTTTTAACCCATATCCTATCTGAAGTTGTTTTTTTACTTAACAAGCAAATCCATTAGCATGTCTTTTAGATACATGAATGCACAATGTTTCGACAGGCTTATAACACATAGGGAAAGAGTGATTGTACTTTTGGCAGATTTAATAGTTCTAAGCAGCATAACTTTGACTTTACTGAATTTAATGTTTCTTCAATTATGTAGGAACTCTTAGCAGTACATCAAGCAAGAAAAACAGGTTCCCAAGCAAAGTCATCAGCAGAGCTTAAGCCTGGAGACGTCTTTGAAGTAGAGCTTTCCAAGAAGGATCACAGCCTGGGCATCAGTGTCACGGTACTTGTTCTCTGCCAGTGATTTCTCCTTTCACTATTTCTACTGCTAATTAAATGGTGATCCAGATTGCTTCCCTTGTTAGGCTTTCCTCATCAGAAAATAAACATTTCTTAAAAATACTTTGTCAAATGTATCAGAAATGAATTGCAAGAGTTTTTGTCAAAGGGCTAGGCATCTTTACACTCAGTATGTCATCTTTACATTAGAAAACTGCATTAGTTTTCCAGGTAGTGAACTTTAGAACTAAGTGCCCTTGTGGGCTAATGTACTGTACTGTACATGTTTTCTCTGATCCATTTCTGTTTGTAAAATATATTTACATTGTTCAGTACATGCAGAACTCAGTTGCAGAAATTGAGGTTTTCTCTTTACAACTTTCAAATACTCATGCTGTTTTTAAGCATCTTTATTGCTGTTATTAAAATGACATGCATAATCTCTTTTCCATTTTGTATCAGTTGACATATAGTTTCTCATTTCCCCAACTATAAACTCCCCTACCAGAACTAATAGACTTAACAATAAAGATACTACCTTGGATTGGATACTCACTAATAGTCCTCATCAAACTTACACAACAGGAACTCTTCCAGACGACCTAAGTGACCATTCGCTAATATACATTATCAGACATAAAACCAACCTAACTTTCCCTAACACTTTCAGAACAGTACACACCAAAGAGCATTTTAACCCCGAGTTTTCCAAACAGAACTTAAACAATGTAATTGGACACCATTAAAATCTCTCCCTATAAATAAAGCAGTTGAATAGTTTAATTCCACATTCTTAAAGATCCTGGACCATCATGCCCCAACATGCTCATCACTGTCTGAATCTAAAACAACTAGGCTGGCTAGCATTTCTTAACCAGCTTCAATTCCACCAACTTACAATAGCCCACAAGACCCTGTATCAACCCAGCAACACTCCAATACTTTCTAGCCTCGTTACACCTTATAATAATCTCAAGAAGCTACGCTCTTCAAACAAAATGCTGATTAATACTACCAAATCAAAACACTCAACAGGTGACTCCTTGTTCTCTAACGCTGTCGGAAAATTATGGAATCAACTACCACCTGACCTTACATCTCAGATCTCTCTCTCACTTTTTAAAAGGAATCTAAAACTATTTCTCAATAAACACTGGTTATGCTCCTGTACCAACCCTGACTAACTTTTTTCCTTTACTCTAATTTTCATCCTACATCCTTTACAATCCTCCCTCTCTATGTTTCAGTATACTATGTTTTGCATACAAATCTATGTTTACATGTATATTGTACCTGCTTTAGTATATTACCCTTTACAGATTTTTGATTATGTTATTATTTACATTGAGTAGAATAATTATGTTCATCTTCAAAAAAAAAAATGTTTTTTTATAATGTTTTTATGTAACAATTGCTGTTTTTACATTGTTTTTGTCATAACCTCTATTAATTTTGTATATTTTCCTGGAGCTTTTCTCTCCGGGCCTCTACTGAAAATGGACATGTATCCAGTTAGACTAGCCCGGTCAACAAATGTAAAATAAAAAAAAAAAAAAAATGTTGATTATAAAAACATTCTTTTTAATGTTACTGATAATATTTACTGTTGCAGTCCTCACTCCTGGGATATTCTGCCTTGCAGGTGGCCAATGGCCAGTATTTCAAATGCCTCTCCCCCACTTGCTTATAGGGATGTCTTTAAAAGTTCATCTCTTAAACTTGACTGCCTTTCCCCTGCTCTCAGGAAGGGTGAACGATCCTATGGGTGAAGAATTCCCAGACGTACATTTTAAGAAACTAGCAAACAAGCCGATTGGAGTGTGGTTCCAAATAACTAATAAAAGAAAAACGCCAGTAATGAGTATGGAAAACACCACATGTAATGTAAGGTTAAGCACTTTTGTTCTTTAATTCCAGTGAGAACTTTCTCAGAACATACATAATTTTATAGCCCCAAAGGTATCACATGATATGACTAAGGCCAATCTCATGAAAAGATTAATCATTTATAACTTGCTAAAGAAATACATATAAAAATAAACATATAAAATATACAAAAATTAATACTTCGTGTAAAAGTACATCAAATATTAGATAGTTTTAACAAACATTTGATGTTGATAAAACCGTTATGTCCAAGTAGTTTATGAGCATGAAGGTCTAGTTGCCATTTAACTTCCTTACACTCCATAATACTATTTAAATCATCACCATAGTGACTGTTGGTCAAGTTCAAAACAGTGAAACTTCTTAAATGGCATACAACTGTCAACATGTGGTAATTTAAATACTGTTTTGGTGTATAAGGAAGATAGGTGACAGCTGGACCTTAGTGCTGATAAACTACCTGGACTGGTACCAACATCCGATGTTTTTTTAAAGAATATCTAACATTTAATGTAGTTTTATACTGAGTATTATTTTTTGTATATTTGTATGTGTGTATATATATGAGTATTGCTTTAGTAAGTTATAAATTACTTTTAATCTTTTCATGACATTGGCTTTAGTTACACCGTGTGATATTTTGGGAAGGCTATAAATGGCTGTGTCATATGATTACGTATGTTCTGAGGAAATTCTTGTTGGAATTAAAGAATGAAAGCACTTAACATTTTATTATGTGTAGTGTTCTCTGTACTCATTAGTGACATGTTCAATAACTCTTTATCTGATCTAGATGGGATGTTTATGGATCCTAGCAACGGAGCAGTTTTGGCTCCTACCAGGAACCATATCTTAAATGACAAAGAGAGTAGACCTCTGAACAGATTTGGGAAGAAAATATACACTGCTGCTACTCTGGCTTTTCAGGGCTTTTAAACTGCCAGTAATACATGCTTTCTTACCAACAAACCCTATTGGAGCAGTTGAGGACAAAGGTAGTGAGGATTGAGGATGAAGATCTGATCCCTCTTACCAGGTACCCAAACACTCCGAGAAATGTAGTCGCGATGTTGTGGATGCATCTTACAGTCCATGGGGACAGTCATAAGAAGGCATGCCTGGCTGAGGATCCTCCAAAAGACAATGTAAATCGGGAATCTCTAATGCCCCATTATGTAAGGATTTCCTCTTTGAACCCCTGTTGAAGATATCTACAATAAATAAGAGAATAAGAGTAGGACTGCCCAGGATTACTTCATTATGGAAAATATGCAAGTGAAGTTCATACAGTTGCATTTATACAGAGAAGTGAAAAATGCTTTTTTGCTTCAGTTCACTTTTGTCAATCTTGTGATTTTCACAAATGAATTAGAACTGTGGTTTCCTCATAAAAGGCTAATTTTCTTACTCACCACCATATTCTTTTATTTTTAGGGTGGTATAAACACAAGTGTGAAGCATGGTGGTATTTACGTGAAGGCCATCATTCCGAATGGAGCAGCAGAAAGGGATGGCAGAATTCAAAAAGGTGCATTTTTTTTATTTGTCACATATTTTGCTGTAATTTAGTCATTTTCTAAAACACTAAGTAATCTTATAGGTTCTTCTTGTTTGCTTTGCTTTACTAGAAATTAATTTTGCTGCATTTAATCAAAATAGACATTTGTCAGTAATGAATATTTCAATGCTTTAGCATATGTGATTTGAGCAGTTTTCTTTGGCTGCATAGCAGTGAAATAAATTATTCAGGGACTGTAGAATGTTAACTTTTGTCACCACCAATGGTTGTAAAAATTGTCTTAATGGAAGGTTTGGTGTGAAAATTCTGAACAATGGCTACCATCAAGAATCCAATATATGGCTTCTAAATCCTGAACAACACTGATGTTCCATGTTTGGAAATGGGATTGCATTGCTTGAGGGTCATTAAGGATCTAAGGATCACACATCTAAAGTATAAATCTCCTTTCCTTGTACAGGGTGGTAGGAAGAGAAGATTTAACTTGATTTTTTTGGCTCCTGGTGAAGAAATGGGGCTCATATAAAGAATCAGTTGACTGGTATCAGTTAGCAGCATTGTTATGTGGTGTGCTTGTCTTGTTTCACATGTATGCCATCTTCCTAAAAGTAGGAAAGGCTCCACTTTGATAAGCAAATGATGGGGATTAGTAGCACATTTTGAACCTGTTACCAGTTCATCTGGCTACTAAATTATGGGTATACTGGAAAGCTTTGCTCTGTGTAGACAGTATTACAAAAATAACTGCTGTATTACATATAGTCTGATTCTAAGACTTTTTGGTCTTTGTTTAAGTACCCACTCCAATGAAATCCTGCCTTATAGGCAGGCCTTACGTCAGAGGAAGTCACTTAACACCCACAGGAAGTATTTTGAAATTGGAGAAGTAATCACGAATAAAGATATGGAAACATCAAACATAACTACTTGTCTTCTAAGAAATACTGAATTTCTGCATATTTCAGGCTATGTGCTTGGCCAGACCCTCAGAGATTTGGTAGCAAAATTTTAGATAGTACTTTGAGTTAATAGTGACTTTGCCTTGAATGTTTTTTTAAGGTTATGAAGTAGTAATTCTAAGATATTAAAATTACATCTGCCCCTTTTTATTTCAGGTTTTGTCAAGGTAAGCCATTGTTAAACCTTTACTTGGAATTCATATGGGTTATGCAAAGGAATCTAAACATTTTGTTTGAGGCTCATGTGTGTTGAATGCGCTGTGTATATCCATGTAGTCCATATTTAGCGCCTTAGTTACTGTTGAACCCCTCTCTCAAACTAGAATCTGGCAAATGTTATTACAATGTCGTTTTCTTAAATAGTCTTTCAGATCTAGCTGTAAATAATAAGATGCTTGTTAATTTTATCAGAAGAGTGAAAGGGAACATTATGGCTTTCATCAATAACCACTGAAGTGATCCCAGTTACATGACACGCAAATATCTATCAAGACGAGCGATACATACATCCCTTAAATAACTACAGATGTTCTTCATATTGATCACTACTGTAGTAGCCTAAGCCATATGGGTTATATCCTGCAGATAGATTAATAGGTTTCATAAGAGATTACTAGGCTAATGACTCAAGAGCCTTTACAAGCTTGTTTAAACTAATGAAAGAATTTTTGCCCTGTGTTGCATGCCCTGTCCTACTTCTGGACAGGATTTTCTTTCTTTTATACAACATATTTATGTCAGGGGTGCTCCAGGATGGCTTGTTTTTGCAGTTTGACCTAGGTTTATTTCAGTCTAGCACTGCCGTTTCTCTGCAGCTGTTTATATGGTTGTACAGTGCTTTTGTGTACGCCTCTGCATAGGCCTCCTTATTTTCTGGGTTTTTGGGAGCTTGGAAATTAGCTATGCCATCATTTAACAGGAGGTAGTTAGCCTTAGAAAATTTTGTTAAAGATACTGGGGTCAAATAGGGGTTCTAGCTTTATATTTATTTCAAAGGAGACTACTTTGTGATTCGATCTAACCAGTGAGGACATTAAACTTGGTGGGGGGGGGGGGTGCAACACCCCCCTGGTGTGTGAATACCAGATCTAGAATGTTTGTATGCCAAGTGGGAGTGCAGGCTAGCTGTTTTAGGGCATTTACAATAACAAACTCCTGAAATATTTGAACCTGGATTTAGTTGTCATGTAAGCTTCCCAATTAATGGAGGGCTTGTTGAAATCTGCCATGAGTATGGTGTTGGTCTAAATGCTTAGATATTCTAGTACATTCAAGTATGAGATATGGTTTTCCTGGGTCATGGTGGAGGACTAGCAAGGATATGGCAAGGGATTTTACCTGTGGTTAGTCTGACATAACATAGCTTGTGTGTGTCATATTGTTTGAGAAGTCTTGAGGTGTGCTTATCTTTTAAGTAGATTGATACACCTCCACCGTTTGTCCTTTCATGTGCAGTCTGAATGTATGGAAAGCATTATAGCCTTGCACTGCTGGGGTGGTTTCAGTGTCTTTGAACCATATTTCAGTAACTGTACAGACATCAGCATTCTCCAGGGTGAGGAGTGTTTCTAGCTTTTTTTTTTTTTGAGACTCTTAGCACTGAGCAGTAATACCTTTAGCTCATCATGAGTATATTTTGCTATGTTGGTAGGTTTATCTGTTTGGCAGTACCAAAAGAAAAAAAAAAACACTATACGGGAGGATAGTGATTTGGTCAATATCCAAAAGCCTACTGGCAACAGGTGCAGACCATCCTTAGCAAAGTAGCATGGCCTGTCAGTCATGTTCTCCCAAGCTGACAAGTACTAGATCCCTTTGGTGAGGCACCAGTAGCTAAGCCAATTATTAAAGTCAGTCATTTTCTGTTGCTGTTGTGGCATAATTCTTGGAGATGGTAGAATGCTACTCAATGCTAGGCTCATACCAGCTTGCGACACGTATGCTGAGATCTCCATCATTTATGTCTTTGTGTAGTTCAGGGAGGTCCAACTCTGGTCATTTATGCCAACATGGACTATGATTGAGTCATACTGGTACTTGTGGTATAGTGACCTGAGCGCATGTGTAATCTGGCAAATCCCAGCCTCTGATCGGCACTTAATTGTGACCTTCTCATTCAGCCTGGTGAGAAGGACATCAGTGTGTCTTACAATGGAGTCTCCTATGACCAAAATATTGGGTTGTGTGGTGTTACTGCTTATAGGCTCAGTAACTGAGGCACTATGTGGAGTAGTTTTTTGTGTTGTGATGGGAGTTGTCTTATTTGTGTGTACACACAGTTGCTGAGGACGGCGTCTAAGAGGCCTTTGAGTTTTGGGTAAGTTACATATGAACACCTCCACATATGTGGGTCTATGTTTCTGATCCTTAGTGTGGTGAGTGTTTTATGCATGTCTTTAACAATCTGTTTTATGTTATTTGTGTCTGTATCTGAGAGTCTTGCCTCCAGTGATACTGTGGAACTATATCTCTCGTATACTGTATCTGCCTGTTCCAGAATTAAGTGGTTGTCCGTGTACATAAGGCAATTGCTACATTGCCTAAGGATGCCCATGTCCACCAAGATGAATGCAGGGATAGCAGGAAAGTGTCTATCCTAGGTTGCTGGTTCTTAATATGTGCTTTACAAAGGAATAGAATGGAGAGTGTTTGCAGCTGGAGGAGGTTTGACTGCTTTAAGTAGTGTAATCTACAGCTAACTGATGCAGCTCTTTGAGCAGTATGAGACTGTGGGAAATTTCAGATATGGTTCTTGTAGGGAAAAAAATACAACTTCTGGGTGCTTGCGACTATACAGAGCATCATTAACCACTGCTGTGTGAAGCGCAACAAGGCTTATATACAAGTTAGATGGCTTCAGATGCAAGCAAAATTCCACAAACTCTCTTGGTATCATTGTCAAATGCTGAGCAGCTCTGATTAAGTGAGCCAAGATACACACAAATGCGAGGCTTACATGCAAGCTGAAAAAGCAACTTTTAAACTAGGTTTACCCTCAGGCCAATCAAATAAGCCCACAGTAAGATTTCTACTAGCAATTCCCAACACAGATAGATGAAAATCATCCCTCTCCTTCTACAAGTGTTTGGGAACCACAAAGTAGATGCCTAAAAGTATTGGCAACAACAGATACACTGTATTTAGAGCAGTACAGTTTCAGAACAGCTGTCCTTAATACCAATGGAAAAATGCAACTTAAAACTGTAAACCAATGCAGGAAAAAATAAATGGAACAGAAATCTTTAATAATGCAGTGAAGACAAGCAGTAAAAGTGGAAAATAGTACTTAAAATATTTTTTTTGCCTAGGATGGCAAGCAAAATTCCACATATTCTTTGGCATCTTCTCCAAACACTGAGCAGCTCTGATTAAACAAAGACCAGAATAGCAGTCATTCTGTAAAGCAGATTTGTACAAACCAGAAAAAGTAGATCCAAGAGCTTCTACACATCATCCAAGCACCCAAAAAGACAGAATTATAAATGCTATGTCCATACCTCTCAACCTCTTAGAGCAAAAAATATGGACAAAGCCTAAAATGATGGGGGGACAAATAAGGACAGATTTTAAATATTGCTCTTACAAACTTAGGAAGTTGATAGAATAATAGGTTTTGCATTAGCATGAATTTTCTGAAGGATGTCGAGTCTTAAACTCAAATGTTTGTCATTAATGACTTCAGTCCTCAGCCATTTGCCAGAAAAGTACAGATTTTAGGAGGAACACACCAAAAATATAAGGTAAAAATCTGGACATTCTGTGAAAATCTGTACAGTTGATAGGTATGACTTTGAAAATTAAAGCTGATGAAAGAAGCCAGACAAATCAGACACTACAGCCTGTCTTCCACAGTATATCACATTAGCATGTGAGCCAAAATGGTTGATATAAAAGCTGGCCAGCTTTGGAAGTTTCAGGTCATACAAGTTTGGGCACTTTGCCCTTCAGAGCATTCCTGCCACTGAGAAGAGAGTGCTCTTCTATGGGCTTTTGGTGATCAGTGGTCTTCTAATTCTTGTTCCGTTGGTGGGCCGAGAAGTTCTCATTGGGGAAAACCTTCCACATTACGTTTAAACTTGTTTAAAGTTACATTTTTTGTGAGAAACAAGTACTTTTAAGCTTGGAAAAAGTATTTTCCTTGACTGTCTCGTGACTTTTATGCACTTTTAAATAAGAGTGCTGTTTTTACCTTTGTGGTAAAAAAGTTGTTTTAAACCATTTTTACTTTGGAGAAACTTTTTGGGGCTGGGGGAAAGTGTTTAAAGTGTTTTACTGTGGTTTTTTTTTTTTTCTTGTGAGAAAAAGCTTCCTTGATTCCTTGAGAGACCAACACCACTTTTGACTTGAACATGGAACAAACTACCAGTCCTTTGGTTGAATGTTCTACTAGCAAGACAGGGAAAAGGATTAAGCAGCCTTTGCCACACAGCAGGCTCAGGCTGGTAATTTGCCTTAGTTGGTGATGAGTGTCTGTGCTATGGCCAAAGTTGGCTCCTCAGACCACTCTTCTTTTTCTTTGGATCCCTCTGCTGTTGTCACTACAGCTACCAGGACCAGGGGTTAGGTACAGCCTCTGGAGCTGTTTGGCTCCCCCTTAGTGGGCAAGGGAGAGCCATTCTTGTTGGTCATGGAAGAGGGGACAGGAAATATGCCCCCCTGCTTGGCCAGAATGTTGTGCCCATCCCTGGGGAAGCTGTTTCTGGCAATACCAGGTCTGTTTGCCCTGACTTTCCTATCAAAAAGAGCCATAAAACTAAACATTTAGCTTCTCCTGCATCAATTATACTGGGAGGAGTAATTTATTAGGCTTGGCTCAGGGCCTAGTAAAGGCACTTGACCCTTTTTGTAAGGTGTTTCCGGTAAAAGAAAAATGTATTCCTTTTTCCCTGAAGAAGTTCAAGATTTGGAATCTGTAGGGGAATGTGAAGGGGCAGAGGTAGCCTTTTCTCCTCAGGTCTTTGAGACTATTTCCAGAATGAGTCAGTGTTTTTAGTAGGGGAATACTGAGGCTTCTCAGTCCCTTAAAACATATTAAGACTTGTTAAAATTGGAATTTACCAAATCCTCACTCATCACCCCCATGCTGTCAGAACTGGAAGATGCGTTTGTCACAGCCTGTGGTTTCCCTGAGAGAGAAGCTGCTGCCCTATGAAAGCAGATAGAATTTAAAGTTAGGTTTGGCATAATGGTAGGGTTTGATTGTCAAATGGGATAACTGGCTAGGCTTAAAATGGCTGACTAGTGCAGTTAGCCTAGTAGTAATCTATGAACCTATGAAGTACCCCTGTCTTTCAAGTTTTTATACATTAGTCCCAGACATGACCCAACATGTTAATCCAGCTTCCTTCCGAGCATTTTGTTAATTCTAATCTTTCTCCTACTGATAAGGATGGTATAGCATTTGATAAGTCTGGAGAAAAAAAGTATATGATTCTGCTGCTTTAATTTTTAGAATTCTTAACTGTCAGGCTCATATGTTAAAGTTTATCCTGATTGTGACAGTATGAAGACTGTTTTGGCTTCAGTTTCCTGTTGTGAAGAAAAATCTGCTTTGTGTAGTTTAGTTTCTCCTATTTCTCAGGTTACTAATTATTGTTTGAAATGTATTTATGACTCTGCAGATACTAATTCCAGAGCTGCTGCTGCCACCGGTACTGTTTTAATGAGGTTTGCTCGGCTACATTCTCAGAACCTCACTTGTATAGAGATTTAGATTTTGGCCCCTCTGCTGCAGAAGTCATCAAAAAGTTTAATGAGAGAGGTAAGCTGATTCAGGGAATCTCTCAGATTTTTCAGCCCTCTTTCTTTAAATTCACCAAGGGATTTTGTGCTCCCTCATCTGATTTTGTCAAGAAACAAAATAAACACTCTCGACAGAATTCTGTTAAGCAGATGTTTAAAAGCAGAGTTGGGGATGTTCCAAAAATAAAGCACCCCCCCAAGAACAACCTATGGTCAAACAAGACAGTATATTTGTATAAGGGACCTTGTACCCCCTTCCACCTGGGCATTCCATTATCCCTTCCAGACTATCTAAATCTCCATTTCTCTGTCTTTGGCAACAGATTCCATCTATCCATCTGCATACCCTTTTTTTTTCACATTTTTGCATATAGTGTTGGTTTGTCACTTCTACAGTGACAAACGAATGATGGCCACAACCAAAATGTAAAAAACGATGACACTTGTAACTCTAGGCTCGAACAGAACAGGAAAAAGCCCACAGCAAAGGTATGGTGAAAAAAATCCACTTTTAATCCACAACAAAAATGCAAGCACCAGTAAATATAAGCACAGAAAGGCAAGTAGCAACCAGGTTAAGCGCTTTCATCTGTACACAACAGACTTCCTCAGAACCATTACTGAATGTAATTAATCCCTATTTATACGTTCAAAGAGGAACCAAACAGGAAAAACTTGCAGAATTCCTTGGATTTTAATAAATCCACCACCAAACAAGCAAAAGTCAATACGTAAAAACAGCGTACACGCCAAAATCTGTATTAACGCTATTCCACAACTGCGTTTTCGTTTCACCATATGCACTTCATCAGATAGAAAACATCAAATTACAAAGTTCTTTTATATCTTAGTTAATTAGAATCAATCAATCCAATTAGATTCAATTTATAACTTTTTGAACCATTTTAAAGTGAAATTAGTGCTGATAAAATATAGTGAATCTTAAATTAATTGTAAATACATCCTTTTAAAACTTTGAAATATAAATGAATCAAATAAATTACATTTATATTGACATTGTGTTATCATAATTACTAAATTAAAATATTTTTTATTATTAAAAAATTCCTTAATAGTTTTGGTGACCAAAACATTAAAATCAAATAATAAAACATTGCCATCCAGTGGTCATTCATAATTATTGCAACAAATTCTATTTAATAATTTAACATATTATACTAAAAGAACATCCAAAAGACCTTGGGCAAAAAAATTTTTTTTTTTGTTTGGTGGTGGATTTATTAAAACCCAAGGAATTCAGCAAGTTTTTCCTGTTTGGTTCCTCTTTGAACGTTTAACAGTTTTTGTTCGTATTTCTTGATTTCGTAGCCCCTATTTATACCACACTTGGCGCCAAAAATTGTTAATTAAACCAAAAATAAATGTTAAAACATATTAAACTCTATACAATGCTACAACATGCAGTTAATATTTGTTTTAAAGCATTTATTTTAAATCATTTATTTTAAAAGAGCATCCGTCTACTTGACTAATAATACATCACCCTATGTGTACTTACTTACTGGAAAATGTACTGAAAAAATTCATAATTCCCAAACCATATCTTAAAATAACTGCAATGTAATGCAACAGAAGGTATTGCTAATATATATACTGTATTATATTATATTATTATACATCTATAAGATATCTATAAAATATCTATAAAATTTAAAATATGAAATATATGTGTACTGTCATATATCACATAAAAAATCCATCACTACTGACTTTTAAGACTAAAATAAGGAAAGGCGCTAACTCCATAAAAAATTACATATAAAATTATTATTATATCATAACCCCAAAATTAGAAAGGGTTTCAAGCTAATAAACTCATTAAGTCCAGGGTGCGTTGTGGCGTCACAACAGATTTGCCACTTACTTTCCAAAGACCCTAAATATGCTTTCCAATTGCCACTGTCTGCTGATTTTACTACCTGATCTATGATGGCAAACCTAAACATGTGTTCTTTACCTTTCTCAATAACATGTTTACTTAGAGCATTTTTTGCATCTCCTTTATTAATTTTGTATATGTGTTCGTAAATACGTGTTTTTAACTTTCGGTTTTGCCTACATAGTATGCTGAACAGCGTATACAGGTGGCTAAATAAACAACTCCTTGACTGTTACAATTCCCTGTTCTATTTTTACATATGCTATTAGTGATATTGTCTAATTTAACAGATCTTTCCTCATTTATATACTTGCACTGTCCACATGTTCCACATTTTTTAGTACCCTTTCTGATAGTAACATTTCTATCTCTATATTCCCCACTTTCAACTATTTTCTTAATGTTGTTCCCTGTTTTTAACACTATATTAGGATCCTTCCCTATTAAAGGTCCAATAGCTTCTGTACTTGAGAGTAGGGTCCAATGTCTGCGTAAAATCTCCTTAACTATATTCGTGTATGTGTTGTACATAATGACACAGACTCTCCTATCTGAGGGTTTATTCGCAATTTTGTTAATATCAGACCATCCTTTTCCTAATAGCGGAAGAAACTTAATACCCCATTGTTGTTTTACATATTCCACTACATCGTCAAGCATATTTTTAGGGTAACCTCTTGCCATAAATAGATGGTATATAATATCCAATTCCTGTATCATAAGTTCTCTAGTGGATGACATACGGGCAGCTCTTACACATTGCCCTTTGACTACATTCTTAAATATGTAAGGTGGGTGGCAACTTCCGAATTGAATATAATCATTTGAAAATGTTGATTTTCTATATAATTTGGAAACAGAACCAACCCCACTATTGCTAATATACTTACCCTTTTTTTCACATTTTTGCATATAGTGTTGGTTTGTCACTTCTACAGTGACAGTCATCTAGAGCCAGTGTTCGCCACCATGTGACTAGCCCTGCCACGGTCTTCGGCATCAGATTGTTTCAGGCAAACTGGTGTTGATTGACATCAATCTAAGATATAGATGGCTGTGAGAGGAAATTCCTTCTTTCCGGGGGATTCCTCATCTGTCATACCACTTCCTAATCTTACTCTCTGTCTTACTTCATATGCTGTCTTGGGGGTAATTAAACCTGTTCCTCCTCCTCAGTCATGGAAAAGATTTTACTCTAGAATGTTTTTGGTGCCAAAGAAAGAAATTTCCTGGAGACCATTTCTGGATCTTTCTTTCCTGAATCAGTTATAGTGCCCAGATTCAGAATGCTTTAATTTCACAGCCTGTTACCCCTTCATCTTCATTTGAGTGTTTTAATAACATTAGATTTAAAAGAGTCATATTATATTCCTTTTATCCAGATTTCATATTTTTCTTAATGTTTTGTGTTTCTGGATAACATTATCAGTTCTCCAAGGGTGTTCACAAAGTGTCAAACTCCTGTTATAGCCCACTGCAGGCTACACGGTACCCACATTTTCCATATTTAGATGAATGTTTATTTTTGTAAAGTCTTTTTCAGAGTGTCAGGAATCTCTCACCTGGGTAAGAGACCTCTTACACATGCTGGGATTACAAGAGACTATTCAAAAATCTATTTTGACTATATCAGATGGGATTGTGCTTCTGGAGTACCTGCTTGACATCTCGTACAAAGAGCTTTTCTTCTACAGGAAAAAATACATATATAATTAAATCTATTCCAGGTGTTTTCCGCTCAGATTTCTGTCACTGCAAGGGAATATGTCAGGACTTTGGGTGCCGTGGCTTCCATGATTGTCATGGTATCTCTTGCAAGACTCCACATGCAAATGATACAATGGTATTGGAAATCTCTTTGGTCCCAGCAGGACTTGGGAAAAGGTAAATTGCTTGGTTAAGACATCAGATTTCTCAGAATCCAGGTCTCACATTCTCTATTCATGCTCCAAAGTAGTTAATCACAACAGCCTTGTCAGACTTTCCTTAGGGAGCAGTGTCATTTGGTGTAAAATTGCAGGGTATGTGAAACAAGAAAGACCGATCAAAACATGTAAACAATAGAGAGATGCTAGCTTCTTATAAGGGCTCTCAACTCTCTGAATCAGTAATGGCCCCCTGGACCTCTTCAATTAGTTACAGACAGTACCTCAGTGATGTGATGCATAAGCAAGGGGGGACCAGATCTTTATTGCTTTATAGCACAGCCTCACTCTACAGGAGTCTTATATTCCATTAGAGCAAAATTGTGTGGCAGAAAAGCTTAGTAGAACCAAGGCAGACCCTCATGAATAGAAACTGAATCAGTGGAGTTTTCCAAAATTTGAACAGTCTGTGGGGAATTCCTCAGATAGATCTTTTTGCCTCCTTTCTAAATAATCATCTAGCAAAATTCAGTTTCAGGACTCCATGCAAGAAGGTCAGGTGTCTTTTCTTTTCCTTAGATGGGAAGGTTCCTGTATACATGTCCTTCAAGGATGCATCTGCAGTCCTTACAAATGGGTTGTCCTGTCGTCAGGCAGCCCTTCGGTCGGCCGGATTCCAAAGTCTGGGTCTGGCCTCGGCTGGTGTCGCACTTCACCCGACGTCATAGCTGCAGTTCTTCGGGTATAAAGGCATCAGCCGACGCCATTTTCCCCAGTCTTTCTTGCCGCGTGGCACCCGAAGCAGAAGCTGTTCGCAAGTGCCGGTCGGTCAGAACCAGAGATTACTACTACAAGTACCGAAGACTTCTAAAAAGCTAAGTACCCCGTTGGGGACTCTTTCTTGCCTCAGCCAATGTCAGAAAAAGTGAATAACTGTTTAAATTGTGGGAAACAAATACCTCATAAAGATTTCCACTCTTACTGCTTACCTTGCTTAGGCCCAGACCACGACGTAGCAGCTTGTCTAGCCTGTGCTTCTTTCAACCGACGAACGCTTAGACGCCGGTCTGAATTTGCTGAAGAGTTTTTCGGCTCCGCTTTTGCTTACATTATGCCGTCGGATACTCCGACTACGCAAATTTCTAAAAAAACGCAAGGAAAAGGACCGACACTCGCGGTCCGCGGTTTCAGCCCAAACCGCGGTTAAATAACCAGCAGTGTCTCGGTTTCGGCTGAAACCGAGTCCACGGTTCTTCCTTCGGCCGAAAGCTTGCCACTTACCGAGGCCTCATCCAGCTTGACTGAATCTGCTACTGAAATCCCACCTGCTCCTGCAGGTTCACAGGATTTATCAGATACTATCCCTTTGGATATTTCTACCCCTGCACGTGGAGCTGCTAGGCCTCCTGCATCCATGTCGATTAAGGCCTTTGCCAGGGCTAAAGCAGCAATAACTACCAAAACTGTGCCTGCTAAGACCCCCTCTCACAGGCCCAGTTCTAGTTCACAAATGCTTAGTCTGGCAGAGGATCTCATTTCTTTGATCCGGGGATCCCAACCACATCCAGACAGGGCCTCTCACCCACCTCCAGAGAAGAGGACTAGAGTACAGCCCCCTGAGCCAGTTTCTTCAGATGGCTCCTCTGATGAATCAGATAATTCAGACCCTCCAGAAGCCCCATTTTCTCTTTATGAGGACTCTGATGCAGAAGAGTCCATTCCTTCTGCCTCTCCGCCTGAGGAATTTTCTTTTGGGGAAACCTTGCATGCTATGAGGGAACAATTTCAATGGCAGGGCCAGGATTTTTCAGACTCTAGGAAAAGGCTTAGAACCTTTTTGCATTTGCCACAGCATAGGCCTTTAGCCATTCCTCCAGTACTTACTGTTGTGGATGATGCTTTTAATGATGCTTATACTGCTCCTGATTCTCTTCCTCCGGCCCCTGCTAAGCCCGATAGGTACTACAGGGTTCCGGACACACATTATCATTTGTATAAGGCCCCTTTTGCAGATCCCGAAATTATCTCCCAGGGACCCAAGGCTGTAGCAGCTACCTCTACCAAAAACCCTCCCTCTGAAAGGGAATCTAGGGCCTTAGAGAGATGGGGTAAAAGTTTACACTTCTGCTACTCTTTCAGCTAGGGCCTTGAACTGTCAATTCCACATGATTCAGTATCAGGAATTTATGTTAGACCAGTTAACTAAAAACTGTCCTCGGATGAACCATTAGACAAAAATCTGTACAGGAAATGGTACATAACATTCAGCAGGTCAGTAATCATTCCTTAAAATGCGGCTATGATGCACTGGAGGCTTCCTTTAGATCAGCCATGACTGGCACAGTGATTAGAAGACATGCATGGTTAAAAGAACAGTCCTTACCAGACCATGTTAAATCAAAGCTCCTAGATGCTCCCATGGATAAGCTCAATTTGTTTGGCTCCCCTGCACAGCAGGTGCTGAAGAAGGTGGAAGAGAAAGCAAAATCTGTCCAGACAGTCAAGGATTTCTTGCAGGTCCAGCCTCCAAGGTTTAGCAGGAACTGGCCTTCCAAGAATTGGTCCTTTCCAGACACCTCCAGAGCTCCGAGAGGCAGGAATAGACGCTCAAGAGGCAGGGGTCAATCCAGAGGTGCCTACAGGGGACGTCAGTGGCAGGCTAACAACCAGCGAGGTACAGCCACAGATCCAGCCACCACCACCACTTCCACAGGACAATCACAGTGACTTGGCTCTGGCACCGCCTACCAGGGAACAACTAGAGGCACCCTTAGGCGGGAAGCTAGCCTTATTTTCAGTAAACTGGCATTACATCACAGGAGACAAATGGATTTTACAGACAATAGACCAAGGTTACAGGTTTCACTTCCATACTCTACCAAGGAAGAGAGGAACACCAAACCTACCTCCAAATCAGAAGACAGAAGCTCTAGAACAAATAACTCACTTACTAAGGATGAGAGCTGTAGAAAGGGTACCATCTATGGAACAAGGGCAAGGATTTTACTCCAGACTTTTCCTGGTACCAAGAAAAGAAAACCAATGGAGGCCTATTCTCGACCTGTCCGCTTTAAACACATACCTCATTGTTCCAAAATTCAAAATGCTGACCCTACAGCAGCTTCTTCCCATGCTGGGCAAGGAGTCTTGGCTGGTAACTCTAGATCTCAAGGAGGCATACCTGCACGTCCCCATACGACCAAATTGCAGAAGATACCTCAGATTTCTTGCAGGATCAGAGCATTATCAATTCTCAGCATTGCCCTTTGGCTTATCTACTGCGCCCAGAGTATTCACGAAATGCCTGGCATCAGTAATTGCTCATTGCAGGCTTCAGGGAATTCAAATTTACCCTTACCTGGACGACTGCCTGTTACAAGCGGACAAGAAAAACAAATTAACAAAAGATTTGCAAAGGGTCATTCATCTACTACAAGCCCTGGGATACACAGTCAATATAAAAAAGGCAAGGCTGATACCATCCCAAAGGATAACCTTCTTGGGTGCAGATCTGGACACATCAAAACAAATGGCATTCCTAACAGTAGAAAAACAGGAGCAACTCCCTTTCTACTTCATGGCATTAACAAAGCAGAACCAGCTAACAGCAAGAAAAGTCCTACAAGCTCTCAGTTACATGGCATCCTGCATAATATTGATTCCACATGCCAGACTACATATGAGAAAGTTACAGTGGTACCTAAGGAATTTATGGTCTCAGCACAAGCACAGCCTAGAAACCCAAATTCCAATAATTCCATGCCTGAAGCAAGAATTCCAATGGTGGGCTCAGGCCTGTCAAACAAACAAGGGACTGCCCTTCCACAGCACTCAACCAAGCCAGACCATCACAACAGACGCTTCAGACCTCGGTTGGGGGCACACATGCTGGACAAGTGCATACAAGGCTTATGGACTCAAGACCAGCTGCACCTACACATAAATCAAAAGGAAATGCTGGCAGTAAAACTGGCAATTCAGGCATTCAGACCATTTCTTCGACAGGGTCAACTGCTGATAAGGACGGACAACACTACAGTTATGTGGTACATCAACAAACAGGGAGGCACACATTCATACCCTCTATGCCGGATGGCAATGGACCTCTGGAATGTGGCACTGAGCTTCAACATTCAGTTACAAGTAATTTTTGTGCCAGGAAAAGAAAATATACTAGCAGACATCCTAAGCAGAACTGCCACGGATGCCCACGAATGGATGCTGCATCCGGACATCTTCAAAACCATTACAAGGAAATGCGGACTACCAGAAATAGACTTATTTGCATCCCCACACAATCACCAACTGAAAAAATTCTGCACAAGGACGTACCACCCACTTGCTTGGAAAGTGGACTCCTATCTTTCAGTTGGAAAAACCTGACAGCATATGCATTCCCACCTCTTCCTTTGATGCACAAGGTGCTATTGAAGATCAAAGAAGACCGTCCAAGGATCATCCTGATAGCTCCAGACTGGCCAAGGCAACATTGGTACCCATTACTGAGGAGTATGTCTCGGGAACAAATATGGCCTCTGCCCCTAGTTCCCTTGCTGTTAACACAGAACAACTTCAAAACCCTGCATCCAAACCTGAAAACACTGCAGCTGGCTGCCTGGAATATTGCATAAGACCAAATAACCCAGATTTATCTCAAAGGGTTAAAGACATTATCTTGGAGGCTCGCAGACCCTCAACAAGAAAAAAAAATTATTCAGCAAAATGGAAAAGATATCTCATTTGGAGTACAGCAAAAGGAGAGAATGTGTCACTGGTAAACATAGCTAACATCCTGGAATACTTGGCAGAGCTCTTCCACAACGGCCTGTCCTATTCTTCCATTAAGATTCATGCATCAGCCATTTCAGCAGAATACAACTTGGATCCTCCAGTCTTCTCACATCCTCTGCTCAGGCAGTTTCTGAGAGGAATTAAAAATGTAAAACCACCTAGGAAGCCACCATTGCCAGCATGGGACTTGAACTTTGTGCTAGAAAAGTTGACACTACCTCCTTTCGAACCAGCAGCAACAGCAGAATTACAATTCTTATCATGGAAAACTGCTTTCCTGCTTGCAATCACTTCAGCAAGAAGGGTTTCTGAGCTACAGGCATTAATGGCAGTACAGCCCTTCCTGATCTTCCATCAAGATAGAGTGTCCATGAGAACTAATCCTACTTTTATGCCAAAGGTGGTCTCCAGGGTATCCTTAAATCAAGCTATCCACCTACCTACATTCTTCCCCAACCCACAGATCAGGGGAGAAAGACTGTTGCATACCTTGGATGTACATAGACAATTACGTTACTACCTGGACAGGACCAAGAGCAACAGAAAAACTGACCAGCTACTGGTAGCATATGCAACAGGAATGGAAGGAAAAGCAATTTCAAAACAGACAATCTCTAAGTGGATAGGAAATTGCATTAGATTTTGTTACTCCTACCATGGGAAGAAAACTCCAGAAAACATCAGGCCTCACTCTGCAAGGGCTACAGCCACTACCACAGCTTTCTTACGAGGAGTGGCTACCAAAGACATTTTAGAGGCTGTTACTTGGAGCTCCGTGCATACATTTGCCAAGCATTATAATTTACCTTTATACTCCAGATCCCGAGCAGGTTTTGCCACTGCTGTTTTGCAAGGGATCTTAACTACACCATAATCTTATTTCTCCTCCTCCCCCAGTTTGGCTATGGTATTCTACCCATTTGTAAGGACTGCAGATGCATCCTTGAAGGACATAGTACAGTTTTGTACCTACCATAAATGTAGATGTCCGATAGGCATGCATCTGCAGTCAGGATTACCCACCCTCCTTCCCCTCTGTGGTACTCCTAGGGTATTTGCCCATCTTGTAGCTAGCTGGGGGAATCTATTATGGTGTACTTGTTTGTATATATGTACATACATGCTTATTTTTTGTTTGCTCTCTACTATTTGGAACCATTTGCATTTATCCAAATTTAGCCTTCCTAGAGGGCACCTGGCATCTGGGGCAAGAAACACTGAGGAAAATGGCGTCGGCTGATGCCTTTATACCCGAAGAACTGCAGCTATGATGTCGGGTGAAGTGCGACACCAGCCGAGGCCAGACCCAGACTTTGGAATCCGGCCGACCGAAGGGCTGCCTGACGACAGGACAACCCATTTGTAAGGACTGCAGATGCATGCCTATCGGACATCTACATTTCTGGTAGGTACAAAACTGTACTTTTTCTGCTGATGTCTACGGTACATCTGAAGATTCAGAAGAACTCCCTAGAGATCATTGTGGTGACTTCATTCTAGTCCATGCAACAGTGGCCCTCCTTTCTTTTGGAATTGGCCAGGCGAAATTGCTATAAGCTTCCTTACAGACAGGATATACTCGTACAAGAGGAGGGATGTTTGATATATCCTGACCCCAAACAACTACAACTGTGACTGCCTGGCTGATAGGATGTCCTTCAAGAATGCAACTGCAGTTCTGACATATGGGTTGTCCTGCCTCAGGCAGCCCTTCGGTCGGCCGGATTCCAAAGTCTGGGTCCGGCGTCGGCTGATGTCGCCTCATGTCGCCTCTTCCCCGATGTCAGAGCAGCTGGGGTATAAAAGCATCAGCCGACACCATCTTCTTCAGTCTTTCTTGCCGCGCGGTGCCCGAAGCAGAAGCAGTTCGCAAGTGCCGGTCGACCAGCTCCTGTGTTTTCAGATACCGAAGTCATCAAAAAGCTAAGTACCCCGTTGGGGAACCTTTTCTTGCCTCAGCCGGTCAGACAAAACTGAAAAAGTTAATAATTGTTTGTCTTGTGGTAAACAAATACCTCATAAGGACTTCCATTCTTACTGCCTTCCCTGCCTCAGCCCAGACCACGACGTCTCGGCCTGTGTTGCCTGTGCTTGCTTCAACAAGCGCACACTTAGGCGCCGGGCAGAATTTGCTGAAGACTTTTTTGGGGAAAATTACTCCGATATCATGCCGTCGGAACTTCCGACAGCACACGTTTCCAAAAAAACGGAAGGACCGGGACCGACCTTCGCGGCCCGCGACTTCCACCGACACCATGCCTAAGCCTACCGCGAGTGCATCAGTCTCTTCGGAGGCGGTAATTCAACCGCTCCAGGGCGACGCCACCGCTTTACCGCACACTTCGGCCCCGGAGGCTTCACTGATGCCGGTTGTTGTTTTTCCTCTTGAAACCGAAGCCCAAGATTTGCCTGACACCATACCGGTGGACAACGATACTCCAGCACGTGGGGCAGCTAGGCCTCCTGTGTCCATGTCCATCAAGCCTACACACGTGCTAAGGCTGCCAGTCAGGCTAAGTCTCACCCTCCTAAATCTTTTTCTCAGACTCCCACCTCGGATAAACAGATTATGACTTTAGCTGCAGATCTAATTTCTTTAATCAGGGGCTCCCAGGCTCATCCAGACAGAGGTTCTCAGCCGCCTTCAGACAAAAGGCCTAGGGTTGAGCAGACAGATACCCTTTCTTCAGATGAAGCCTGTGGTGAGTCAGGCCTTTCAGATTCCCAGGAAGAACCCTTCCCGGCCTACGAGGATTCTGATGCAGATGAATCCATTCCCTCTGCCTCTCCTCCTGAGGATATTTCTTTCGGGGAAATTCTACATTCCATGAGAGAGCATCTTCAGTGGCAGGGCCAGGATTTCTCGGACTCCAGGAAAAGGCTTCGAACCTTCCTTAAATTACCCCAGCACAGGCTTTTAGCTATTCCCCCAGTGTTAGATGCACTGGATGATGTGTACTCAGACTCCAGTAATTCTCCTGATTCTCTCCCTCCTGCTCGTGTCAAGCCTGACAGATATTACAGGGTTCCTGAAACTCATAAGCATCTCTTTAAGGCCCACTCTGTTGATCTAGAAACTATTTCTCAGGGGCCCAAAGGAGTGGCCACTTCCACGACCAAGAATCCTTTGCCCGCAGACAGGGAAGCTAGGTCCCTGGAGAGGTGGGGTAAGAAAGTTTATACCTCTACCACCCTTGCCATGAGGGCTCTTAACTGTCTTTTTCATTTGTTTCAGTATCAGGATTTTCTGATGGATGATTTGCAGAAAAAGTTAGCCTCTCCTGAGCCTTTAGATAGAAAGGCTTTGCAGGATTTGGTTCATAATACTCAGCAGGTTAGCAATCATTTTCTTCAGTGTGGTTTTGATGCATTGGAAGCTTCATGTAGGGCAGCTATGACAGGGGCCGTTATACGTAGACATGCTTGGTTGAAAGAACAGTCATTGCCAGATCATGTTAAAGTAAAGCTTCTAGATGCACCTCTGGAAAAAGACAAGCTATTTGGTGCTAATGCTCAGGATGTGTTGAAATCAATTGAGGAAAAGGCTAAATCAGTACAAACAGTCAAAGATTTCCTCCAGGTTCAGCCACCAAGGTTCAGCAGGAATTGGCCTTCAAAGAATTGGTCCTTTCCAGACACTGACAAGTTCCAAAGGGGAAAAAGCAGGCGTGCTCAAGGTAGAGGGCAATACCGAGGCTCCTACAGGGACCGCCAATGGCAACCAACTAATCAGAGAAGTGGCGCAGGGACTCCCACTGCTCCACAGGGACAATCACAATGACTTGCCTTTGACACCGCCGACCAAGGCTCAAAGAGAAGCTCCTTTAGGCGGAAAGTTATCCTTATTTTCAAAAAATTGGCACGTTTTTACAAAGGACGGATGGATTTTGAACATAATAGACAAAGGTTACAGGTTCCACTTCCATACCTTACCAGCAAGACAAGGCATGCCAAACCTGCCACAAAATCAAAGGGCAGAGGCACTCATACAAGTTTCAAAGCTGCTACAAATCAAAGCAATAGAAAAGGTTCCTCCTCAGGAACAAGGCCAGGGATTCTACTCAGGACTGTTCCTTGTTCCAAGAAAAGAAAAGCAATGGAGACCTATACTGGACTTGTCCGCTCTAAACACTTTTCTCATTGTGCCAAAATTCAAAATGCTGACGTTACAGCAACTTCTTCCCATACTGGGCAAGGGGTCTTGGCTGGTTACTCTGGACCTCAAGGAGGCATACCTGCATGTCCCAATCAGACACAGCTGCAGAAGATACCTCAGATTTCTTGCAGGGTCAGAGCATTATCAATTCTCAGCATTGCCTTTTGGCTTATCTACTGTGCCCAGAGTATTCACAAAATGCCTGGCATCAGTAATTGCACATTGCAGACTTCAGGGGATACAAATATATCCTTATCTGGACGACTGCCTTATACAAGCGGACAGCCAGCAAGCCTTGATAAGAAACCTGGACTATGTCATTCACTTACTGCAGGCTTTGGGATACACAGTCAACATTCAAAAATCAAGACTACTGCCATCCCAACAAATAATTTTTCTAGGAGTCAAACTGGACACAAACCTCACAAATGGCTTTCCTCACAGAAGAAAAACAAGAGCAATTACCAGATTACTTCAAAAGCCTAGCAAAGCACACCCAGATGACTGCAAGGAAAATCCTGCAGGCCCTGGGTTTCATGGCATCTTGCATTCTCCTGATTCCACTGGCAAGACTACACATGAGAAAACTACAATGGTACCTAAAAAGCCTATGGTCTCGACACAGCCACAACTTAGCAGCAATTATTCCACTCATTCCATGTCTACAAAAGGAATTTTTGTGGTGGGCACAAGCAAGCCAGCTAAACAAAGGCATGTCTTTCAACAAACCTCAAACAAGCCAAACCATTACAACAGACGCCTCAGATCATGGATGGGGGGCGCACATGGAGGGCAGATGCATTCAAGGGCAATGGGCACCCCAGGAATTGCATCTGCACATCAATCAAAAAGAGATGCTGGCAGTGATTCATGCAATCGAGGCCTTCGGAAAAATTCTTCAACAAGGTCATCTGCTAATAAAGACAGACAACACCACTGTTATGTGGTACATAAACAAGCAGGGAGGCACCCATTCTTACCCCCTTTGCAGACTAACAATGACTCTTTGGGAAAAGTCCCTGAAACTGAACATACAGTTGCAATCCCAGTTTGTTCCAGGCAAGGACAATATTCTGGCGGACAGTCTAAGCAGAACCATTATGGACCCCCACGAATGGATGTTGCATCCAGACATTTTTTCACAAATAACTCATGCATGGGGAAGGCCGGACATAGATCTCTTTGCCTCACACCACAATCATCATCTGAAAAAGTTCTGCTCAAGGACTCACCATCCTCAAGCCTGGAGAATAGATGCTCTCTCCTTCAGCTGGAATTCTCTAACAATCTATGCATTCCCGCCTCTACCATTAATGACCAAGGTATTACTGAAGATCAAAGCATAACTGAAAGGCATTTTGATAGCTCCAGACTGGCCAAGACAGCACTGGTACCCATTACTAAGGAGCATAACTCGCACCAAACCGTGGCCCCTGCCTCTATGGCCTCTGCTTATAACTCAGCACAATTACAGGACTGTTCATCCAAACCTGCAAACATTGCATCTGACAGCTTGGAGGGTTACATGACTTCTACCCATATTTCTCTCTCCAAAAAAGTTCAAGAGATCCTACTGGAAGCACGCAGGCCTTCCACCAGAAAAACGTATTTAGCCAAATGGAAGAGGTTCAACATCTGGAATGCCAACAAGGGTCAGGATGCATCAGTAATGAACATCCCACAGATTCTAGAATACTTGGCAGAAATGTTTCACAATGGCCTTTCATATTCTTCCATAAAAATACACGCTTCAGCAATTTCAGCAAAATACAACTGTGATCCACCTGTGTTTTCACATCCTTTGCTAAGACAGTTTCTAAGGGGGATAAAAAATATAAAACCTCCAAGAAAACCACCAGTGCCTGCATGGGACCTCAATTTCATCTTGGAAAAATTAACTCTTCCACCTTTTGAGCCAGCTGCATCTTCAGAATTGCAATTTCTCTCCTGGAAAACAGTTTTCTTGTTGGCAATTACTTCAGCAAGAAGAGTCTCGGAGATACAGGCCCTTATGGCAGTACATCCATTTCTCATTTTTCATCAGGACAGTTTCTTTAAGAACCAATCCTTCTTTCATGCCAAAAGTGATATCCAGGGTTTCTCTAAATCAAGCAATTCACCTGCCTACTTTCTTTCCCAATCCTCAAAATAAAGGAGAAAAACTTCTGCACACTTTGGACATACACAGACAATTGCGCTATTACTTGGATAGAACAAAGGCCAACAGAAAGTCTGACCAACTATTTGTAGCTTACGCTCCTGGAGTACAAGGGAAGGCAATTTCCAAACAAACAATTTCAAAATGGATTGGAAACTGCATCAGATTCTGCTACTCTTTCCATGGAAAAGGTGTGCCAGCCAGTATCAGGCCACACTCCACCAGAGCTACAGCCACCTCCACAGCTTTTTTAAGAGGGGTGGCTACAAGGACATTCTAGAAGCTGCTACATGGAGCTCCATGCATACATTTTCCAAGCATTACAACCTGCCTTTATATTCCAGATCCCGAGCAGGTTTTGCTTCTGCAGTCCTGCAGGGCATTTTAGCTACACCATCATTATCTTAGATCCTACCACCCCCAGCTTGGCTGTGGTATTCAACCCATATGTCAGGACTGCAGTTGCATTCTTGAAGGACATAGTACAGTTTTGTACCTACCATAAATGTAGATGTCCGATAGATATGCAACTGCAGTCAGGTTTTCCCTCCCTCCTACCCCTCTGTAATTATCTTTTTGGGTCCACTCCCCCCTTTTCATATTAGCTGGGGCTAGTATTTATGGTGTATCTGTTTATTACTGTTGTGCATGTCTGGAATTTTATCCATTCTCTAAATTTAGCCTTCCTTGGAGGGCACCTGGCATCTGGGGCAAGAAACACTGAAGAAGATGGTGTCGGCTGATGCTTTTATACCCCAGCCGCTCTGACGTTGGGGAAGAGGCGACATCTGCCGACGCTGGACCCAGACTTTGGAATCCGGCCGACCGAAGGGCTGCCTGAGGCAGGACAACCCATATGTCAGGACTGCAGTTGCATATCTATCGGACATCTACATTTATGGTAGGTACAAAACTGTACTTTCTTAATACCTTTTAGACATCTGTTTTATGAGACAATTGCGCTATTACTTGGAGGCAAGACCGCATGCTAGTAGAAAATTATATATAAGCAAATGGAAAAGGTTTTTGAGTTAGTGCCAACAAAACAACCAGCACCCATTCCAGGCTACTGTTTCTCTTACTTCTCTGTCAGGGTTCATCTGTTGGCCAATTCAGCATGTCTGCCCATGGATCTCCCTCTTACAATAAAATGTCATAGTGCTACATAAGAAGTCTCCCAGAAAACCGGTAGCTCCTCCTTAAGATCTTAATTTTGTGTTAACAATAACACTTACACCAGGTGAAACAGCAAACATGGGAAAACTGTATTACTAATTTCTTTGATCTCTGCAAGAAAAGTGCCCAAGTTGCAACCACTTATGGTGGGTCAGCCTTCTCATCTTTCACAGAGATAGGGTTTCTTTGAGAAATAATCCTTCTTTTATGCCTAATGTGGTCTGTAAGTATACTTTAAGTCTGTTTATCCATTTCCTTGTTTTCTTTCCAGAACCCAAACCTGAGGGAGAAAAAATATTTCATACTTTGGATGCCCATAGACAGCTCATGTACTATCTTGACAGAACAAAATCTTTAAGAGCTTCTGATCAGTTGTTCATTTCTTATGAAGATAATAAGAACTGTGTCAAAGCAGACTATTTCCAAATGGTTGTCTCAGGCTGTTACCTTTTATTATTCTTACCAAAACAAAACTATTCCAGGCAGGGTCAAGGCTCATTCTGCAAGGGTCTTGGAGTTATCTATGGCTTTTTGGAAAAGGTTGGACTTGCGAAGTATTCTTAGAAGCAGCAACTTGATGTTCCATGCATACTTTTACAAAGCATTGTAAACTCGATCCCTTTTCCAGGTCTGTGACAGACTTTGCTAGGCCCATTCTCCAGGACTCCTCGACTCTTACTTTTCCATCTCCCATTTATTTTAAGCTATGGTAATCTATCCATATAGTTTAAGCTATTGCAGCAGTGATCAATATGAAGAACATAGTGCAGTTGTTTAAGTAAACTTGCCATAACAGTATATGTTCAAATTATTACAACGGCAGTAGCCAATCCATCCCTTCACCCCCTTGTTTTTTGTATGTTTTTTATGCCAGGGTCTGGACATGTATTTTTTTTTCTTTTCCTAATAATGTCTTTTAAGGTCTTAGTCTCCCTCTCTCAGTTGGCATAAAAGCTCTAAAGGACTTGGCATCCAAACCTGTTTTTTTTTTTTTTTGTCAGCTCAGCTCGCGCTGACTGACTACTTGTGTGCACAGAAGATGTTCTGAAGCTTTGGAAGCTGACCAGCTGTTATATCCAATGCAGAATATAGCCTATATAGCTTAGGATGCTGCAGCAGCGATCATCTGAACATCTGCCGTTTTGTGAAGTTTACTTTCACAACTGTACTATATGATAAGTTGTTGTCATAAATACAGTTCTCAACTTCCTTGGGTCCAGATGCTGTACCTTCTAGATGTTCTTCATTCCACATTGCTGCAGTCCTAACCATTGGGTAGTCCGCTGTCCAGTCGGCCCGAATACCAAAGTATATGGCTGACGTCGGTCAAGGCGCATTAGACTGATGTCAGGACGTCAGGGTACTAATGCGCATGACCGACGTCATATCCTCAGTCTTTTTTGCCGCATGGTCCGATGCAGAAGCAGTTTTGCGAGTGCAGGTTGGCGTTCTGAAATATTTCCGAAGTCGGAGTTTCAGACCGAATCAAAGTTGGCTAAGTACCCCGTTGGGGAACATTTTGGTTTTTTCTTGCCTCAGTATTTAACCGGATGTCAGAAAAAGTGAATAACTGTATTTCTTGTGGGAAGCAGATACCTCATAGGGATTACCATACTTTGTGTATACCTTGTTTAGGGCCTGAGCACGACGTTGTTGGTTGCCGCTCTTGTGCTAGATTTAACAAACGCACTATTAAGAGAAGGTTAGACTGTGCCAGGTTAGTGTTTGGGAAGCGTTGTAATTATAAAATGCCGTCGGATGCTCCGACGCCCGCTTCGTCCAAAAAGCGCAAGGACAAAACAGCAAAGCCTAGGGTTGATGAACCGGCAGTCCCGGATGTCGGTTCTTTAGAAGGCTCAGTGGAGCCAGAGGTTTTGCCAGGAGTTTCTTTGGAGTCTCAGGCAGAGACTTTACTGTTACAGGATGTGCCTTCTCAGGAGGTAGGCCAGGCTGAGGGGGCTTCTCAGGTAACTGTTCTTCCCTCTCTTCCCAAGGTAGTTAGAGCCTCTCCTTCTGTTTCCAAAACTTCTTTGAGAGGTAGGCCAAGTTTAGCTTCAGTGGGGGCTTCTCCTAGCACTTCAGGTTCTGTGCCTAAGAAACATATGCTTAAAATGGCAGAAGATTTAATTACTATGATTAGAGGCTCTATGCCCCCTCCTGATAAGAGGCCTAGGGTGGAACCTGAGTTTGAAAGTTTTGAACAGTGTTCAGAGGCTTCTGAGTCTTCTGCGGAAGACTTGCAGGAGTATCCTCCTTATTCTGATTCTGATGTGGATGATTCCACTCCTACGGCTTCTCCTCCTGAGGATTTCTCATTTTCAGAGACTCTGCATTCCATGAGGGAGCACTTTAAATGGGAAGGCCAAGATTGCTCTGATTCCAGGAAAAGGCTTAGGGAATTCTTATTTTTACCCCAGCATAGGCCTTTAGCTATACCTCCTGTGTTGAATGTGGTGGAAGATGTTTTTGCAGAGGCATCCCTGAACCCTGATTCTTTGCCTCCTGTCCCTGTTAAACCTGATAGGTACTATAGGGTGCCTGAAGCTCATAAGTATCTGTTTAAGAGTCCTAGGGCAGACCCGGAAACTGTTTCTCAGGGGCCTAAAGGTGTTAAGGCCTCTGTTGTTAAAAATCCTGTTCCCACTGATAAAGAGGCTAGGGCTTTGGATAGGTGGGGAAAGAAAGTATATACTTCTTCCACTTTAGCCATGAGAGCGTTGAATTGTCAGTTTCACATGCTAAAATATCAAAATTATCTCCTTTCACAATTGAAATCTAAGGTGGATGCTTTGGCGGAAGGTATAGAGTGTAAAGAGTTGCTGGATTTAGTTCATGTGTCTGAACAAGTGGGTAAGCATTCTTTGCAATGTGGTTTTGATCCTGTGCAGGCCTCCTCGAGGGTGGCTGCCACTAGTTCTGTTCTTCGCAGGCATGCCTGGTTGAGGGATCAGAATTTAGCAGAGCATGTTAAGACTAGGATTTTGGATGCTCCTTTACAGTCTGATGTGTTATTTGGTTCGCCTGTGGAAGCAGTTTTAAAGAAAATGGAGGACAAAGCTAAGTCTATGCAAACTGTTAAAGATTTTTTGCAGGTGCAGCCACCGAAGTTTAGTAGAAATTGGCCTACTAAGGGATGGACATATCCTGCTTATGATTCCCAGTCTAGGGGTAGGTCTAGACGTGGTAGGGGCAGAGCTCAAGGTTCTTTTAGGCCTAGAACAGGGGTTCACCTGCTCAGACTTCTGGTGAGGGCAGGGGTCAGTCCTTTCGTAAACAGACCCAATGACCTGCCTTTTCAGCTGCCAGTAGATTCTCGTCTGGCAGCTCCTTTGGGAGGAAGACTGTCTCTTTTCAAAGAAAATTGGGATTTAATCACTCAAGACAGATGGGTGTTGGATATCATTCACCACGGTTACAGGTTTTATTTCCATACATTGCCCCCATTCAAAGGCATGCCAGACGTTCCCCCTCCACAAAGGAAAGAGGCTCACAAGCAAATTTCTTTGTTACTCCAAATAGGGGCCATTCAGCCTGTCCCTGTACCAGAAAGGGGCCTAGGATTTTATTCTCGCCTGTTCCTAGTACCAAAGAAGGGGAACACGTGGAGACCAATTTTGGATTTATCTATCCTCAACACTTATCTGGACATTCCCAAGTTCAAGATGTTGACGTTACAACAGCTTTTACCTCTGCTGGGCAAAGATCATTGGATGGTAACTTTAGATCTCAAGGAAGCTTACCTTCATGTGCCTATAAGACTAACTTGCAGGAAGTATCTACGTTTTCGAGCTGGAAATTCTCATTATCAGTTCTCTGCATTGCCCTTTGGCTTATCTACTGCACCCAGAGTATTCACAAAGGTTCTGGCTCCAGTGATAGCTTACTTCAGGTTAAAAGGAATTCAAATCTATCCTTACTTGGACGACTGCCTGATTCTGGCTCAAGAAAAGGAAGACCTTCTACAGCATCTGGAATATGTCATAGCAGTGCTAAGATGCCTAGGGTATTCTGTGAACGAAATAAAGTCCAGTCTAGTACCCTCTCAAGACATGTGCTTTCTGGGTGTGAGACTGAATACAGCAGCCCAGATGGCCTTTTTAACCCCGGACAAACAACAGAATCTTTCCAGTTACTTCCATCAACTATCTCTTCGGTCCGGGCTGACTGCAAGGACAGTCCTTCAAGCCTTAGGGTTCATGGCATCTTGTATTCTGGTGCTTCCCAATGCCAAACTGCATATGAGGAAGCTACAATGGTATCTCAAAAATGTATGGACACAGCACTGCCAGGATTTGGACACTGTCATTCAAATAATACCTTGCATTCAAAAGGAATTTTTGTGGTGGGCTCAGGAATGTCACCTAAACAAGGGACTCTCTGTGACCCGGCCAGAGGCGAGTCAGATTCTAACGACAGATGCCTCAGACATTGCTTGGGGAGCTCATCTAAATGGAAAGTGGATACAAGACAAGTGGCCTGCCAGACTACAGCATCTACATATCAACATGAAGGAGATGTTAGCAGTCCAGTTTGCATTAATGGCTTTCAAGGAGTTACTTCTTCCAGGGCAGGTGTTGATTCTAACAGACAACACAACTGTCATGTGGTACATCAACAAACAAGGGGAACACATTCTTACCCATTGTGCAGGCAAGCAATGATTTTATGGGAGACTGCGCTCAGCTTGCAACTAACTCTTCAGGCAAGGTTTCTGCCGGAGCACAGAACTCCTTAGCAGATGTGTTAAGCAGACAAATCATGGATCCCCACGAGTGGAAACTGGATCTTCATGTATTTCAAAAGTTGACAGTGTCCTGGGGAACTCCAGACATAGATCTGTTCGCTTCTCCACTAAACCACCAGCTGCCAAAGTTTTGCACAAAGAGGTTTCATCGCACAGCTTGGAAAGTGGATGCTCTTTCTTTCAGTTGGAAAAATCTTCATGTGTATGCGTTTCCAC
The DNA here is from genome assembly GCF_019279795.1 of Protopterus annectens. Classification (NCBI taxonomy): domain Eukaryota; kingdom Metazoa; phylum Chordata; order Ceratodontiformes; family Protopteridae; genus Protopterus; species Protopterus annectens. Next base: position 322,262,788 of record NC_056741.1, on the reverse strand, counting down.
CTCTGCCTCTTCTTCCAAAGGTGCTTCTAAAGGTCAGACAAGACAAGCCAAGGATGATTTTAATAGCTCCAGATTGGCCTCGGCAGCACTGGTACCCATTATTGAGGAGTCTGGTAAAGAAGCCTCCATGGCCTTTACCCTTGATTCCACACCTGTTGTCCCAGAGAGATGGTCACCTGCTCAATGTCAAGCTTCACTCTCTTCATCTAACAGCCTGGCATATTCTGTTTTGAAAGACAGCAGGTCTCAACTTCCTCAACAAGTTTTAAATGTGATTATGGAAGCCAGGAGACCTAGTACAAGGAAAGTGTACGCAGAAAAATGGAAGAGATTTTTATTTTGGAGTGCAGCAAACAATTTGGAGATTTCTGAGCCAAATTTGAGTGTGGCTCTTCAATATCTTACTGAGTTACTGGACAAAGGTTTGTCTTTCTCTTCCATTAAGATTCATGCTGCAGCAATTTCAGCTCACTATGATTGTGACCCACCATTGTTTTCGCATCCTTTGTTCAAGCAGTTTCTTAGAGGGGCAAAGAATATAAGACCCCCACGTAGAGCTCCTACTCCTGCTTGGGATCTCAATTTTGTGTTGGAAAAACTTACTCTACAACCTTTTGAGCCTGCGGCTACTGCTGACTTGAAATACTTGTCATGGAAGACTGCTTTCTTGTTGGCTATTACTTCTGCAAGAAGGGTGTCTGAGTTGCAGGCCCTTATGGCAGTAGAGCCCTTTTGATTTTCCATAAGGATAGGGTATCATTACGTACTAATCCTTCCTTTATGCCTAAGGTGGTTTCTAGTGTGGCTTTAAACCAAACTATTCATTTGCCTACTTTCTATGCAGATCCCCAAAATAAGGGGAAAAGATTTTGCACACTTTAGATGTACATAGGCAGTTGCGTTATTATTTAAGCAGGACTAAGGATTTCAGGCAGTCTCAGCAATTGTTTGTTTCTTTTGCTTTGAGTTCTCAGGGCAAGCCTGTGTCTAAGCAAACTATTTCTAAGTGGATTGGGTTTTGCATTTCATTTTGTTACTCCCATCATGGCAAGGAGATTCCAGCTGGGATTAGGCCTCATTCCACTAGGGCTACTGCCACTTCAACAGCATTTCTAAGGGGTGGCAACTAAGGATATTTTGGAGGCAGCTACTTGGAGTTCAGTGCATACTTTCTCTAAGCATTACCACCTTCCTCTCTACTCTAAATCTAGGGCTGGTTTTGCCACAGCTATTTTGCAAGGCATGTTGACAGCTCCTGCTTCCTTATGATTTGCCAGCCTCCCTTACCTCTGCTTTGGGATTCTACCCAATGGTTAGGACTGCAGCAATGTGGAATGAAGAACATAGTACAGTTTTGTACCTACCATAAATGTAGATGTTCGAGGATCCACATTGCTGCAGTCCAATTTACCCTCCCTCCTTCCCCTCTGTGTTTAGGGGTGGTGGTGTGGGCTAATATATATATATATATATATATATATATATTCTTGTACATTTGTATATATTGTATATATGTTTGATGCAGGGCTTTTTGGTGTTTTGGTGTTTTGGTTTGGGCCTTGTCTTTTTAGGGTCTTCTGACATCTGGGGCAAGAAAAGACTGAGGATATGACGTCGGTCATGCGCATTAGTACCCTGACGTCCTGACATCAGTCTAATGCGCCTTGACCGACGTCAGCCATATACTTTGGTATTCGGGCCGACTGGACAGCGGACTACCCAATGGTTAGGACTGCAGCAATGTGGATCCTCGAACATCTACATTTATGGTAGGTACAAAACTGTACTTTTTCAACACAGAATGAAGGATACCTGACTAACCCCATATTAAAACATGTCAAATAAAATGTTAGCATATGGACACATGCCTGAGCAATAGCAACAGGCTATAGTGCTACCAGGGGCAGATAGTATTAGAGTCAACAATTTTAGAACTGTGAGCCTGACCAGTGTTCTGTGAAACATTCATCTAGACTGGTAATGGAACCTGTCCTGGATGGTACAGTGGACCTTCTCCTGTTAGATAAGGAACATTATACATTTCTGAATCTTGTGGCATTCTTTAAAGAGGTAGTAGCCCGTGAAAAATGGTTGACATATAATGTATTTCCTACCCTGACCTTGCAGAGGTATTCTGGAGTATTCCATATAAGGGAATAGCTGACAGATTAAAAGTATTAAATATCATCAAAGTGGGTAAAGCACTCGATAAAGTATGCCTTCACAATTCATATGGGCATTGGCACACTTGTTGCATTATGTACTACAATTTATCCCCCATTATTCCTAATTTATATGAATCATTTATTACTAAAAACAGCGTTGTACTTTTTATAAAAGGTATGCCCACATTAACCTACACCTCTTATTGACATCATGAACACATCTCTGTTCTGTCCGTCTCCTAGAATTACCTAGATAAAACTTGGTGATGTCAGCATCAGCAGAGTATAATTTTTTGCTGGGTTTAATAAAATTAAAAAAAAAGACGTATACATTTAGAATGGTAGGAAAATGCACTACAGTGCTGCAGTGCAAAACTGTGGGGGTGCACTTAAAGCATTACTGCACAAGTCATGGTAGAGGTGGGACATCATTTGTTAATGTTAGTGATGATTACCTATGGATCCCCCTCATGGAAATGAATCAACATAGGCCTGTCACCCCTGCAGAATAAAAAGGTCGGTAGAGTCACCAAGGAGAAGCAGGTTAAGAAATAAATTGGCAGCGCAGTGGTGTAGCTGATTTGTATAACTTTTCCAGTGCTTGATTCTCCAGTTTGTTTGTAGGCTGGTATATCTCCTGTGTTGAATCTGCATGTCTTGCCAGTATCCACAGTTTTTTATGTGTGCTTTTGGTACCTCCCACACTAAGTGGTATGGTCTTGGTCAGCAGGCAAGCTTTTAAATGTAATTTTTTAGTGCATGTGTGCATGTATGTGTGTTTCCCTTTGCATCTTATCTAGAATTAGTTTCTGGCATCCTTGTATTCAGTGAGTGCCAGGATAGGCTTCAATTCAACTATGACCTTGAAAAAAAATATAGCCTGTTGTGTAGCACATCTAATTGTAAACAGCATGTCTAATCGTCCCAGGGAGATCATTGTACCACCTTACACCTCAATGATCTGATCTGTTATTGAATATGATGTAGCATTTTGGAAACGTCAGAAAAGCCACATGCAACAATTTAAAAAGCTACAGTTCCTCACGTAAAAAAAAAAAAAAAATCATAAGGCTGGAAGCATGTATTGTTTAGAGAGGCTTTGGGATTTTTTAATATACAGTGTGTGTGTGTGCACTCGCATGTATGCATGGTTGCAGTAAACTGTGTTGAATGTGCTTTTCTTTCACAGAGTTTACTGGTATGTGTTCATATCAAAAGTAGTTTTTGTAGTAGGAAGGAGATTGTCGGAAGCAGGAACATTGACCATTCATTTTCTGTTAGCTTGTGTCCATGATAAGTGGAGTTTCGCCATTATGGCTAGGACTGTGTGTGCACAAATATTTCTGGATTATGGTTAGAGTAAGGATGAGGTAAAGGAATGTCTTTAGTGTTGTGTGTGTGTGTGTGTGTGTTGCTGTATGTGAAGTGTGTGTGCTTGTTTGTCTTGTGTAGTGGTACTGTTAGGGAAAGATTTCCTTGTAAAGGTAATGTGTAGGGTTGGGGTTAGGGGAAGAAGCAGGATTAGGGTAAGTACACACGTAAGGTGGTATTGTGTGGTAGATACACACACACGGGTTCCCTTCAGAATGTCGAAAGTATAAAACTTCGAATTTCATGTGGTCGAGACCATATGATCAAAGTTTTAAAACTTCGAAATTCTGAACGGAGATCTCCATACAGCGGGGAACAGGAGATTTCCGTTTTCCTCACAGTAGTATGATCTCGGAGTTGGTATATTTAAGTAGCGGGGGGTGTGGTGGGAGCTCGGGGGCTTGCCCTCCTGCAAAAACTTTGGGGAACCTTGTTTTGTTTTGTTTTTGCATTTCTTTTAGAATATCGAAGTTTTGAAACTTTGATCATATGGTCTCAACCATATGAAATTCGAAGTTTTAAACCTTGGATATTCTGAAGTGAATCAGTATAGACAAGTAGCTATGGAATTTAAGCTTCGTGAAGGTCAGTAAGTAAGCTTGACAACTGAATCTAAAAAGAAAGTAAATATTTTATTTCAAACTACATCTCGGCATCTTTTTTTAAGCCCTTGAAGCTTTGGAGGACTTTATCTCATAATAGGTTAAGAGCTTAATAATCATACGTAACAAAGTTGTTAGTATCTTGACTATTTAGTGATTAAAGTGAATTTTACAATTAAATTGATGAGGCCACTGCCATCAGATGATATTAAAATGAAAGTCCTTACAGCATTGCTACCTTTGAATAGACATTAAAGGATATAGCCTTTAAAAATAAAACAGTGTAATTTATCACTAAACTAAATACATGTGAAGTGAAAAAAAAAATAGAATGGTAAAATAGAAATAAATGCAAAATACTTACTTTTATTTATGCAGAGGGCATTGTCAAAGTAGTTAATACTTTTTGGTTCTCTACTCACCAGGGACTATTCAGACCCACCACTTTTTGGCCTATCTCTTTCTTTCTCATTTTCCCAAGGAGAAAAAGTGAGGGAGTAAAAAATGAAGCACTGAGAGATGTCATTCCAGCAAGGATGTTCCTGACTCCTTCCATCTTGGTTGGCAAGCATGCTGTAGCACCCATTATTCTTACCGAGGGAGGATGCACACTTAAACACATTTACTGTGCTCCGATGAAGTTCCTTACAGCCCTTGGCATGGCTTGCACCCTTGAGTTCTGCTATGCTGATGTGCACATCTTAAACCGTACCGTAGATGGTGCCTCTGCTATAGTTTCTGCAACAAGCCCACCTATAGTAATATTTATATAAAAGTAGTCAAACCATAGTAGTAAGTTCACATATACTCAGATATCAATCCTTGATAGGGAAGGCAATCTCTTGCCTGCAGTCCAAATGATGTCCTCTTTCCACTCAGTTACCTTTCCCCCTCTAATTATTTGCTCCCAAAACCGTGGTTCCTTTGCCAGTTTTCTCCAGTAAATTCCACCCCTCTTGCCTATTCTCTGTATCCTGATTGCAGTCATTCCTATCAGCAAAATTTAATTTCTCCATCCCCGTGTTGGCTTAGGTCTTAGAATACTTTCTGCTACTTTATAAATGTACTATTCTGTATGGTTATTGTTATTCTCCTTAAGGATCTGCAGCCAGAAACACAGTCTCTCCTTGTTTCTTGAGCTTCTCCAATTTCATCATCATCCCTTTCCACTTTGAAGTATAGGTTTATGCTTGTGCTCTGTGTAGGAGCCATAATTGTGTAGCTCTGAAAGACCTCATCAATTCAGGTAATCCCAGATCACCTTGTTCTTTTGGAAGGATCTGCTTATCCCACTTGACTCTTGCCATCTTCTCATCCCCACCAAAAAATCCTTCAAGTCTTTATTAATTCCTATTGACAACTATACTTCTGGTTGATAGAAATATGCCTGACCTGTGTATAAAACTAAAGGGACTAAAAACGTTTTCACTGCTTGTATCTTGCTATCCATATCCATAGAACAGAGATTCCAATGTCTCAGTTTTTATTATCATTTGTTTAGCCTCTTCCCCCATATCCTTAGCTGCCATAACAGAATCCTTTTTAATCCATACTCCTAAGTACTGCATTTTTGTCATATCCCCATATGTATGGGTATTGCTGAACCAATTTATTTGTGGGTACATAGTTTATAGCTATTTCCTTTATTTTATCTTCATTAATTTTGTATCTTAAAAGACTTGAAACTGTCTCAGAATGTTCCACAACACTTCATTTCCTTTTCTGGTTTTATCAGGTATAAAATAATGCCATCTGCAAAAAAAAGCAAGCTTTTCTTGACTGCCATACCAGTTATATCCTTGAATTTCTGAGTCCCTTATTTTCTTTGCCAGTCGTTCTAAATATGATGCAAATAAAGGGGAAAGAGGACACCCTTGCCTGGTTCCTCTACTTAAACAGAACCCATCAGAGAGGAACACTCCCACTTCAGCCTTCACCTTCAAGCTCTCACACACCCCCTTTATCAACATTATAATTTTATCAGAGAATGAAAATGCTTCACAATAATGCATGTTAGTCACAAGATAACAATATTTCATCATTCTAAAAGTTACATTAGCAATTGTGTGATTGATTTATCAGAGAAAAGCAATAGCTTTCTGGTGACTATCCACTCTAAATATTCTGAAGAATTTCATTTCAACATAAAGTTGGGGAGTGAAGGTCAGCCACTGTTGCCTAAAAAGAAATATAAGTAGCACTAAATGTATATTTAATTCAGATAGCTTTAAACTTTTAAAATTACAAATATTTCAGTGTAACTACTGGCAAGTAAGGTGATCAGTAGTAAATGGAAGAAAATGACAAATTAAGTGTGATCAAGTATTAGGCATGAAGAGGCAAGTAAATGAACAGTATAAGGTGTGTTCTGTTGCCTTAAGTTTATGCAGAAAGGTAGCAAGTTAGGGGATCTTGTGACTTTGATTTGAAAACACTTTCTTATTGTTTCAGTAGAACTGGAAGTCTACCAAGTGGAGAAGCTTAACTGGGCAATACATTTTCCAGACTAGACAGTACGTAGCAGGGAAGGTTTGTTAATTAGAAAGAACAGTGAAAAGTATGTGTGTACCGGTGAATATAAGGGAGAGATTAAAGTAGCAGAGTAGATGATGAAAAAAAATGGAGAAGCTGAAGCACTGTGGATGACACTGGGGACAGTAGTTGACACACAGTCTATTTTAGTTGAATGTCGAGAGTGATACCATTTTTATTTTCCTTCACAAATGTACCAAATACACTGTATGTATGTATGTATGTACGTGTGTGTGTGTGTGTGTGTGTGTGTGTGTGTGCGCATATGTGTGTGTGTGTGTGTGTGTGTGTGTGTGTGTGTGTGTGCGTGCGCATATGTGTATGTATATATATATATATATATATATATATATATATATATATATATATATATATATATAAAACTGTTACCTCCAGTATATCTACGACCTTTGTAGGTGTATGTAAATGTATAGCTACACACACACACACACACACACACACACACACACACACACACACACAGGTACAAGCTAGAGTTTTCACTGTGTGATACCTTAAACTTCCTGTAAAAGAGGCCCATGCGATATGTGCAAATGACACTTTCAGAAGCCATGTAGCTGAAACGATTGATGTCCTTAAGGGGTCATTTGTATATGTTCCACGGGCTTCCATACACAGTGAAAACTCTAGCTTGGCTGGGTTTATATATATATATATATATATATATATATATATATATATGGCTCTAGGACTGTTGAACGAAAGTTCAACAGTTCGAATCCACTATCACCAAACACACTTTAACGAAAGCGCTTTCACCGGAAAAGCACTTTCACTAAACTGTGTTAAACAAAAAAAACCCCATCAAATTAACATTTTTGCAGGGGGCAAGCCCCCCCCCCCCGCACCACCCACACCCCCCTACTTTAATATTCCCACTCCGAGATCGCCCTACAGCGGGGAAAAGGGAATTTTCCCTTATCCGCATCGTAGTACGACCTCTGCAACAGGCATACTTACTCGAAAGTGCTTCTTCGGTGAAAAGCACTTTCGCGTAAGTATGCCTGGCCATTCGAGGATCAGTACGGATCCCATATATATATATATATATATATGTATATATATATATATATATATATATATATAATACACACACACACACACACACACACACACACACGCGTGCATGCGTGAGTGTGTGTGTGTGTGTGTGTGTGTGTGTGTGTGTGTGTGTGTGTGTGTGTGTGTGTGTGTACAGATGATTAAACAGCTAACCTACAAATCTTGGCTCTAAAACCAGTTTTATTTTACAGAAATTGCATTTGTTAATTAATGTATTTATTATTTAGATTTGTAAACCAGGGTAGAGTACCTTTGCATGCAGACCTATTTCAGGCTTTGCCTGGGTATAAAAAAATCAATACATTGAGAGATTTTAGCTTTACGTTGCAAAGAATTAAAACAGGTAAATACACTGCAGACGTTTGCAGTCACAATAAATCATATTTTATCCACTTTCATTTGGAGAGGAGCAAGGCTCTTTGTTGATGCAGAGGCAATTAATGGGAGAGCTTATTCAAGCTATATCAAGAGTAGTATGCCTTTCCTTATGGCTTCTCTTCTTGAGAGAGATAAGAAATGTGAGATCATTCATACCTATAAAAGAGTTCGCTATATTTTGCTTAGTTTTCTGAATATATAACTGGAAGTTTAAGTTCTGGTCTACCAATAGTCCTAGATATTTGAATGAGTTGGTGGTTTAAAGGGGGCTTTTCTTGTGGTTAACAATAGAGAAGTTGGATGAAGAGGTTTTAAACTTTTTTGGTGATCAGTGCAGCATGACTTTTAGGGCGGTCATGGTGGTGCAGCGGTTAGCATTGCCAGCTCACAGCAAGAGGTTCTCCGGTTTCCTCCCACATCCCAAAGACATGCTGTAGGTGGATTGGACACTCTAAATTGGCCCTAGGTGTGAGTGTGTGCATGTGTGTGCCATCTATGGAAGGTTGGGCACTGGGCTGGCAACTCAACACCATAAAACTCCACTGCCAATCATGAGCGGACAGCTGATCCGCTGTGGTGACCCCTAACCGGGAAAAAGCCGAAAGAAGAAGTGCAGCATGACTTTTGTTTCATTTTGGTTCAGTATTCATTTCCTAGAACTTAGGATGTCTTGTTAAAGATGGAGTTCATAGTTATGACAGATTACCTGTGGTCTTTAAGTGAACATGTCATTGGCACAGAGGATGATGAGAAGATGAGAGATGCCTTGTGGTAGTCTTTTTTTTTTTTTTGGTTTGAGGAATTGGACCAGTGGCTCCTCTTCCCACACAAAGTAGACTTGTTTGTGTCTGCATTAGGGTGAGAGCCTTCTAGCCCATTTATTCCTGTGTGGAGGCATAAGTTAGATGCAAGGGAGTGAGACAGTCCTCATATCCTACAGACTGGCCTATCCCCACCTGCTTAGCAGCTTGTGAGCTTTGCAATAACTGCTTTTGAGATGCACATGGTCAGTTTTGTACATGCACAACCTCCTGACCAAGCTGCACTCCTCTTGAAGTGTAGGCATGCTAGGCTGTTAATGGTATAGCTACACACCTGCATTCCTGCAGGCATTGCCAATACTGTAAGACATGCTGCCCTTTGCTGACACTGAACATGTACTCCTATCCTTGCTCACCTGGTCCCACTAGCACCCATATTTCTGTTTGAATGTGGGTCATCTGGGGTGTAATTATAGCTTTATCTTTGTGCACCACTGGGCCATGCACCTAATGGTAGTCTGCTGATGTAATTTGCAACAGGAATGAAAGTTGAGGAACCGCTGTGAAGCACTGGTGCTAATACCATGGCCTAGAAATGCAATTTGGAGGAAAGAATGGCCAACTGAATCAAAAACTTTACTTTGGTGTATAAATATAGCTCCTGTGATTTGATCTTTCTTCATAGCCTTAGGCTATTATTAGTAGGTGCCCAAATAGCTGTTATTGTGCTCTAGCTGAATAAGAATCCATGTTGACTGTGCTTGATCAGAGATGTAGTTGGAGATCTGGTCATAGGCTAGTTTCTTTAGTACTTTACCAGGCTTTGGGAGTATTGATGTGAGTGCGTAATCTGAACAGGTTTGTGGATTGTTTTGGGGAGTTGATTTATAAAGACATATTTCCATGTTTTAGGGAAGGTATGGCATAATCAGACTTTATGTAGACATGTTTAAGTGAATATCTTGTATGTTCTGCACAGGCTTTATCATCCCATGGATGCAGGTCATCTGATCTTGCTTGGCTGTTACTGGGGAATGTATTGGTTATATTTTTTATATGTCAACAGTAGCAATTGCTTTGAAGTAGGATAGAGGAGAAAATCTGCGTGAATCTGTGTCTGGGTGTGGAATATTTTGTGGCATGGCAGGAGGGCCTGGGAAATTGGGTGAGAAAATGTTCATGAGAGAGTGGTCCTTTGTGGTTATGTAAATGTTGCTGATGTAGGAAATCTTTTGTTTTCCCTTCTAGTTATTTGATTTAGTTGGGCTCAGAATTTTTTAAAACATCTTTATTAAGTCACATTTTAAACAATGACATGGATACACATAGATCAATAGAAAGTAAATGATATTAACATTTTTATTATTATTTTCACGCAGTATACATGTTTTACCATTTATCATTCACTCCAGCATTACATAAATGTCTGAATTCCTGCTTTCCCTTAAACCTCACTCATCATGTTAAGCATTTGTCAGCATTTATTCTTCCCACCATTCCATTTATTTTTATGTAATTTGCTGTTTTACAAATGACTGTTTTAAACTGGGGATCGATGATTGATGTTCAGTTCTCTTGGGAATTCCTTAGGGTTTAGGACTCTTCCTTGACTTGAGAGTATTCTTTTCGGGGGGGGGGGGGTCAGTAGCTGTCATTTAGAATTTGATATGGTAAGTTGCACAGAAGATAAGTGGATTTTCCAGGAATGGGTAGTTAATTTGTTATTTAGAAGATTTCAGTGGTGTATGTGGCTGTTAGCAAATAAAGCAAATCTGGGAATTTTAGTGACTTGTAACTATTGAATGTAATACGCAATGTATAAAGAGAGTACAGGAAGAGAATTTTCTAGTTTAGGGAGAAGGACATTCTTGGCTAGTGCTTTGTGGGTTGTAGGAGATAGATGTGATATCTTTTAATAAAGTTTCAGTTTTGAGAAGACTTTGTTAGCAATATTTTCAGTGTGGGTTGTAAAGCTTAATGCAGAGTCAAGGGTTTGGCATAAAGTGTTTGTTCTCTGTTTGAAAAGGAATAATATGGCAGCTAGTTTCTGTGGTAATAAGGACAGAAAGTCAAACGGCTCTGGGAGGGAAGGAAAAAAACATAACATTTTTGCTTTACTTTTGTGGTTAGTTTGGACCCCATTTTGTTAAACCATTGGCAAAGTTCAGAGAAGGATTGTTATTGGGATTTCAGGACTGTGGGACATCTGTTTGCCTGCAGTAATAAAATGTCATATGTGGATACGATAAGGTTAAGTTGAGGTAAGTCATCAGTACTAATTCTTAAAGAATAAAGAAGACAGTAATAGGCCAAGAACAGAGCCTTGGGGGAGACTTAATTATGTTCTGTTAGTCAACAGCTGGTTGTTAGAGTAAACTTGAAAGGTCTTGCAGTCAAGGTAGCTGTGAAACTATCCAATTTTTCTGTTGCGTAGCAAGTAGAACTTTGTGGTCAACAGTTTCAAAGACGTGGATCATATCCACAAAAATAGAGGCTGTAAGCAGACCATCCTTTAGGTTGCTATAAATAATGTCAGATGCTGAGAATATAATCGTGGTTTTGCTAAAACCATTTCTGAATCCTTATGATCTGTCAGATAGAAGTTTATAGTTACTAAAGTGTTTAAGCAGCTGTTTATAAAGAACTTTTTCAAAAAAAATTCAAGAATACAAAGAATGGAGTATTTATTGGTTTTGATGGGAAGAGCAGTAAAAGTGATAAAAATGCATTGACCTAAACTAAAGTCCACACTACCAAGTAGAATATACTTATAAAATCAAGGAATCCACTCTTCAGACTACACAGGCAACATTCTGCATGGTTCTTCCAAATCTCGTCAAAGTTGTTCATTTGCAGAATTAGAAGGAAAACAGTAAACTGTCTAGTCATCCCTAACATTAGTTGTGTAGCACACTTCCGTTCATAGATTCATATGTTGCTGTTAGACAGTTGATCAGTTAAACCTTTTTAAGCTTAGCCATTGTGATCCCATTGGTACACCCAACTAATTACTTCCCTGTCCATAAGGGACAGTGGGCTAGGCCAAGGATAACTGTGATTTTCCATCCATTCATCTAGGTTAGATTTGAAGGTAATGAGGATGTGCTTTACTTTACTGAAAGTATCAGTTTGTTCCAAAGGAGAGTAATTCTTTAGGACAGTTGGCTATCTTGCAAGCAAGACCTCTTTATGTTGCAATGTAAATAATAGGTTCCCTGGTCTTGTGCTTGTGCAACCATCAGTTTTACGGATATGTATGGGATCACGCAGGGCTGCGTCATTTACAGCTTTATAGACCAGGCATAGATCACCTGCCTGTGCAACTGTAGGAGATTGAGAAGAGAGACAGGGATTTTCTGGGTAATTTAGGGAGCTCATACTTGAGGGTTTTCAGTGAGGAAATATTGGGGTTTTTCAGCTTGGGTTAAGTATTTGGAGAGGTGCACATTGAAGGGCCCATTGTATTCTAGCTCGGAGCTCATAAGGAATGAGTAAAGGGACGTGATGACTTTTTTGACCTAAAGGAGATGTCTTTTGTAATCAGTCGGAAACAAAGTAGACCTTGAATTATTTAACATTCACAGTGAATTTCCATTGAAAAGTTTGTCTTTGCTACCATCTAGTGGGCATCAGTGGTATTTACTGAGATTTTAAAAGTGGTTTTGAAGCCTTCTGAAGTTTTACAGTGAATTTCCATTGAAAAGTTTGCCTTTGATATCATTTAGTGGGCAACAAAGGTATTTACAGAGATTTTAAAAGTGGTTCTGAAGCTTTTTTGGCGCCTTTTTTCATTTAAATACACTCTGAAAATTGTCATTAGCTATATGTCTGAAGAAGGGTTTGGTTAAAACCCGAAAGCGCTTACTACTCTATCTAATAAAGGAATTACAGTTCTTAACTTTTATTCCGAGTCGTGGTGGTACTTTGGTGACCTGAAAAGGAAGCTAGTGTTTGTGCCTTTACACAGTGAAGTGCCTTTACCCTGAAGCTGCTTGTGGATTTATTTTAAAAGCAGTTTGCGTATATTTTACTTCTTGCCATAGAGGTGAACAGAGAGTGCAGCCAGCGACTGTTCTTCAAACTGCTGTACACCAGAACTTGTACACCATTCTGTCTAATCAAAACAGAACAATCCTGCTATCATTCCTCCTAAATATTCCTTTTTAAACCATGTACGTGTTCCTATCCCTCTTCCTGGTACTAGTATATTTTGTTAGCTTCTTTGTTTACTTCCTCACTGAACATAGCATTTTGATGAGCCAGCTTGACCCTTACCTCTTGTATTAGAAATGTAAAGGGTTAATACATATCGCAAAATCTGGTGTGCAGCTTTAGAGCACTATAAGCAAACTCCTTTTTACTTGCCCTAATACTGTCACGCAAATTATTTTCACTCTCTCTTTTCTAAGGTGTAACAGTATGACTTAATATATTACTAGGCATGCCTGGACTAGGCACTTGAGAGTCCTTATCAAAGATGGCTGCTGCTCAGAATCCAAACTAATGGAATTGGTGTAAATGCCATGTATGCTCTTACAGAGATACAGGAGAGAATCTGTGCTTTTCTAATTTGTATATAGGAAGATATGATCAGATTTTAGCTATGCATTGATTTCATTGTTTGATCTAGCTTGCTTGTTTGGCAGTTTAGACAATTTGGCTTAGTATTTCATACTAATTGATGTTTCTGATCACCTGTAGTATTGACTGAATAGTACAGTTGCAGATTGATTTATGACTGGAAGCAGCTTTGAGCTATTCAGTGCTTTATGGCTGGAAGAGATACTCAGTTTATTAAATTTTTGCCTAACAGCTAACCAGGATACATATTCTGCAAATCATGCCGTTTGTTTTAGTATTTGCATGCACTCCACAGAAGAGGGTATGTAATAACACCTCCCCACCCAAGCAAATATGCAGATATTTATTGGCCTTAAAAACTTCAAGTGTTGTACTTAGCAGAAGATTGTCCTGTAAATGGGATGCTCTTACAGCAGAATTTCTATCTTTATTCTATTTGCCTCCATCCTCTAAGGGGAATTGAATGAATTACATCAGTTGATTGTGCCTCCATCCTTATGGGGAATTGAAGGGATAACACAATGAATACCTTTTACATGACATTGAATGCTCTAGTTATCTGGTCTAGTCTTTCAGCTTTACCAGGAATGTATTCCTATTGGAGATCAAAGCTGCATGCATGGTTTTCCTGTCTGTAGCTGAGAGTGGTATTATAAAACAGTGTAGGTTATTGACTTGTCAGAAATTGATTGCCTCCTCTCAGAGTATACTACAGCATTCTTTAAATCAGTTATGCAGCTCTGCTTATGGTTTTCCCTTTTGCATAACCAAGCATCTTCAAAGTAGTCAGGTCATTTTGAGCCACAGAGAAGTTTGGAATAGTTTATCTAAACTGTAATTCCCCTCCCTGGAATAATATCTTCCATTAATCCACACAGATTACAAGATGTTAGTGGTATGTTAGCCAATCCTTGATGTTGTTGTTGTTTGTCGTTCGGCTTTTCCCGGTTAGGGGTCGCCACATTGAACTCCGGTCCGCTAATGATTGGCAGTAGATTTTCACAAACGCTGAGGTGCCAGCTCGACGTCCAACCTTCAACGAAGGCACGCCCATTTACGCATGTCTTTCAAAAGCCCACCCAACCGTGGGGAGGACATGCAGACTCCACACAGAAGGCATTCCCCGCACTCCAGCCGAGAATCGAATGGGAGAACCTCTTGCTGTGAGGCAACAACGCTACCTCTGCACCACCGCGGATTAGCCAACCCTTGATATTCTGTACTTTTCAGGATTTGGTGTTGTTGACGTGGTTTCTTTGTCTAGCTCAGTCATACACATAATTACTTTGCCTTTTAGCCACTCCATCTTCTCTGTTTTGTTGCATCATATTATGCCTAGTAGAGGTAAAGAAACTTATTTTGAACCCTCGATACATATTTAATGGGTAATTGCTTGATTTCTTCTTGTAGGGGATCGGGTGCTCTCTGTAGATGGAAACAGTCTGGAAGGTACTACACATAAACAGGCTGTTGAAGCACTTCGAAACACAGGGCAGGTGAGTTTGCTTTGCTGTAAAATTTTCACTTTTGTTGCCTGCTCATGGAGTGCACTGGTGATGTTACAAACTATTCTAACAGTGCAGTCATGGGATTTAGAACAGTGTGATCATCTACATTCTTGGTTACTTAATTTGAGCAAGTTACTGTGTGCAAAGTGTAGCTAGCCTAAACAGTTGTGGTTTATTTTTAGGTAAGTCATTGCTTATTCTATGTTTGTTTATTTAATTTGTTAACCATGTGAAAAAGTAAATGAACTGGTTCACTGTAAATTGTCTTTGGCTATGACTTGGACCACGAGGAATAATATAAGAGAAGTGTTCACTTCCAATTTTTTGACAGACAATATGAACCAAAATTACCAAGAGATAACATTCATCAACATAAAGTGAGAAAGCAGACTTCTTGTGAGCAGTAACTGGAAGTCAGGATTGAACATTAGACCCTGAAGCTGTAATGCAAAAAATTACAGACTGAGGTATCATCCCACCTCATTGCAACAAGCAAATAATCTTAACTGCATTGTAGATGCATTATATTGATTATTATGGTCTTGGTATAGGTTTCATAAAAATAACTCTTACCATTTTAAAAGACCCAAGTCCCTTATAACTTAGTACTGTATTGCATTTGATGATAGTGTAACATTGCTGTTCATGAGTGCTGCAATGTGCAGTGTCATCTCCTTAATGTAGCTCAGTAAGATGCGACATTTTTGCATCATGCAATGGCAGTACAGCTATAAGGTTACTAAAAATTCCAGTGTGCTGCACCTTTACAACTCCGTAGTCTGAAAGAGATGGGACACATGGCAATGAGGTTAGTTGTGTGCCATCTTTATGTAGCATGCAGCCTGACAGTGTAGATCTCAAAGAATGCCCTTCCCATGTACACACAAATGAAGGCTTTTAGATTCTGTTTGTAGTGGGCGTGAGACCATTGTGCCTTTGGGCACTTCCTCATCACCTGGCCTTCTCCAGTTGCTGCTCAGCATCTCCTTTTTAGTAGTTCGTGCTGCCAGCTTCTGCCGTTTTGTGCAAAGGGTACAGCACCATTGTATTATGGTGGACTGTGTGTGAACTTATAAGTGTTCTGTTTGTAGTTATCATCTGGATTGTCAAATTTCAATGCAGTCCAGTGTTGCCGTTCATGGGAGTGTTGTGCAGTTCCATATGGACTTACTGTTAGGCTCCTCTTCTGTGAAGGTGCAGTGGTATTTATTGCGATGTTTGCAGCTGCACTAGGTGTCACTATCTATAGTTAATGTGTGCAATTGCAGCTAGTTCAGCCTAAGTTGATCCATAACACATTCTGTGTGAGCCCCATTCATTGCCGTTATTCTGGATATAATTTATTTTGCTCCTATTTTGTTTGTCTTTCTGCATTCTATTTCATCATTTGTAGAGACCTGCTGCACTTGCTTCCCAAGTGTTCCTTTGCTTTCTTCAAGCTGCTGTTTAATTTATCCTGATACGGGTCCAGTTCAAGTGGCTAGTCCAGTCAGTTTTGTTTTTTTTTTTTGTGTGATGTCTAAAATTGGAAGATTTTCTGTTATGTAAGATCAGTAGTTGGTCGAGCATATACAACTTGACTGAGAATCCAAGTATGAGGCTATGGCAATGTGCAGTCAGGTAAGCATTCTTCCAACCCACTCAACATGCATCACCATCTTCCCACTGTTATCTGAGATCACAGAATCATAGGGTTGTGAGGAGAAAATATGGCCCTTTCCCAGAATGAATATTTTGCGAATCTGTAATCATTCAGTTGTGTCTGTCTTCTTGCTTTCATAATAGAGATCTTGTAGCCCCTTACCTTTCAGTTTTGTTCTGGAAATTTTGATAAAGCCTCTTTTCTAACCAGTCGCCTGATTTTCTTTGAAATTTGTTACTTGTAAAACCATCCTCATGTTGGCTGTTATTTCACGGAAAAATTATTTTTTGGAACATGTGGTGCTAAAAGTAATTTCTGCGTTGTTTTCCATAATACACAGTATCCTTTTCCTACCAGTCTTTTCGTCATGCTTAAGTTCATGTCAGAGATTGTCAGGAATCAGAAGA
This sequence comes from Protopterus annectens, assembly GCF_019279795.1. Lineage (NCBI taxonomy): Eukaryota > Metazoa > Chordata > Ceratodontiformes > Protopteridae > Protopterus > Protopterus annectens. The sequence continues at coordinate 322,245,758 of NC_056741.1, read as the reverse complement.
TGCAGCAGATCCTTTTTATCTCATCCAAAATATGATGGGGAGCAAATGTTACAAAGGATGGATCTTTTTAGGCACTTATTTGTTTATGTTTCCAGAGTAAAAGAAGTCAGTAAATCAAGCAGATATTTTGCCTGATTTCCAGTTAGTAAGTCACTTGGTTTCTGGGAATGCAAATAATTTCCACGTGCATAGCTGCTTTCACTAGATTTTGTTATGGCTGCAGACGTAATCTTCTTAATTGATACATCAGAACTCATTCTGCTAGAGCTGTGGCTGATTCCAGTGCCTTTTGCCGAGAACTCCACATTACAGCAGTATGTAGCAATATGCAGAGCTGTTCCTTGGTCCACATGCTTACCAAGCATTGCAAGTCAGATGTGACCTCAAACTCTATCTGTGGTTTTGCTATGGCATTTGTCCAAGTATGTTAGGTAGATGCCCCGACCAACTTCAGGATGCATAGCTTGGTATTCTCCAAGTGCAGCACTCTGAAGACTAAGACAATAGCATATAATAATACAAAATTGTGTGAGGTACTTGCCATAACACCAGATGACTGAATGAGCTTTGTTTTCACAATTTAGTTATCTTCCCACTATTCCCTCTTAGTTGTTTGCCCATTTTTTATCTGTTTTATGCTGTAAAGTTCCTATGCTGTATTTAAGTGTGGATCTACTTATATGCAGGAGAGATAGTATAAAACATTTTGTAGATTTATTTAGCCAGCACTGTTAATGGGTAACTGATTGCATGAACAGTATATTTCAAGACTGAAACAATTATTCTGTATATTTTTATTGATCTACTTGTTGTTTATGTTTGGATATATTGAAGAAGCCTGATATCAGAACCAAGGCACTGTTTTTCTGAGATGTACAATTTCTCAATTTGAATGTTATAGCTGAGGTGAGAGGCAGACTGATTAGCTCTAGTACACTTATTTTTTGGACCAAAAGAAGAGTCCCAAATACAATTTTTGTCATGCCTTGATATTTTATTTCTGCACACATTTCTGATAATTGTCTTCAAGATTTTTGGCTCGAGTGACCCCTTGGTGAAGAAGGATAAAGCCCTTACTGCACCCCAGATGATTCATGTTCGATTAGTGCCATGGCATTAGAGGAGGCGACAGAGAGAGGATGGGAATGAGTTGCCAGTGTTGTCTTGCATGTCCTAGAGGGGAGGGAGGCAGCTTAGGCTCACTGCAGTAAAGCAGCTTTATGAGCTTGGTGGGCTCTGTGCAGCATAAGCGGTTTGCTGCTTAATTTGAAAGTGATTTGGGGGCTTGTATTGGTGGCTGTAGTTACGGCAGACTCCGTGGCAGTATCCTCAATTTCCTTACCAGCCTTTGATATTGTTTGGGTTGAACGTGGGGACGCTAAGCTGAAGGAGGTGGTGGCAATTGATGGTCAACTGTGAGGTGGAAAGCAAAAAAAGATTTGAGGCTGAATTTCCCCATTTGGTTAGCTTATACATTTCTGACTGACAGCAGATAGACTACCTTCATCCAAGGGTCTTGGGCTGGCCACTGTTTGGAAAAATCTGATCTCGAGAGTTGCCCACCAATGAGGACTGTTTACAGACATATGAAAAACTACAAAAACAAAGAGGATTCAGTCACTGGCCCCAGACTTGGGTCGGGTTCAGCCTTGGGAAAGAGCTGGAAGCACTCGATGGTCAGCTGTGAGGAGGAAAACAAAAAAATGTTTGAGGCTAGCTTTGCCCTTGTACAGATCCAGTGGCTGCTTCAGAAACTTGTGAAATGATGATTGCCACTGATGAGCAAAAGTAGCCATTTAATGAAAGTTACTACTGGATTTACTTTGTCAAAGATCTGTTCACTGTTTTCTTTCTGCATTTTCAAATATTCTTTTTTTTTGGGGGGGGGTGGGGGGTGGCATGCCTTTTGTCTAGCTTCCAAAAGCTTAATGTCAGACATTGTCCTGCTTCGATCAGCTCTGTGTCAGACATTATTAGGCTTTCACCAGCCCCATGCCAAATGTTGTCCAGTTTCTACTAACTCAGAGTCAGTCACTGGCCAAGATATAAAAATAATGCTACTTTCTAATGCAGTCCTACTAGCAGCACTGTACTGTGCATCTCCAAAAGTGACAGTATATAGGAGAGAACCTAGGCATGTGTGTACTGGAATTGTTAGTCACTTTGTGCATAGTCCAGCTTCTGTCTTTTCCTCTGTATTGTGATTTTGCCTACAATTCTCTCTGTGATATCTATTTTGGGAGGCGAGTTTAATAACAGGAGAGAAGAAAAACAGATAAAAAAAAACGGGAGCTGCAAGATGATGCCTTGTAAGGAATAAACCGTCAGATTATTATTATTATCATTGTTGTTACTATTATTATTATTATTATTATTATTGCTGTTACTATTATTATTATTATTATTATTATTATTATCATTGCTGTTACTATTATTATTATCATCATTATTATTATTATTATTATTATTATTATTTCACTAGGCACATACAGTAAGTCCTTTTCAGCAGAGGCCTAGGGAAGAAAGCTTCAGCAACAAGATGCTGGCAACAAACCGTATGTGACAAATGTGTGCAGTAATATGATGAGATAAGATAAAATATGTGGAATGTAATTATATAGTATATACAGAGAATGACACTGTGGGTCTATCGGTACATACAGGAACTCTAGTTAGTGGGCAGCAGCAATTTGCAATGTATTTAGAAAATAATATTAGAGTGGGAGTAAAGATAGTAAATAAGTGAAAGGAGAGAGTGGAAAGAATGTGATGTTGGAAGCAGAGGTGGTATCAGGGTTTTCGTATTTAGAGACTGAAAGAAGAAAAGTAGCCTAGTAGTGTAACAGTAGTAGTGTGTTTATATCCAGGGGTAGAGCAAGAGCAAATCCAGAGTCCGTTAGGTATTGTTTGAGTTGGAATTTAAAGGTTTTTATATTGCTGATTTGTAGATAGAGGTAGTGAATTCCATATTGTAGAGCCAAGAGGAGCAAAATGGGGCATCTGCAGTATTGTGTGACTTGCTTATTTGTAGGAGACTCTTATCAAATGTTCTGTTTGGGGAGCAAGTCTGAAGTACATTGATCAATTTCAGGCATTGTTCTGGCCTACAAATTAGCTTGTGTGTTAAACGTACTAGTTAGTTCAAGCCAAGAAAAGTGTCCGAGTGCTAGGCATTGAACAGATTTATAAAGCATATTGGCAGCACATTTAGCAATTTTATTATTGCTTTGCTTAAGAGGGCTGAAGATTTATCAGAATGAAAGCAGCATAGAGGAGAATTGGAAGTAGGAAGGTTGTGATATGTATTCTTGGCACTGTTAGGTTAGGCTTTACTCTGTAGAGGGCGCCTGTGTTTTTTTAACATATTTATGTGGTAGCCTCACAGTAAGATGTTGTCCTGTTCGATTCTCAGCTAGAGCGTCTTCTTTGTGGAGACATGCGTAAATGGGCATACCTTCATTGCAGGTTGTGCGTCAGGGCCGGCAACTCGGCACGTAAAAATCTACTGCCAATCATTAGCGGACCGGAGTTCCGCTGTGGCGACCCCTAACCGGGAAAAGCCAAAAAACACAACAACAACAACAAACTTCATATTTTTGCCAATAGGTACACCTAACAGTTTTGAGTGGAATACAGTTTGATATTGGTATTATGTGAAGAAGTCAAGTCAAAGAGGGTTTTCTGTTCAGGGAGATGTCTGGGGGTGACTGTTATTAGTTTGGATTTTTTTAGGATTAAGAGGAGGTTTAGGATTAAAGAGAAGTTCATAGTTGGTGAGCCAGCTTTTATAAAAGTATGGGATTCCTGTGTTATGTGCTGGAGTATTATCAGATATCTGCATTACATTAAACTAACAAACAAAAAGCGGTGGATCGAGGGCATTGTGCTGTGTGATAGTTTCTTCTTTGTATGGTAGTTATTTGAGAAGTTCTTTATTTGTTGTATCCCTTAAATTTGACTGCTTCATGACCTAATTTTATTTTTATAATTTTCTAAGGTTTCTTACTCCTGTTTGTTTGGGTTACTTGTTACACATCTATATAGTTATTCTTTTGACTTTTTTGTTGTTGTTGATTTAAATGTTTTATTGCCTTTTCTTGTAGTATTCTGAAATTTTTTTTGGTTTATGCTTTGTGGAAGTCATGCTTGACTGATCTCTTAACAGTGTAAATTGAGATTTTATTTTTAGAAACAGTCTAAATTGAGATTTTTTTTTTTTTAGAAATTGCCCACCAGACAACCACTGTGTGAAGTAGCCCCTCTAAATGAATAATCCCACTGGATATTGATAAGGAGACTTGCTGTAAACCAAGTCAGTCAAGCCTGCACACAGTACAGTGCACAAACAATAAGCAAATTAATTATTTAGAATCCACATCTCCACAATCTTTTAATTAAACCGTTTAGTGGCCAGAGGTAACTGGTCAGAATGGCTCACAAATGAGAAAAAAACTGCCACTCCAAACACAAAAACAATGTCATCTGTTACATCCAAGTCAGAGAGATACTCCAAACTTTCCATTGTCACAGATAGCAGTACATCAAGAAATAACTTCATACTGGACAGCTCAAGATGAGTTGTCTAGGTAAGTAGCTAATGGAAAAAAAAGTGTAGCAGTACTTCGCAGCTTGGCAGTCACACATCACTGTCTTAAGAGCCTTACTTTGTCAGCAGCCATACTTCTTCAGCAGCTAAGATGTGATGTCTGAGATACAGGAAAGGGTGTCAGATGCAGAGCTCAAAAAAAATCTCTGTACTCAGGCATGAACACTCTCCACCAGTTCATGACTGTGTACACTGTGCGTAATGTAGTAGATGGTGCAGAGAGGACAGCAGACACTGGAATGACCATATGCCACTGCACTTTTTTTCATTACTGACTTTGTAGATCATTTTATGGTGGCTTTCTGTAATGCACCATTTATTGCTTGCAGCCTCAACCTGTTCTGTTCACTGGTTAAAGAAAGGCAGGAGGACAGTGAAAAGAAGTGAAAAAGCAGAAAGATTCTTGCATCTGTAAGCATCAGATTTTCAACTCACCATTGCTAATTTCAGGGACCCAAAAGAGTTCATGTCAGTGTGCTTGTGACATGACAAGCAGCCAGGAAAGAACCAGCATAGATAATGGCGGTTTTCGTGGTGTTTGCCAAGCTAATAGAAAGACGTTTTGTCAGAGTCAGGGGATCAACAGTCATCCACCCAGGAGAAAGCAGCAAGCTCCCTGAGCCTTTGCTTGACTACTTAACTCTGGAGGCAGTCGAGATCTTCTATCTCACCACCTGCCAGTGTAAGATGCCATCACATATCACAGGTGAATACTGATCATATTGCCCTGAGGCCTTATAATCCCCCTTTCTGTCCTAACCCCAGCTGCACTACTTTTCCCATCCTGGCATCCCACCCATGTGAAGATGGTGGCAATGTATTAAACCACCTGCAAAAGAAAGTTGTCCAGGAAGTCCCACCAGATTAGAGAAGGTCTGGATTTTACTCCAGGTTTTTTTTTTGTGTGTCAAAAAAAAAAAAGACTAAGGACCGCAGGTGCATTCTAAACTTGCTCAGTGGCAATCACTTCATAATGAAGCAAAAGTTGCAGTTGGCCACAGTGAAGTCAGTTCCTCCTTGAGAGTCAGAAGGGGATTGAATGTACTGTGTTGACCTCCAAGATGCATATGTGCATGTGATGACTGTCAAGGAGTAAGGGAGGTTCCTACACTTTTGTATGGGAGGGAACTGTTATCAGTTCTGGGCTCTTCCCTTCAAACTATACTCTGCCCCCAGGGGATATACAAACTGTATTGCCTTGGCCATGGTTGCTGCAAAGCAAAATCAAATGGTCAAGATCTTTCAATACCCAGACAACTGGCTGCTGGCCACTCTGACCTCAGAATAACTCCTATTCAGCTAGGATTCTCTTTTGCAGCAGTTCCAGTTCCTTGGAGATCATATAAAACCTTGCCGAGCTTCTAATGCCTGCCTTCCCCTAGATAAAATGCAAGATTACTCATTCCAGAACAATGTTAGCATTCACATGCCTCAAGGCTTTAGGGCTCATGGCAGCAAAGATCTTTCTTATAATGTCTGTGAGGTACCATATGAGAGTCTTCCAGTGTACTATATGGACTTAATGGAGCCAGTGCACAGGCCTGATAATGGATCAGATCAGATCATGTTTGCAGTACATGGCTTGGTGGTTTCTCAGCTTCAGACATTCTATGACCAGCCCCTTCCAAGTTCCTACCGCAATGCGATTGTCACCATGGGTACCTCAGCCTGAGGATGGGGTGTCTTTCCAAGAGTGGAGTATACAGGATGTGTAGTTACAGTGAGGCTAATCTTCACCTCAGTGTCTTAGAAATAAGGGCAGTTCACCTTATGCTGTAGAACTTTCATGATTGTCTTCCTCAAGGAGTGGATGATATACACTGTAACAAATATGGTAGCAGTATTGTGCATTAACAAGCAAGTGGGGACTTGCTCCTGTCTGCTGTGTTGAGAGAAGATGAGTTTATAAAAATGGACAATATCATCAGATCACTTTATAATTGAATATCACATCCCTGAAGATGTTATCTCTTTAAGGGACCATTTCTGCCAGTATTTGCTAATACCACGAGTACTTCTTCAAGAGGGCTCCTTTTTACCAATGAAGGGAGCCTCAGTGTGACCTGTTTGCTTTCCAAACCAGTGCCAAGTTCAGTGACTTATTTTCCCTGATTCCCCTTCCAGGGTAGTGGCCCAGGGATGTCATAGTTCAGGAGTGGCCTCTAGATCTCTTAAGTCACTTTACTCCCTTTCCCTTCAATCCCAAGTTTATACAGAAAGAAAAGGTGGGCAATGTGAGGGTTGTATTGATACCTCCATATTGACCTCAACAAGTTTGGTTACCCATGCTCTCTTCTCATTTTCTGGAGAAACCTCTCAGGCTGAGACCTTTCACAACTTTGCTAACTAATCCATCCAGCAGGTGTCACCCAGACCATCATTCCCTTATGTTAACTTAGTTTCTGCAATTCTCCTTACCCTTAGAGAGTTCTCTATATCCTTCTGTCTACCCAGTAGCCCAGTACCAGAAAAATGTAAGAAGTAAATGGATACATTTTCTTAGTCTGGGCCATAGAGAAAAGGGTTGAACTGTTTTTGGCACCACTTCCTGTGATACTAGACTCTCTGGCACAAATCTTAGGTATGGACCTGAGTTGTTCTCCCATAAACATCCATATTCCACCTTTTTGGCACAGTTTTCAGAATTCTTCACTCTCTTTACTTACAAAGTTTATAAACCCTTTCTGAGAGGTGCCTTTTGTTGAGGAATGTATTAATTTAGACGTACTGTACTTAATAAATTAGACTGAAATGTTTGTAAGGATTTGCAGAGGAGAATTTATTATACCACATGTGTAGGGCAGACAGGATTTGAACTGTACCTCCACTAACAATGTCGTACACTTATATTCCAGCTTAATTTGAGTAAGAATGAAGAATGCAAATGTATTTATAATTAGCAAATCAGAAGTTGGAGACCATACTTTCTATATTTGAAAGTCTCATGAAACTTGACTCATCACTTTTTAACACAAAGTTAGTCCTTTGTGTAATTCATTGTCCAGATTTGTACATATTTTTGGCTCTTCCTGTACCAGTCTTGCAGGCATTGTAACTTTTCCCCTTGAATCTGCAACAACATTTTGTGTGCCAACATTAAAATGTGTAATACCAATGCCCGGAACCCCTGTGTCAGTGAAACAGTACTAGAAAACATGTAAAAGCATACAGAGTTTGTGTACTTAAAATCACTTCTTGTTTAGTTTTAAACAAAGACATTTACCTAAGAGAGGCACTCTCAAGTCTTTATGCATTATGCAATTTAAAGCAGTTATACAAATAACATAAAAATATACATTAGTTAGTTTGCCACTACACTTTCTTATCAGACTCCTGTTATGGAAGCCTGTTCCTCCGTAGGATCTGTTTTTCATACTGGAAAAAAAAAGTAAATAAATAATAAATTCTTCCTCACTTCAAACCAACTTTGAGGTGAACTAAATTTCCAATCCTGGAAAACTCTTAGTGGCAATCAGTTCAGCAAGAAAAATGTTTATACTACAGGCTGTGTCTAAGCCCTCCTTATATGATATTGTACAAGGATAAGGTTGTGCTTTGAACACACCTCTCCTCCATTCCCAGGGTAGCTGCAGAACCTAATCTAAACCAGTTCATGAGTCATCCTGTATTTTTTAATTATTGTAAGATTGAGTACTTACTTTCTCAGTATGGATGTGTGTAAACAACTTGTTTTGTCTAAACAGAACAAAATACTTCAAAAAGTTCTCTCAGTTATTTATGGAATATGCTGCTAATAAGCTGGGCAAGAAGGTTTCCCAAGGTGGTTTTCTAAGTGTATCAAATATTAGTATGAAACCCATGGAGAACAGTTGAGAAATACAACTCAGAGGTAATACTTTTAGGGCTGTTGCTGTGTCACAGGCTTTTTAACAGTGACAGTGCATCTATAGATGAGCCATGTGCTGCTGTAACATGGGCTTCTCTAAATATTTTTGTAAGGCTTTGCAAACCAGATGTGGTCTGTTGATCCAGGTCATCCTTTAGGGCAACATTTATTCAGGGAATACTTTCATGATGCCACCCAGGAGGTCTTGTTTGAGACTTTGCCCTAGTGATGAGAGTGAACTAAACGATGACAGATTTGAAAGCTTTGTACTTAACAAGATCTGGGTGGTTGTGGCTCATCCTTCTCACTTCTTCCCCCTACCTGACAGAAAAGGGTTCCACCTTAGATGATGTCCATGCATGCTATAGGATCCATAACTTCCCTTCACCTCTGCATGCCTGTTCACATCCAGGTTCATCTGGGCAGTAAACTGCGTTAGTATATTATCCTGCATAACTGGCATTTAATGTTATTTTTACTTTTTTTTTTTCTTTCTTGGTCTTGCTTGCATTTTTTGTTGTGCATAAATCTGCAAGAAAATGATATGTGGGTACTAAAGTGCTTAAAAGCTGCGCTTCTTATCTTTAAGTAGTAGGAGGTGGAGGAGTCTGTTTGTTTCTTGGTTTGTTAATAGAAATGTAACTTTTGCCATTCCTTGTGAAACTGATTGCTTCCTACTGATTAGTGTTTCTTGGTAGCTAGATGACTTTCTTGCAAGTACATATTAAGAGACAGCTACTTGATAGTCTGCCTGGGAGCTAAATATATGTCAGTCAGAAGTTAATATAGCACAAAAGTCGACCAGTTCCCAGAAAGGCTGCTGTTCAATTCTCCCCCACTCAAGTTTTTTTGATTGCGCACCAACCTTTGTTTTTTCTGCCCATGAATTTGGTCCATAGAAGGTTATCAATTCCCTTTACTTCCAGTTTCCTGGTACCATTGCTTGGCACTGAAGTGGTGATAGCTAGAGAGAAGGAGTGTAATTGTATTTGATGAGTGCCTGAAAGGACAGAAAAGAAAGTAACAGTTGATAGTTATGATGAGCTGTCCTGTATCACTGCTGCAGTATTCATAACCTAGGGACCAACTGCTAATTATAGCCCAGGTACCGGCCAATATATCAAAGCCTGTGCTATTCATGGGTGCTGTACATCGTACGTATGCTCTCCATGCAAGACACACACTTTTTGCCACCAGTTTGAATGCCATCATTGAATGTTTTTCTGAACGCCATTCTGCTGTGCTGGTTACCAACTGTGTGTCAGGTAAGTGCCCCGGTGGGATTTCTCATTATCTTTATTTTTCACTTATTGCTGGTTGGTTTTATGTCAACCAGAAAGGGGAAATGTCAGTGAAGGAGGCATTTTACCCATAAAGACCATCATAACCAGTATCTCTTCTGTTTGGGTGCTTCCCACAACCATACACAGTGTTCTATCCACCAGGTGTTTGTCCCTAAGACCCTACATAGTTGTTGCATCATTAGCCATTGGCTGAAGGTCCTTTGGCAGAGAAAAGGGCCAAAAAACTTGGGTTTGATACAGATGCTGTCCAGCCTCCCCTGAACATCTTTGTTGAGGCTAATGAAAGCCCAGAGAATTGTCTGGTGGTTGCATCGGATTCCTCTGCAGTGATCCTGTTGAAGGCTGACATGGATCTGACTTCTCACACATCATCAGATGCTTTAAAATGTCTGCTCCTGGTGTTGAGGGGAAACCTAGGCTGATTATATCCAAGGGCAGGAGGGGGATTCTGAAGATCTTAATGAGGGAGAAGATTCCCACTACACTTATCTTCAAATGAAGATCAAGATTCTGGGGAAGAGTCCCTGTCTTATTTTTCTCACATTTCTTTCCCCTTGGACTATAGTTCAGAGGAAGAGGATTCTAATAGTCCAGATTCTCCTTTGGAAGAACTCTCCTTTAAGAACACTGTTGCCTGTATGATGGAATTCTTTAAGTGGGATTGCTCTCAAGTCTCTGATATTCAGATAAAGTATTCTGAGCTCCTCTAGATGGAGTCTCCTAAGTCTTCTGCTGTTCCTCAAGTTCCTGCTGCCCTCCTGGATACCTTTTCAGCCACTTCTGTGATCCCTGATTCGCAGCCCCCTGTTCCCAAGAAGCCTGATAGATTTTACAAGGTGCCTGATGAATGTAAATATCTTTACAAATGCCCTTCTGCTGACTCTTCAGTAGTCTTTCTCTTCTGGAAAGCCTCCCAAGTTGTTGCCATCATTAAGCTGCTTCTTTCAGATAAAAATAGAAGGGCCATGGAGAGGCTGGGCAAGAATTTTTATTCTGCTACTACTTTATCTTTTCAGGCTATTAACTACCAGACTCATATAACCAGGTGTGTTTTTTGACCCTCCTTTCTCGGGTTTCCCCAAGTGATTTCTGACCTTCCTGATTCTGAGGGGAAAGCTTCTGCCTTTTACCTTTTGGGCTCTACCTCTCTAGTTCCCCACCACTCTGTTAAGTGCAGCTACAGTGCAGGTGATGCCTCCTACAGGGCTTCTGCCGTTGGTTATGTTATGAGGCATTACTCTTGGCTTTGTCTTCTTTTTGGTGCTGCTGATGCTTCTGCTGAACTTTTTAAGTCTCTCCACGAAAACAAGGGTAAAGCCTTGCAGGAGTTTTGTTTCTCCTATTCCTAAGTTTCAGAGGCATTATGCTTCCACATCTGCTTTTGTTGACAGGCAATCTCACTCTCCACTCAGGGGAAAAAAGGGTCCTAGATGTGTACCTTCTGCTAAGTCTACTCAAACACCTACTTTTCAGAAACCTGATTTTCAGGATAAGCTGGGTTTCATTTGGGAATTTGCTTCCCCTTTCACTTGGCCAGGTTTCCCTATCTCTCTGCCTTTCCCTGTCTCTTCCAAATTGGTTAAAGAAAGCAACATACTCTTGAATTCTGTTCATTATCTGCCAGGGATATTTCATGATTTGGAAACCCCTTCCTCCCTTTTTAGGCATCCATCAACTTCTTTGGGATCAGCTTCCTTTCTTCACAGAGGTGCTTCATTTTCTTTTGGTCCAGGGCACCATTCCAGCAGTGCCTCCTGCCTAGGTAGAGAGTTTTTTTTGGTTCCCAGGAAGAAAGGCAAATGGAGACCAGTTCTGGACCTTTCCCAGTTCAATACCTTTCTTAAGATTCCTTCTTTTCGAATGTTGTTTCTTCAGACATTTTTCCCCTTTCTTCTACCCCAAGCCTTTCTGGTCTGTCTGGATCTCAAGGATGCCTACCCTCATATTCCCATCCATCCCTTTTCAGGAAAATTTTATGGATCTCTGTTTCTTTCATGCATTTTTAGTTACCATCTTTGCCCTTTGGTCTCTGTACTGCCCCAAGGGTATGTACCAAATGCCTCACTCTTGTCATTGCTTTTGGCAGTTTGAGAAGAATTCTGGTCTTATCTGAGTACCTCACTGTCCCTCTTCAAGCGCAACCTTTATGAGTGGATGGGAAACCACACATTTGTCCCAGGGGTTCCAGCTGTATCCCTCAAGAGGTGACAGGTGCTGACTGAGTTTTCTTTTTGGGGATAAACTCTTGGCTAGGCTTGTAAAGGCCCCATGGACATTAGCTTAGTAACCTCCTATAATCCTATGATCTGCTCCATCAGGCTTCTTCCCCTGATGCTCTGTTTCAGCATCTACAGTTTACTATTTCCCTGTTGCAGAGTCTGGGGCTCACCATAAACTTCCATAAATCAGCTCTGACTCCTTCTCAGGATCACATTTTCCTTGGTTGCAGGCTTCAAACCATTCCCATGCTGGCATCTCTGCCTGTCCCATGCCTTGTCTCTTATTGCCTTTTTCAAGTTTCTTTACTTCTGGCATCAGTCAAAGCCAAAAAAATTCTCAGGGTTCTCCAATTCATGGAATCCACTATTACCATGCTCCATCTGTCCAGGATCCATCTGAGAAAGCTTCAGTGGCACCTCAAGTCAGTGTGGCTCTAACAGTGCCACCCTTTGGACTTCCTGATACCCTTCCTTCCTTGTCTTAAGCTTGAGTGGTGGATTCATCAACTTTCTTTCAACCTGGGCCTTCCCTTGCAAGCTCCAGCCCCAACTCAACATCTCTTTACAGATGCTTCAGACAGTGAATGGGGGGGGGGGGGCTCCTTTGTCTCTCTGAAGATTCAGTGTCTCTGCCCTCTGCATCAGAGGTCAGATCACATCAGACTAAAGGAGATGAGGGCTGTGCTTCTTGCTCTTTAGGCTTTTCATTCCTCCTTTCATCCCAGGCCCCTCAAATATTTCACAGACAACAGCACACTGATGTGGTATATCAACAAGTAAGATGGTACAAAGTCCTATCTTCTTTACAGACTAGCTCTTCAGGTCTAGAATCTAGCTGTCCAGTATCAAATTACTCTTCAGGCAGTTTACATTCTCTCAGTGCACAATGTAGTGGCAGACTCTTTGAGCAGGTCCAGCACACAAGCTCACCAATGGATACTTCACAGAAATGTGGTCCTGATTCTTGGACATCATCCATTGGTGGTGTCTTCCTTAGGTAGATCTTTTTGCCTCTACTGTGAACAGACAGCTTCCTGTATTCTGTTCCAGAGTCCCAAGGCCTCTGGCTTGGAAAGTGAACACCCTGTATTTTCCTTGGAAGGGGATGTTTCTGTATGACATCCCTGCCCTTCCACTGCTACCGTGAATCTTACACAGGATCGGAAGTTCTCTCCCAAAACTTTGTTAGTGACTTCCTTTTGGCCCAGACAGCATTAGTTACCCTTTCCTTCTCACTTGGCCAGGGGCAGTCACCACAAGTTACCTCACCAAGTGGATCTTCTCACGCAAAACAAGGGGTCTCTTATTCATCCTTACTTGTCCACTCTTCAACTGACATCGTGGGTGATAGGGTTTTGAATCCCTTTTACGTACCTCTTTTTTTAAGGACATGCTTTGGGTCCTGCAGGAGGCCAGGAAACAGACTCCCAGGAAATCATATTTGTCCAAATAGAGGCAAATTCTGTCTGGTGCCTGTCTTACCATCAGACTCCTTTATCTGTTGAGGTTCCCCTGGTTCTCTCTTATTTGTGTGATCTGCTGCATGCTGGGTTAGCATATTCTTCAGTTAAAGCTCACCTTTCAGTAATTTCTGCGTGTCTGCCCATGACTCCTCCTCTGGCCTCTAGATTTGAGGTTAAATAATTTCTCGAAGGTGTCCTTCACGTCGGGCCTACCAGGAAGACAAGTCTTATTTCCTGGGACCTCAATTTTGCATTTGAAGAATTAATTCAGGTTCCTTTAGAGCCTGCCTCTTCAGCTTCCTTGCAACATTGTACTTGAAAGTCTGCTTGTCTTTTGGCTGTCACTTCACCGAGAGAGTGTCTAAACTTCAGACTGTCATTGCTATTCCTTCTTTCTTATTTTTTTCCAGAGACAGGATGTCTCTTCATACTAACCCTTCTTTTATGCCCAAGGTGGTCAATGAGTTGTCCCTAAATCAATCTATTCATCATCTTTTTTTTCCTTCTTCACAGTTTGCCAGTGAGAAGGTTCTCTACACCTTGGATTTGCATAGATAACTCAGATATTATTTGTATAAACTAAAATTGTTTGCAAATTTGGGCAGCTTTTTTGTTTCCTTTCATCCGGAGTCTTTGGCTCTTTGTAAGCAAACCTTCTCTTCCTGGATGTCTAAAGCTATTTATTTTTGTTATACTATTCATGGCTAATACCTTTCTTCTTCAATAAATGCTTATTCTGCTAGGGATGTTCCTTCCTCTGTTTCATTTTTCAAGGGGCTGGATACCAATACCATCTTTGAGGCTGCTACCTATTCCCTGTTCATACTTTCACTAAGCATTACAAGTAGGATGTTATTTGTAGGCCAAGGGCTGGCTTTGCCAGCATTATCTTGCATGGGTTTCTGGAGGGCTCTTTATTGCTGTCCTCCTGGTAGGCTTCCTCTTGAGCACTCTCCCTTAAGTGAGGAATACTGCAAAAGTGACATGGAAGGATATAGTACAGTTGTGTACAATCTTACCATAACAGTGTCTTTCTCTTTGTTTTCACTGTTGCAGTATTTGCTGCCTCCTTCCTGCCCTCTCTGCTATAGCCTTTACTTCTTAGCCTCCTGACCAAGGAGCTCTTCTGTTGCTCCTTCTGGATGCACATATTTTTCCTTGCCCCTGGGGACATTCTGTTCCTCCTAGGGCTTTTCCAGTTCTGAGCGTGTGTCTGCATGAAATCTTTATGCCCTATGCCTTGCACATGGAGCATATATGTGATGTACAGCACCTATAAATACTAAAGGTTTTGGTATACTGGTCCGATGTTGGGCCATCCTTGGCAGAAGATCCCTTTAGTTAAGAATACTGCAACAGTGAAGAGAAGGACATGGTAAGATTTTACACAACTGTATTTCCTTCACATAGCTGGAATTTGAGTTTATTGACATAGTTAATTTTTTATTCTTTCACTGCTATAAAATAGTTGTTAATGCAGTGCTTTACTGCATCTTAAGGCTGTTAGACAAGGACATCTTATATTCTTAGATCTTAATATGTTTGCTTCAGTGTTGCTGGATTTCTGTAAGGTTTTAATTTATCTCAGGTGTCCTACAGCATAACATTTTTCAGCCAGAGGTGGGTGTGTTGACATCTTTTCCCATTAAACTGTCTAGCTTTGTCTGGTATGAAATTCACTTCCTGGAGGACAGTGTTTCTTGTGACTGAAACCCCAACAAGCAGGACAGGTGAATCCACCTAATGCACAATATGTATAAATAAGGAGTGAACTTGTGGTCTAGAAATATTTTCCTACCATAACTTACCTGTTGCTTTGTACGTACATTTGATTGCAATTCTCACTGTAACCATTTATTCTGCAGGTTTACCTCAGTGAACATTTAATACAAGCAGAAATTAAACTGTTGCTTAAAAAATGAGCTCTTTGTAAATACTGTGATAGAAGTGAAAGCATCAGAAGTCAGTCAAGCTGGTGTCCGTGCTACACATAATAGCTTATGCCCATTAGTTTTGTATATTGTGTTTCCTTAGTGTGTTTTTTTTTAATGGAAGATAATACAATTGTTTTCCTTTGTGCAGGTTGTTAAGCTACTGCTGGAAAAGGGCCATCTTCCTCTGTCCAGTGTCCATGCACCTGTTACTCCCAAATGTACTCCTCCTAACCACACTGGATCAAGCTGCCCCCTTGAAACCCAGCAGCAGCAGAAAACCTCAGCTCTGAGTGATTACCCCTTTGTGACTGATGGTAAGGATTATGATTTTGCAGTCTACATACACTTTTAAAAGATTTTTTTAAACATATTATAACTCATATGTATTGTTCTCTACCATATGATAAAAGCAACATTACATAAATTGTTCAATTTCTGCTTTTATAAACCTCCTTCCTCCTCCAAAACATTCAAATGCAGTTAGTGTAGATTTTGATTTCCATTTTCGAGTAATTGCTTTTTGCCAGCCAAAAAAATTAAACTTAACAAAGCCTTAAAATGTCTAGGCAGTTCTGATCCTGTATCCCACCTCAAAAAAAAAAAAAATCCGTAGTTACACTCATTTACTATCCCAGTATTCCTGACAGAGTACTCTGTAGAGAATTTTTAGTCTGCCAACTCATTACACTCCAAGAACATATACAGCCACGTACTTGTTTCTTCTACGTTACACCTCCAACATTTGTTATCTACCTGAGTAAAAACATTCTTTGCAATCTGCTTGGAGTATAAACGTATCTATGCAGACACTTCCAGGCAAAAATTCTGAATCTTCTAGATTTTGTTCCATATTTGAGAGCCATATGTAGATTCCCATTATTTCTTTGTGAATTGCTTATCTAATATCGCTTTCCAATCCTTTCTGACCTTCTCTGATTGATTCCAATAGTTATCATTAATATTTTATATGTTCTACAAATTATCCCCTTTTTAACAGCAGCTTGTGTTCTAAAGTCAGTTAAAAACTCAACCAGTACAGGTCTTTGATTTAGGATTTCCTCTATCCCTTTATCTTTGCCTGTACTCTGATATCAATCCCTGATAGCGAAGGCAGTCTCTAGACTGCAATCTAAATGTCTTCTTGGCCCAGTCCCATTCTTTTAACTTTCCCTTCTCTAATTATTTGTTCTCAATATCTTGGTTATTTTACCAGCTTCCTCCAGTAGATTCCACCCTCTTCTTGGCAGTTCTCTGTGTCCCTAATTGCAAACATCCATATCGGCCGAATCTCCTTTCTCAATTCTCATGTTGACTTAGTTCTTAGTGTACTTCCTGCTACTTTATGAATATAATATTCTGCATTACTTGTTATTCTCCTTAAGGATCTGCTTCCAAAATCCCTCTTATTTCTTAAATGATCTCCCTGCTTCATTATCATCCCTTCCCACTTAGAATTGTAGCTTACTGCTTGTGTTCTATATAAGAGCCTTAATTGTGTAGCTGTAAAGTACCACTTCATATTACATAATCCTAAACCTCCTTGTTCTACTGGGAGGATCAGCTTATCCCACTTTACTGTTGTCCTATTCCCCTCCCAGATAAAATCCTACAACTCTTTAATAATTACTGTCAACAGCTTCAACTCTGCTTGATAAAAATATACTTGACTTGTGTATAAAACTAAATGGACTAAAAACATTTTCATTGCTTGTATCTTGCTATCTATATCCATAGGAAGAGCTTCCATTTTCTCAGTTTTTGTTTTATCTTTTGTTTAGTCTCTTCCCACATATCCTCAGCTGGCATAACAGAACCTTTTTTAATCCATGCTCCTAAATACTTCATTTTGTCATGTCCCTATAAATATGGGTAATGCTGAACCAGTTCATGTGTGCGTACATTGTTTCTTTTAGAGGATCTTGAACATAAAGTACTGTTTGCAGAAGTAACACTCAGAATAGCGAATCTTGTTGGAGAAGCAGAAATATTTTCCTAATGACAAAAGCTATGAGGTAGACTGTGTTATGGGGGCTGGGTACTGAATTCAGTAATAATGGAAAAAAAAACTGGAGTATTTGTATGAGATGGTCATGAGGTAAACATTAAGCATGGCGGTGTTTTGGAGGACTGGGTTATTTTAGGGAATATGGTGAAGCTTTAGCAGTATATGTATATATATAATTTTTTTTTATGTTGTGTTTTTGATAATTAAATACGTTATGCTCAGACTTTTGATGGGATCTTATCTAGAGTATTGCACACTATTTTAGAAGCCCAAGTTTTATGAAGACTAAAATCTTAAAATTTACACCCTCAGAGGAATGGAGGGAGAGGATGTAATTCTTAGGAAATTTCATATATCTTAAGGGAAATTAAGAAAGTTCAAGTAGCAAACAGCTTTTGGAATAACTGTACACAATTAGAAGGACATGGTAATGGGTGGTTATGATATAGAGTGATGAAGTACTTTCATACAAGATAGAATGAAATGGGGTAATTCGAGATTGCACAAATGTACAGGATTTACCGGAGTTAAATTCAGTCTATAATACTCAAAATGAGTGTGGTACATGCTGTCAAGATTCAAGCAGTCAGTGAAAGACATTTTTGTATCAGAGAGAGGTAAGTGCAATTTCTAGGTCTTCCTTTGTTCCCCCTCAAAACACTGTTTAGTGATGATGAAAAAGAGTAAAGATAGTGGGTAACTGCACCATATTTATTTGGCTGGGAATAAGGAAGGTTAGGTAGGCAGGTTTGTAATAATGTAACTGTCATCACATTTTTGTTTCTATGTGTAGTTCTTTAACAGAATCCTAACTTTTCACAGTCACTGGCTGTTGTGCTTTACCATTGAATGTTGAATTCGTTAATTACACCTTCACCATTCATACTTTTTCACTGGTGTGGCTTCCCAGAAGCAGTTTAAGGTGATCTACTTCAGAAGCTTAACCAATAATAGAATTTAGCTCATGTGCTAATATTGTGTGTGTGTGTGTGTGTGTGTGTGATATATGTATATATATATATATATATATATATATATATATATATATATATATATATATATATATATATATATGCGTGTGTATATATATGTGTGTGTGTGTGTGTGTGTGTGTATGTATTTATAATATTTATAGTCTGTGTGTATATGTATGCGTATACATAGATACAGGTATACATTGACTGTTAGGTAACTGGGTAGGTGGGCAGCTGCAACTGAAAAACGTATGTTACAAATGAAAGACAATACAGATATTGACTGAGTGTATGTGTGTGTGGGAGGGGATGTGTTTGTGCATGCATAAGCTTGCACATACATGCACACGCACATGCATTAAGATGAAATAATCTGTAACTCTGTCAAATAATAGTTCACTGTGCATTGATCAGACTATCATAACAAGGAGCCCTGTCTGCCTCTCAAGAGGCAGAGGGTTAAGTAGCTGTGTGATTAGCCATTGTTCTTAAAGCATTTGCATTTCACTTGATTGTGGAGATAACACAGAGGGGCTGTTTTGAATTCACTGAATGATTCTAGACACCTTATTTTTGGTGGAAGCTTGTTCTGTATGGCAGGTACTAGATGAGAGAGAAGGCACATTCACCGATGTTTGTTTTAAAAAGTGGTCTAATGAGAGTAAGAGGCTCTTCCCTAGTATGTATTTTAGACAACATGTGGTCTCTGATGGGTAGTTTCCTTTTCAGTGTTATTTAATAGCCTGCATTTAGTATTTTGGGAGTCAGCGTAACCATAAGATTGGCTGATGTTTCAGTGAGCGGCATTCATCTCAGTACTCCTCGTAGGCATTCATCTCAGTACTCCTCGTAAAAGTAGATCTGAGGAAGAGTAGAAGAAGAGCAAGGATCCCAACCTGTCTTCTCCCTGTGGTGCATAGTTTGTTATATAATGACCTCTGTTTTCTCTTCTTCATCTCACAAATGTAAGGCATTAGAATGTCATTCTTCTGTTAATAGCGGTTTATCATGTGAAATAGATGGCTGGAGAGTCCTGAATCTCAAACTGATTTTCACTGTGCCTGGGATAATAGACTGTGTTTATCCATTTTAAAAGATTTGTAATAAAGTTACATTAATTCAGGAGTACTTGTCCGTTTGCTTTAACTGAGCATTCCTGTCAATGCATTTCTTCATATGTAGAATAGGTAATTTCTGACTTTAACACTTGCAAGATTCTGATTAGTTGCTACAAGAATTATTGTAAAAGGGTATGTAATAGTGTCAATATCAACAGATTCCAGAGATGTATTTCTTAAATGCTTGATATTCCTGTATTATGCATGCATATTCCCACCCTGTAAACTGGGGAGCTGGCAGCTTGCATGGTATCTTATTTATAATTTGTTTCTTTACTTGTGAATGCTGTAACACAGAGTACACACTTTTATCCAATTTTAGTGTGGCACAAAGTTTTTTTTTTGTTTTCAGATATCCAGCTTAAAAGGGCTGTAGGAAAAAGAAGGATCCGGTGCAAGATATGCATAGCTTGAGTCTTTGTCAAAACACTGCTGACACTTGTATATGACCTGCATTTTCTTGTACAAGGATAATGGGGACTCTCTGGGGAAACATCTGGCCGTAAACTGACAACTTTTACTTAGGAATACCTATACCTACAAGTTATGAGTTACCATTCTTTGGCTGTACCTCAAGGTTCTACTATTAAAGTAATTTTACATTTTAGTACATTTGAGTGAGATATTCACTGTAACAACAATACTCTGAAGAACAAAGTGTTCATAGGTTGGTACTAGGCTATCGGGCCTAGGGCCTAGACAAGCCTAGCCATAATGGACCCCTGTCTAGCAGGGTGACTGATGTGATCCCCGGGGTGAATTTCCTATCTCCCATCCAATCATCAAGGTTCCTTTTGAAGAGGGCCAAAGACGCACTCTGCTTGACATGTATGGGCAGTCTATTCCAGAGTCTGGGGAATCTCTTGGTCAGGAACCTATCCCTCCAGCATGTTTTGTTCAGGGATCTAAACCTTGTCATCACAATGGAGTGTGTGTCTCTGAGGGATTGGGATTTCTTTAAGTGTAGCATGTCCAACAGCTCTGGGTTTGACATGGCCTTGTATGTTAAGCAGAGATTGCCTCTGAGTAGACGATATGTGATGGAGTGTAGGTGGAGTTTTTTTAGACGGCCAGCATAGGGCATCTGCTTTAGGCCTGTGGTTCTTTTAGTGAGGTATTTCTGTGGCCAGAAAGTTGTTGCAAGCCCCCCTGCACCCCCCACACCCCCGCTACTTAAATATACAAACATTGTGCTACAGTGCAGGAAAGGGAAATCTTAATCCCGTTAGGGTAAGCATTTGAAATTTTAACTATTTTTTATTTTCGAAGTTACGGAACTTTGATAATGTGGTGTCGACCATAATGTATTTGATGTTCTGTAACTTTGAGATTATAATATAGACCCATTTACGGGTACATGTTTTTTTTCCCAAAGGGAATAACTATACATTTCTTGGCATTGAGCTTGAGCCCATGACCCTGGCACCAAGCATCTGTTTCTGTAAGGCCCTTTTGTAGAATATCCGCATCATTTGGGGATTCAGTAATGGCTCCCAGTTTGCAGACATCTGCGGACTTTGTTAGCCAGAGACCCTTAGTGTTGGCCTGTACTTTAGAGAAGTAGATGCCAAACAAGAGCGGTCCCAGGACTGAATCCTGAGGTACTCCACTTGTCACTTGTCTGGAGCTGGATTTGGAGTCGGCTACTTTTACAGTTGGCAACCCATCGAGTGACGTAGGGATTAATGCCCAGTGTAGTAAGTTTATCTATGATTCCAGAGTGGGGGATGGTGTCGAAGGCCTTGGCAAGGTCCAGATAGGCTGTGTGGACCACCTTACCCTTGTCCACGGCTCTGGAGACTGATTCGAAGAAGTCAGCCAGGTTCAGGAGACAAGATCGGCCCTTCACGAACCCAAAGTGTTTGAAGGTTGCCAATGTCTTTGTTTATAAGTTCCATAATAATACGTTCCATGGCCTTGCAGATTGGACTCGTCAGACTGATGGGGCGGTAGTTCCCGGGATCCAAGGTGGATCCCTCTTTGTAGAGTGGGATAACTGTAGCTGTGTGCCACTCAGTGGGCACAAAGCCTGAGGTGAAGCTATGATTAAACATGACACTTAGATGAGGTGCCAGTTCATTTTGAGTTTATGTAGTACACAGCCTGGGATGTCGTCTGGTCCCATGGATGTTGTATTCTTAGCTTTGGAGAGTGTGCTTTTTACCTGTGTGGCCGTTAGTAAAGGAATTTGGCAATCTTTCGGTATTGAGATGGGCCCTTTAGGGGGTGAGAGGGGGATGAATTTGGCACTGAATCAATCTGCCAGGATATTGGCAATATCCTTGGGATCAGTGTATTTAATGCCATTCTGTTGTAACTGAGAGCAGATCTGAGCATTGCCATTTAGATTCTTGACCTAGCTATAGAATGCCTTGTGGTTGTCTTTGGAATCTTTGGCAATTTTATTTTCGTAACTAGCTTTGTAGGATTTTATGAGGGATCTCAGCTTCTTACTGAGGCTGGTAAGGGAGTTTTTTGCATCCTGGGATTTCCTCTTTTCTGCAACGGTTTCTTCCTTTTGTTGTAAAGTTTGTTTATGGCAAGAGACCACCAGATTGGCTTCCTTTATTTGGAGGAGAGTGTCTTGGTTCTATTGGGGATGGCACGATCCATGCACAAGTGTTGATTTCTGGCCGTATTTTTCAAAGCTGTCCTCTTTCTCCTGCGTGTGACACTTAACCTTGACCCTGGAAATCCACAGACAAAATCAGGTTTTGTTTTAATTCCATTTTGTTTTTTTTTTTTTTTTTTTTTTAGACTTTGCACTCTAGTTTGGAGATGGGTAGTACTCCAGATCTTGAGACTTTCAGGAGTTTTTTTTGTCTCATGCTATTAAACATTTAAGTCTCATGGTAATAAACATTTAAGTGATAGAGG